>NC_142178.1:21233214-21547142 GCF_026936395.1 Plectropomus leopardus
AAAAGACACAACATGCTTTTAATACTTTTTTAAAATACAGCTGTTTGAAGGTAGCAATGAGGTAATGCATTTATTTGTGGCTATGCAGGATTAATAAATGTAATATGACAGTGATGAAACAAAGTTAATGTTTTTGCCACTAACATTAATTCCTAAATTGATGTAAAACCACGTGTTACACTTTATATCTTACATAAAATAGGCATATTACATAGCTGTCTCAGAGAACCAATTCAGGATTGATTCTGAATTCTTTCAATCTGACAATTATTTTTATCTGCTGAATGACCGACCAAGGTTCAGTTGTTTTTACAGGTGCTCTATTACTATCCCTTTTAGCTGGTCTACATGCCACATATTGTATCCTCTTGTTATGCATGGAATCGGACCCAAGGACACGGCATTAAAAATGAAAACAGAAATAGTCAAAGTTCTTGCTCATGGTGTCATTATGTAGGTCATATAAAGGCATTAGTATTAAATTGTGACTTTCATAACCAGCTTAAAACTACTTGTAGGTGCTTTAATTATTAGTTATGCAAACTTTAGAGATATAACGTTGACTTGAAATCAGGAGGCACTGAAGAATAGCATCCAGGAGATTTTTTTATTGGACATTAATTATCTTTTTATGTCATTCTGACTGTATGTTGTATGATAGACTGATGACTGACTCATCAGTTTTTTCTCCTGTGTGAAAAACACTCCAGTCTTCAGTCTAAAAGCCTCATTATGACTGAGTCTACAGTATGCCGCATATTTCCTCTCATGCAACACACTGCAGGCTCAATTTCCACTTAAAATCATACTAATCCGCTACAGATTGTCCTCACGTTGTTGAGAGATGTTAGGAGCGGGCACACGACGCCGTGCTGAGTGAGTTACTTCTCCTTTCCCCCCATGACTAATGTCCTAAGCTGTAGGTTCCCCTGCAACTTGAAACTGGAGAGAGATCAGGAAAAGATACAGATGATTTGTAGTGAGCCTGCAGCAAGAGAGCACCAAGGTATCTGTTTCTCCCACCAACCAATCTGTGTAGAATCTGAATCCTGAGGCAGAGCTTAACTGTAAGAGAGATTAGAATAATTCAATATCCATCCTGCTGTAGTGTCCTCGAGTAAAGACACTGACCCTCTCAGAGCTGGTGCCACTGTTCTTAAGATGAACCTTTGTGCAAAAAGAGTACATTATCTCCAAATAAACTACAGTACTACCCAAAGAGCTGGGTTTTTTTGGGCTTCAAAATGAAGCTTTATTTTGTCACACAAATTACCTGCAACTAAGGGTGGGGAGTTTTTTTTAGAAACTTACATGAGAAATTTATGGGAAATAATAATAAACAATTGACATTGCCCCTGCAGCTGGAGACAAACTGCTGTGCTCTTAAAATAAAGTCTTCATGCCGCCTCAAGCAAAGCAGGAGATTATCTTAGCAAAGCCCCTTGGTTGTAGAAGCTTCCGTAATTACCTAAAAAAATGACACAAGAACACACCGTGCTATATCTGGAGCGACCTGTTTGGAGAGTTAACATTACTGCATTATTTAGTTGGTTGTATTACTTAAAGAGAGCATGCAAGGGAAAAATAAAACGTGTGAAATAGATTAGTGCACTTCTCTCTGCATGCAAGGTTATCATGAAAACCTGTACCATGTCCTCTGGGAAATCAGCAACCCCCTTCTTTCTCGGCTTATAAACTCTACATTTGACTCAGACTGGGCTGCATTTCGAAGCTCTTTGTTATTCACTGGTTCATAAGCCAAATAAGATGGCTGTCCTTGGAGACGTCCCCAGATGGATCACAGTAGTGCATTCAAAATGTAGTGTAAACAGACTGTTCGCCTTATTAGCCCTGAGAACAAAGTCTATCTAGTGTAGTCTCTCCAGGAGGACAGAGGACACTGAACATGATTTTATATTGTTAATATTTTACTATACTGTAGCTCTTTGTATTTTTTGTATTTTGTCACATTTTGGCATTTATCTAAAAGATACACTCAACCATTTGCAGGTAATATTACTTTGTTACTTTATTACTTAGTTTATATTATTAAACTGACTACTTCAATATTTTGGGAAATGCGCTCAGTCACTATTTTTCTGAGCAGTATGAGATGATTGATACAACTGTCTTGCACAGAAGTGGTAGGCCTGTCGATCTCATTTAAGCCGCACTTTGTTTTTGTGCATTTCCCATAATAGTCCACCATGTTGGAAAATATTATTTGCACTTATGGTTTATGTTAGGATTTTAAAAATGGTAAAATATAGCTACTCGTGATCTTTAGAGGTGCTAGTAAGCAGGTAGCTACAATTGGACAGAACTGGGCTGTTCATCTGTTTCCGTCCGGCTCCCAGGAAGCAAATTTGCAAATCCTAGGATAGTGAAGGAATGACCCGTCCTCTGCTCCCCCGATGAGTGCCTAGTACTCGTTGCCTTGGTTGGATTGGTTAGGTTTAGGCAAGCAGAGTGGGGCTGGTTGGGGTTAGGGTAAGAATGTCAGGGTAAGCCAATCAGAGGCAGAGTAAGATGGGACACTCCTCCGCTATCCTCAGATTTGCAAATTCAGTTCCAGGAAAGCAGCTCAGCAATGCTTCCAATTTTTCCTCTGTGGCCCACCTGACTCTTTCTATTATTCATTTTTGTTGCAGTGAAGTTTAAAATTAGTAAAAGTTTTCTCAAGCTGATTAAAGCAATTTAGAAATCGGTTACGTCGTCACAATGTAAATTCTATTAGTGGAGTGGAAACTCACTGCAGGAGCCACTGGAAGAAACACTGCTGTGCACAGGCCCTATACAGAGGGCCGTAGACCCCGAAAATAAACCCTGGAGACTAGAGTTTTTCTTGGTGTATGCACCAGGCGAGCACCGTTATGTAAGTATTATTATACATTTATAGCTTCCAGTATATATGCTAAACTATAGCTTCATATTTAACATTCATGCATATATATATATATATATATATATATATATATATATATATATAGCTGGGGTTAGCTGCTAGTTGTCTTAAATTAGCATAGGCTATTGATTGGACACAGGGGAAACGGGGAAACATGCTGCTAGAAGCTAACAAAACCCAAATTTATCTGTTATCTGTAAAAACGACTATTTTTGTATATTAGCTGGTGAGTACTGGGAGGATTTTGTTTCCTTTGGACACAGCCAGGGTAGCTGTTTGACCCTGTTTCTAGTCTTTATACTAGTCTTTCTGACAAATTCTAACTGTAGCAATATATTCCAACAGACAAACATAAAAGTGGTACTGATCTTCACACCTGTCTCCCAACTAGGATGTGAATAAGCGTTATTCCCAATATCTCAAACTATTCCACAAAGCCTATCAGAGAAGTATTTGGTCTTGTTTAATCGTGTAGCTCAGATGCAGTGAAACATGTAATTTTCCTGCTTCATGTCAAATCACCTTTCCTCCTCCTCTTCCCCAGAGACTCTGGACTCTGGAGTGCTGATTGACTTGCTGGCAGAGTGAAAGGCTTGGGGAGATAATATCTCTGAAGAGTGTGTACTTAATGTACAGTATCATGGCTGCTTACCATATGCAGTGCAGCCTATCTGTGCAATGTCATGCCAGGCTAAAAGGTTGACTGAAGTAGAATAAATTGTTATGGTTTAGGATAAAGTAATTTAATCTGCTTTTGCATGCAGAATAACTCTCTGAGTCTGCATCATATATGTTACTGTCACACATACGCAGCACGTCAACATGCAGAATCTGGTTACGTTTTTTTATTGAGGCACACCTCCTTCAGCTCTTGAGAGGCCAGCGCTTTGATGTGATGTAATGTGTAAAGGCGGTGGGGGATAAACAACAAATTGAACACAACACTGACTGATATTTTTGATGTACGGTATTCCACCAGTCATTTTTGTCCTTACTAAATCCTAATCCCACAGAAATTGTGTCGGGATTATACACAAAAGGCACATTTTGGACATGGATTTGCATGGATGGATTAGTAAAGCCTTGTAATGGAGGCTCGTGCATGTAGAGAAACCTCCATCCTCTTGTTGTTGCACATTAAAACGATGCCGTGCTCCACTTTATGTTAACACACATTACTCATCTCCCACCCGGGGAGCACAGATAATTTCTCACAGCTATAAAAGTTGTGAATTTGTATATATCAGCAAGAAACAGATGCCCAAGTCAGAAATGTTCTGCTTTACAAGGACAGTTTCACATGTCAACAAACCACTCAAAACAGCAGACACCCAGCGCTGTATGTTCATTTGCAGCTTAGAGCTTTAAGACAGTGATACAGAGGATTGTGCTTTGAACCCCTGAGGATGATGTTGCCTTTCACTCACCCAGCCCACATTTTCTCTTGAACAAACTGGCGCTCGGGAAACAGAAAATTGCAAATAAAACAAAACCATTAAGTCCTTCACAGTGTATTCATTTGGGCTCCACAAGACACCGCCTCGCTCTTCAGTTGCGTTCTTTGTACAAAAACAAGCCAATCATAGTCCTCTGGCAGTCATGTATTATGTATTTACAGACACATTTGCTTATCTAATAGGAGCCATATCACGTCTCAGATTTAGACAGTTTAGGGAAGGCCCCGAGGCCCTCACACTGCTTCCTAATCCTCAGATCTGGAGGATGTCATATCTCTCATGGGAGTGCATAAAGGACCTAAAAGGACCAAAGTTTGCCTCGTTCTCTTTGTCTCTCCATCTTGTGTACAAAACAGAGTGTGACTAAGTGCTGGAATAATGCATGCACGTCCTTGGCAGACTCACAGCACAGGATGGGTGCATGGTCCCTGCCTACAGACAATATTTTGTGTAATCATCAGCGGAAAACAGACAGGCCATGTTCAGTCCATTTTCACTGCAGGGACAAATTGAACTTATGTAAATGTAGGTTTCTTGTTTCTGAAGTCTGTAAGTTCTTTACCACAGGTAACCAAAAACTGTGGATCACTTTTACGCTAAATTAACCATTTGCTAAGCCCCTTCCCCAAAAAGCGACTGGTCAATCATAGTTAGGCTCCCGCTACTAGGCACAGTCAGTTTGGAAGATGACTGGGGTCGCCTTTCCAAAAGTTTTGATAGTCTTTCTCTGCTCTAAACTGCAAATGTTTGTATCTCTTCCTATTAGGGGTTTGCCAATCGTTAACACTTTCCATAATTGATCACTGGAAAAATTATCCATCCATCCGTCCATTTTCTACTGCATATCCGGGGTCGGGTCGCGGGGCAGCAGCCTAAGCAGGGAAGACCAGACTTTTCTCTCCCCGGCCACTTTGTTCAACTCTTCCCGGGGGATCCTGAGGCGTTCCCAGGCCAGCTGAGAGACATAGTCTCTCCAGCGTGTCCTGGGTCTTCCCCGGGGCCTCCTACCGGTGGGACGTGCCCTGAACACCTCACCAGGGAGGTGTCCAGGAGGCGTCCTAATTAGATGCCCGAGCCACCTCATCTGGCTCTTCTCAATGCGGAGGAGCAGCGGCTCTACTCCGAGCTCCTCCTGGATGACTGAGCTTCTCACCCTATCTCTAAGGGAGAGCCCAGCCACGCTACGGAGGAAGCTCATTTCGGTCGCTTGTACCCGGGATCTCGATTTTGGAAAAATTAATGATGGATTAATAGTTACCTTTGCTCATTTCAAACAACACAAAATGTGTTTCTTCCTCACTCAAAGCTCACAGCAACATGTTGCATGTACTGCGACAGCATTGCATAGCCTATTGATTAATTGATCAGATTTCACATGTTCCAATAATTCTTAAAGACCAATCAATGAATTGTTGATTAACTGTTTATCATCCCTTTTTCCTATCTTACTACTTGGCTATTTCAATACCAAAGAGAATATCATCAGCTAAATGCATTATTCCGTAGGATTACAGGTTACACGAGCAAAAGACCCCTTTGGGATTACAACAGCCACTTTATATTTACTCACAGCATGTGAGCCAGCTCTGAATGTTTCTGTATCAGTGCCATGCCATTGTTCGGCCCTGAGTTCTGAAACACGATTAGTCTAAAAAATGTCCCATTGAACCGGTTGCCCATTTGTCCAACAGCCCATTATCCCCATAAATAACGCCCATAGCACCAAAGTCTCTCTCTCTCCAAAATACAAACTCCCTGTAGTTAGTTTCAGTTTCCCGGTGACATTTGAGCCTCTGAACCCAGGGTTTTTTGCTGACCCTTTGCTGTGTTTCTCAGCGTCATCTGAGCCACCAATCGTGGGTGTTTTTCCTAATCCTTTGCAAAATTTTGAAGCAGTGTTTGAGCCACCGAACCTGTGGGTTTTTTTGCCCTCCCATTGCTGCTTTTCCAGCAGCTGTTCTGCCACTAAACATGGGTATTTTGAGCCAAAACGTGCTATTTTCCCAACCATAAGTGATTTTTTGTGCCTAAACCTCACTACACATTGACCACAGCATTGTTGAACAATGTATAATCTCAATGTATTCGCTACAAAATATTGTAGAAATGTAACGTATCTGTGGTTTACAGAAACATACAATAAGAACATTTTTTCTTGTGATTGGATTGTGTCTTTTTGGAGAAACAGGACTTGGGAGCAATGGCCTTTTGCTTTGGGATTACGAAAAAAAAAGGTTTCAGTCCCACTATGTACGTGCCAGTTCTGGAAGTTTCTGTATCAGAGTATAGCATCACGTTAGCAACCTTATAATACTTAATTATATGTAATAGATGTAGGTGTAACAAGTGCTACACCCTGCAAACAATGCTGCTCCAATGTTGTATATGCATTATCATGATGACTTTTTGCTTGGGGCTTGTAACATCAGGCCCAGTCTTTAAGCACGATGTATGTAGCCATATTTGGGACCTTTTTCCAGAGCTGTCATCTTAAAACAAGTCATCCAGACACAAGCCACAGTTTTCAACTCATGGAGCTGGCGATAAGTAGCTCGCGAGCTAACAACAATAAAATTTGCCACTGACAGTTGTCGTTTGTCATTTGTTGGCAGCAACAATTGTCAAGGCTGCTTTTGTTGAACCCTGTCTAGAATCAGACACACTATTTAAAAAATTACAAAGAATTCTGAGTGATAAATCTGCCTATGTTATCATTTTAAAGTACATGTGTACGAACAGAAAGCTTGATTCATATAGTAACTAATAGAGGTTTACTGATCAGTCAGTTCAGTATTTTTTTTCTTATCTTTACTAAAACGTGTTCAGCTGTTGATATGGTGGTCAGATTGCCAGCCAGAAATATTGTTTCATGCCTGCTTCCTGCTCCCCAGAGTTACTAAAATTCATGGCACATGAGATGTATTCTCACGGTGCATTATGTGCATGAAACTGACATTGTGAGATGGATGTCAGCTCTGTCTTCTCCTCACAGATTCTCAGCAGGAAAATGGCAAAGTGCTTCGGTGGCACATAATCCACCCTCGGGATATATTCAGGGACGGCTGCGCTGGTGGCACTAACAGCGCTGTCCCTGCAGTAAGGCGATATGTTCCTCTCTGTGTGTCATGATTGTGTTTTTGTGACGTGTGTAACACTTTATATAAATGAACTGGCTCAGAGATAGTGACTTAAATTGAGGTGCATTTTTGTGTTAAAGTCCCCTCTGCAAGACCAAGAGCTGGAGATCAGTGCCAGGACAGAGATGCAAATCAGACTAGCAGCAGGTGGAGAGTGGCATTCATCAATGTTTGATGGGCTTCTTTCTTTCTTAGTCTGGCAAACAGCACAGAGAGATGAACAAGAAGCAAACACACGCAGCCAAACTGTGTCGCTGAGGGTCATTATCATGTCACGTTTTGTCTTAAATCAATATTCCGCACGTAAACATTTTAAAAGAATAAAAAGACCTTGGAAGAATAACTCATTCCATTTTCATCAACTTCCTCGTCTCTGCTGGAGCTCGTCAACCGCTCTGTGAGTGAAAGCCCTTTCTTCACTCGTCTTTCATTCAATTAGATATAATGGGGTAAAATGCGCCTGCTTGCAGTGCTTAGGGTTATTTTTGATACATCAGTTTCCACCCTCTGCTCCTAAAAGAATGACATCACACACAATACTCGCTGACATTTTTGACACTTGTTGCAGAATAGATTTGTTGCTTTTGGAGAAGGTTTACCCAGTAATTCAATTGGTAAGTTTTTGATTTGCTGGTATAAGAAAAGCCAGTTTGAACTGGAGATGCTGCTGTAATATTAAGCTTATTTGGATGTAGAAGTTCAGGCAGTTGCACACAGCAGCTGTGTCAGTCAACTGATTATCAGTACAACACATCAACATAATAAAAAGTAGTAAGTTTACACACTGTACGTATATATGGCTGTTTAAACGGAATAAAGCCTATAGGTGCAATACATGTTCATATATTAAGGTGCCTTTAAGCAGGAGACTAAAGATGGTTTTACGGCCCTCATATGTCATGTGTCCAAATAATGTTTACATCCTATGTAGAGTCACAGCTGTTCACATCTGGTATCAGAATTTGCTTCATGTCAATCATATTGGGAAAACAGTCATATTTCATTTGTGATGTCACATGCCACTTTCTGAACAGATGTTTTGAAGTCTGGAGATGAGTTTGATTTGCTTGGTGTCATCTTGGCAGTTGAAGCCTGAAAGTTAAAATATGGAAAAGGGGACAAGCAAGCAACAAGCACCAGCTGAGAGTGGAAGCCAGAGACACCCAGATCAAACACACCTCAGTTCATACGCCTAAATATGCTCCTTTTGAAACAATAATTGTCATGATGGCAATGTTAGAGGAAGAATTAGCTATTAGAAACCAAACGCTGCGTGGTATGGTGCAGCTCGGCTGGACCCAACTCGACTAACTGTTTTTTGTATTTTATGAGCAAAAGCTGTGGCTAATACCTGGAACTTTTTTTGTACCACAGACGTTCTGAGTGATCTGAGCTGATACAAGAAGGTGGAGTTCAAAGGCTGCAGATCATTGATTAGTCACAGAAATCATCACTGGCACAACACCAGACATAATGCACAAACCCAGCATTTTCCAAAAGCCAAGCTACTGTCAAGTCAAGTCAAGTCAAGTCAAGTCAAGTCAGTTTTATTTATATAGCCCATTATCACAAAACATGGTTTGCCTCAGAGGGCTTTACAGTGTACGACATCCCTCTGCCCTTAGACCCTCACATCACCCAAGGAAAAACTCCCCAAAAAGAACCCCTGTAACGGGGAAAAAAAAGAGGAAGAAACCTCAGGAAGAGCGGTAGAGGATGATGAGGGATCCCTCTTCCAGGACGGACAGACGAGCAATAGATGTCGTAAATAGCAAATGAAATACAATCATGGCAAAAAAAGAAAGAGAAAGAGAGAGGGGGAGAGAGGGTGGGGAGAGAGGCGGGCACAGCAATAATAGAAACAGATGCATGTCATATTACAATAATGGCAGGTGTGAAATTAGTAATTGCTCTCTATGATGATGTTGAGAGAGATGATAACAGTCTCATGCATATGTGAAAGGGAGTTGTCTAAAGGTAAGATCACAGCATCGGCGCAACCAGGACCAGACCACGATCAGGGCGAGCGGGGGGCACAGAATCAGTACAGCCACAGCACGAGCACAACCAAAGGCAGGGTCGCAGCATCAGCACAGCTATCACCACGGTCAGGCACAGTCAAGGTTACGGCCAGGATCCAGGGAAACTAGGAAACAAGGGAGCAGGAACGCTCCCGAAAGGCAACAGGATTAGCGTAGTGCAGTTCAACAGACCCAGGCTCTGTAATCGCGAGCCCCAGGTAGTGAGAGTACCACATGGCTATCACAGAGCTAAGCTAAGCTTGCACATGGCAATGCAGTTAACAGACATGCATGATTTCTGATGGCGGCATTGAGAGAAGGAAAGGAGCTCAGCGTATCAGGGGAAGTCCCCCGGCAGGTTAAACCTATGTCAGCCTAACTACGGGCTGGTCCAGGCAGGCTGTCTAGGCCTGTTACAATAATGTTATAATAATTACTTTATATTCTTATCAAGACTACTTCAAGATACTTATCATGATTGAGATCATGTCAATAAATAATACAATACTGGCCTTGTGTTAACACGCATGCTTGTTGTCATAAGAATGTCACCAACATTTTTAACATGACACCAGATTAAACAGCAGGTTTTTCCAGACCAGTATAAGGACTTGGGCACAGTGTGTAAGAAAACTATGGTGAGTTGTGTTTCTTCGGGTTATTTAATTTTTTTTTTCAAATTCCAATACCAATGTCTGTATACTCTTAAGAATTTAAAGTTCATTGATCTTCGAAAGGGTGTATCATTATGCTTTGTATTATCAGTATATCAGTGGCACAAACTGGTCTTAAAAATATAATTAAATTTATAAAATTAAAATTATTTGTTCCGTGTTTGATTGCAGATGAAAGGAGTGTAGAGTTGAAGATGATACCATGACATGGCACTTTCACCCAGCGGCGCTATTGCGATGTTGATGTGATTGAAATTCCTTCCTAGACATCTGCAGTAGAAAGTGAAATAGAGAAAAGGATCGAGTTCCAGATATGAGTTGAGTCAAGCTGCACCATGCAGTGGAAATGTGGCATAAATTAATTGAATCCAAATTAACTGAACTCCAAATGTGTTCTCTGTATTTTGTTGTCAGTGTCACATCAGAATTTGTGAATTTTCTGTTTATTCACTCTGATAAGCTCATCAGGACATTTTAAAGAAAGAAGGAGATGAACAAAGATGGAACAGGACCTGAGGGGTTCCCCCTGCAGAGCAAATGCAGTGGCACAGAAGGTACCTTTAAATGCCTATTGAACAATTTTGTAGTCATGAGACATGACTTATTAATGTTTTCAGCTCCAGATCCAAAAAGAAAGGACAAAAAGAGTAAAAGTCAGACAGGAAGAAGGATAGATGACTCATAGATTTTCTTTTCTTGAACTATCCACTTCCTCACTGTATTTTTAAATAAAATAAACAAAGCTACCTTGATGACCTGGTTGCCAAAAGAACTACAGCTTTACAGACATTAAATGCACCACGCGGAGACTGCTGAGAGTACATCCATCCCTTTCTGGCTGCCCTCCCTCAGACTGCAGTTATTAGCTATTTAGCAGACATTATGCTGACCCTCGTTAGCTAATGACCTGCCACACACAACTCAACTACTGACTCAGCACAGATGTCTGGCCCAAGCCAAGCGAGAGTACAGTACATAACACAACAATGTGCATGAAATGAAAATAAACTTCCAGCGCTGAACTAATGCGGAGCTAATGCAATTAAATGTCATTGTCTGCCTTTGCGCTCGAAAAACTGAAAAGTTCACGGTCTGTTTTTTTGCTTATCTAATAACAATCACCTCTCAAGTGCATGACCTTTTCCGAGAACAGGGATCAATACAGCTTGCCATGATGCTGCAAACAAACCACTGTTTACTTTACCTTAGCGTATCTTTCACTCATTTAAAAAGGTCAACAGACTCTGTTATACTGATAGGGCGAGAACCCTGCCCTTTCGCTTCTGGATTGATCCGAAGGTTGCTGCAAAATGGACCGTACTCGCTCCCGTTATCCATCTTTTCCTTGTGTCATTTTGTACGTATGTGTGTTGAAGTGTGTGTGGATGAGAGCGTTTGTGTGTGCTCAGGCTTTTGGTACAGTTCATGTATTGTAACAGTCTTCAAAGCGATGGGTCAAAACAGTGTTTTATCATCAAGCAGCTTCGGCTCCCCTTTGAAGGTCTAACGAATGTTTCTTGCAGCTCAGGCCCTCTTTGGGTTTGTGTGCAAAACATTACAGAGGCAGTTGTTGTGGGGGAAGTGGCAACAGCGGCGGCTATTGAAGTTTTGGAAGAATGAAGGCTGAGGATTATGCTGTTCAAACATCACTGTCCTGTGCAAGCCTTGATATGACTGCACCTGGGAACAGGCTGTTCTGTGCAGTGGCAGTTTCCCAGAGTCCAAGAGCAGCACTGTCAGTACGACAAAACTGCCTCAGAGGAGTGAGAGAAGCGAGCACAAGCCCTGAAATTTAAAACACATTGTGGACAAGCGATAAGATGACACTCCATCATGAAAAAGATGCAATATTTCACCGGTAATATCATCACAAGCTTCTTAGCATGCAGAGGTAAAGTTTTGTGAAAATGAAAACTTGTGGTAAGAATGCAATAACTTTTCGTCCCCCTGACCTCTGAAAAGAGAGCAGTAGAGAGTAAAGCTGCAGTGTCAAACTATTGCCTTTTCTGGGTGCACTGCTGCTATGTAATCCTGTTGGGATTGAAAACTGTAACTGTTTCATTTTTCTTGCACAGGGAAGGTTATCATCTTTAAAAAATTGTGCTCATTTCACGAAATTGCTGGAGACCAGGCTGGTCTTTGTGATGTCAGGAGGCGGCTGTGAAACGACAGATGCCAGAAAGAAGTCAGCAAGTTGAAATTGAGTTTGTTATTATTGTAAGAACTGTTTTACATTTAAGCAGATGTATTAGAAATTTGAGGATAAATGAAGGCCTTGATTTGTGTTGGGCGTGTTAATGAAAATTTAACTCAAGTAGTCATGACATATACTTTTTAATGAAAAAGGTAATTAAATGTCTTTATGTAATTACTCAATAGAAAAAAAATGTTACATAACTACTTTATGTTCAAAGAGTAACACAGCTCTGTTAAAGGTGCCTTTAAACCGCTCCAAAACCTCTACACTCACATCTTTATTCCAAAAAGTCCTCCAACCCATATGGTCACAGTTTAAAAAATGTGGGTAACGTTAATAAATGGGCACAGTTGAATCAAACTACTCGGTTAGGTTTAGCAAAAACAATCACGGTTCGGTTTTAAATGTGTTTGTTTGCCACTTGACATTCTACGCTTTTTTAAAAATAACTTTTGGTTTTTGCTCCCATGATAATTTCTACAGCCACTAGAAGTCCTTGCCCGTTGAAAAATTTAAATACACGTCATAATTTCTATTAACAAAGAAAAAAAATCTATTTGGCCGTATTTTGGAGGAGGACAGTCTCCTTTATTTACAGTAAAGTTTAGAAATAGAGATTTTTTTATTTAAACAGCCGTCTTACAGTTGGACGGTAATTATTGACTATCAACAACTGAAATCTTAGAAAAACACAGCTCACCTTGGTATTTGGACTTAAACTGAGGAACTGGAGCTGAATGGTTCTCAACAGTAAAAAAAAAAGCACATCGCACATTCGCATCTGTGTAAAAATAATTTTAACTATGCAAGCTTTCAGTCGAAGACCTGCTTCAAGGTGTAACAGGTAGCGTGGAATCCGCAGCATAAGGAGCTGGGAGAACATCACTTCATTAACCTTAATGCAGAACACGTGTCAATCACTGAGTCTTGACTAGCAAGACATCAAGGGGATTGTAGTCCTTGGGACAGTAACTACAAAAAGAACACAGTGTAACTAATACCGAACACAACATATTAACAAAATGTACCATGTTTAACAATCGAAGAAAAAACAATAGAAATAGATGCTGTGCAAACATCAGGCTTCAGCCGTCGTATAACACAGAACATTAAAAATATATGCTCGGTGCATTGAGGAAACGTTTTGGTGGTTGACAGCACTATAGCTCTTGAATGTGCATGTACTACAAAGAAGTGTCACAGAGAAACTGACACCATATTTTGCAAACAGTATCAAAACTCAAGAGGTTTAATATATTTACCCGCATCAACTCAAAGGAAGCGATACCGTGAAGAGAATCGGACTGTCCATCACAAGCCAATGCATCTAGCACTTCTCTGAACATACAGACAAGACACTGATGTATTAACCCTTGACCAAACTTCAAACATGTTATTGGGATCACTAAGTGTAATGTAATCCTACTATCGAACACTGGCCTCCAAAGAACAAAGACAGAGAAAGAGAACCTTAGTGTGCTTACACTCAGATCACTTTAGCTAATTCTGCTCCTTTGTCCACTGTCTTCTGCTCTAGATATAGGTGGCAGGTGATGAAAAACACACAAATATACTTTAGTAGAAATACTTTGTATGAATTCTCTTGTCACTCCACAATAGAAGTTAGCACTTAAAAGTTTCAGGCGTCCACTTCATTAGCAATGGTTTTATTATATTACTTTGTCACAAGCGGCACATCCTCTGTGGTTTTCATGTGAGGAAAATTGGAAAAAAAAGTTTTGAGATTCCTGGCACAACTTTGGCAAGTTTGCAAGGAAATGTCATTTGCATTTCCTCATAAAAATCACATCAGACTCGAAGTCTTAGAGAGAAATAAATGGAGTTTTGCCCTCTGAGATGGCAAAATTCAATATTTTTGTAAGGGATCAGAGATTCATGTATTATGATCAGGGAGAATACCAACTGGGAGGGAAAATGATAAGGTAACATAAGTACAATTGAGTGCTGTGAATAATCTCCAGCAAAGCTTTCATCTACTATTTTAAGCTTGCAGCATATTTCAGGTGAATAAATGCAAGACGGGAAATTAGACTATTTTTACACCATCTACGCTAAAGTCACAAAAAGTGTAGTCCGTCCGTATTCCACCTAAAAGAGTTCCCTTATAAAGTGGGTTTGTCAAAATTTCCTTTAGAGACTTCATGATTTATGTTCTCGCAGAAACAAATAGAACACAAACAGTACTCCATTATGCGCCCACATGAATACACAAACACACGAGCTAACTGAACAGACTGAGTATTCCCCTGAGAGTCAATGAGCCTGCGTGTTTAGTCTCTGAGCATAATTGATGAAGTGCTGTTGTACTTGTGGATCTAACAGTTTGATACGGTGCTGTTAAATGCTACCTGTATCAAAATGCTGTTACAACCGACTCCCTGCAGAGAGAGGCCGCTTCGTATTTCTGTCAGTAATTTTTTTTTCCTGCCGCTCTCGCTGGGTGGAAATAACAAGGAGAATATTCCCTCATTTTGCTGGTTTGCCCCCCGCTCTTCACTGAGAGGAAAATGCCAATAAGAGAATATTGAACCAGATAACAGACTATGACAGTGTTGCTTTAGTGAGGTGTCAGTGACATTACAGAGGATTGCTCCTGAAAGTGAAAAATCCAATCAGGCTGTGACTCTCCCTGGAGCCAAAGCCGACAGACTTCAGAATGATTCATTCAAATTCTTTGATCAGACCGAGTTATCTCCCACCTCCTCTGGGATTGAAAACAAACTGAGGAGATCCGGACCTTAAGGAGGGAGACAAGAAGTCGTCTTTATACAGGGATAATATGTTGCGAATGTAATGCGATGCAGCACTGAATTGCTGCAGCTATACGTTACGAAAGAGTCAGAATGAACACATGGGTTTTATTACATCCACATGGTCATTAGTACAAAATACAGTAATATATATGAGCTCAGCTTTGAAGAACAATATTCGTAATATAATGTGTGCAGCATGTGAAACTGAAGCTTTCTGTGAAAAGCATAAAAATTGTCAGCGTGGAATTTAAAATATTGATAAAGAATAATATGACTATTTTATCATAAGCAGTAAAGAAATCATGAAAATTGCAGTGCCTTTGCAAAGTTAGAGCAGTGAATATTTAATCCTTTCATTTCAGCGCAGTCTGACAATAGATAGCAAACTGGGCGCCACTGACTGGAGAGCCGTTGGACATAGCTGATACTGGAGAATCAAAAATACATTAAATAGAACAGAAGCATTTCACAGGACTGCAGGGGTGACCCACAATGTTATTATCATCATCATTCATTTAGTTCCACCCTGAAATTGCCCTTGGCTAGTGACACATGAGGTCCAATCTTCAACCTTTTACATTCTCTGGCATGTTTATAACCTTAGTCTTTTTTCATTGTGTGAACGGCCGGGGCTCAGGCATCAAGGCGTGTCATTAAAAGATCATGAGCACACGACCTAGGCTTGTGGGTTCATGGTAAGACACAACAAATTGCAAATACAGTTATACATTAATTCATTTCACAGATGCTCATGTTGTGACCCACAAGTCAAGAGGAGGGCAACGCTTCCGCAGTGACATCTGGGCATTATGCTCAGCCATATGTTATTATGTTCCTTTATTTAGGTCCCTTCTAAAAATAACACATTGAAATGCTAGTCATGTGGTTCAGGGACTATTTTGATGGCTACTTTAAGAAACTGTTTATTAAATCAGGGAGCAGACAGAGGTCTGGTAAACTCACTTCTTTCCACACTTATGGCTGGGTATTGGTTCTCGCCACCTTGCAGGTATTGACCAAAATAACCTTATACCAAGTACTGAAACTCCTCAGGTCAAACAATACCTACATCCAATCCTTTTTTTATCCAGATCTAGAAAAAAAAGCAATCACAGCAAGTATTCTTCATTTTAATGTGACGTGTGATTGACCCACTTCCGCAGCAGCTGCAACCCCTAAACTCTGTGGTGTGGTTAAGTCAAGCGCGGTGTGTTTCAGAGTTGAAAGTTCTGCAGAGATGCCAACAAAAGGTTCAGATGTATCTCTACACTACACAGCTGTGAATGCACTCATTCACATGACAGTTATCAAATTAAATAAAATTAAAAAAACGTATCTTTTGAAGTACTTTATCAGTATTGGTATCACTGTAATGGCACTGATATTAGTACTGGTATCATAATTCCAAGAACATTATCCAGACTGCAACCCGAGATTTTCTTTTTTAAAGCTCCATCTGGAGCGGCAAACTACAGGGCTGAAAAATGAAATCATCCCAGTAGTGCCAAAAACTGTAGGTCGTGGACTGGCCACTTGTGGCTGGCTCTGAACCAGAGTCAATCTCCACAGACCCCCGTGTTAAAATGCCCCACTTTACAACAGAAATAAACACGTGTACCTGGTACAGTTTTGGTCTCCATAGCTAATGTCAACATTCATTACAACTGTACGGGGATAAACTCTTATACAACTCACCTATTTACATTAAAGGCTTAAAATTAGGCATGATTAGGGGCAGAATGACATATTTGACAGGCTGTCTGCAGATAGTGTCCTTGGCCCCTTGTTCAGACCCACCGCTTGCTCCTCCACAGCGCCAGCCTCTCATCCAAATATGGACACTTAGGACTCAAAAAAACCTGAGATGGCAAAAGCCAAAATGCTAAACTCGAGGCTTCAAAATGGGAGTCCATAACCAATGGCTACATGCATTATTTTTATAGTCCATGGGTGACTGCCAATGCCAATATTAAAAACCGATCCGCATTTCAAAAAATGCAGAAAAGACCATGTCTTGAAGATACATTTTTGACTGACAGTGAGTGATAGTCAGAGCAAACCCCAGTGACATATACTTTGTGTTTTCTGTGACTGCCTCTTGTTAAAAACCACCTCTTGCTACTGTAACAATTTTAATGTTACAGAAGGAAATGTTTGTGTAAGCAGTATTATAGAAGGAAGCTGTGACTCTGATAAGATGCAATAAGATAAAAAACAGTAACGCTGGATTGCTTGCATGCATTTTTTTCCCCTGTGAATCCCTTGAGAGCAGAAAGGTAATTTGAAGCCAACACATGAGTGGCATTCTCCTCTCCTATCAATGAAAGCTCCTGTATAGAGAAGTCATTACAGAATGTAATGGCTATTGCTGATAAAAGGAAGACCATATATATCATCAAAAAGGGGGTTTGATTTAATGAAGATCTTAATTTACGCAACAGATTTCACTGGCAGCCTTCCCATTCAACATTATATCACAGAAACCCCTGGTAATGCATTTCTTTATTATTTATGTGCAACAAATGTGAAAATGCCCTGAAACCATATTTCAATTGGCCTCTATTCACTTATCTGTCAGCTGGCCCTTATTATGAGAAATAATAGTAACCTATGAAGGTTAGGGCATCGGCTGTTGCATCAGTAATAAACTGTAGTTGCCAACTGGCCACAAAGCAAGCAGCACTGCTAAATCTTGATGTGCTTTACACCAGTAACATGCTTTTTACACCAACTGTTTATCTCTTAAACTAGATTTCCCTGTCAGTGTTTATCAAGATTAAATCAGCCAAATGGTGTCTGAGTTTTATCTACAGAGTAAAAAAAAAAATCAAACAATTAGAGTCTCCAATTCAACCATATCAATGATAAGAATCTGAAATTACAACTTTCCATTTCCACTGGGACAAGAAAAATTGGTGCTGTTTGCTTGCAGTGGAAAATTGCCACAATACAATTATATTGTCACCGACAACTTATAAAGTGTTTCCCTTGTATTGACCGCAGTCTGTGAACAAAGGGTACATACTTCCTTTTTTCCTCCAGCTCATTTATTCTTAAGATGGTGCTTCTACCATAAATCTTTGTCAGGCTTTTATTTTCTATTGATTACTGAAGTTGCTAAGTAGCATGTTGGTGCTGGGACCAAGAAGACGAATGAACTGAATTGATTTTGTGAATTGGATTTAGACATTTATCTTTTGAGGTCATAGGATGGCACTGGAAATTGCAGATATTGCACTATGTATGTCAGCTATGGTGGTCCCTTTTGAAACCTGGAACAACCTCAGTAGTCTTGTGCTGTGTTCAGACACCTTTCACATGCATTAAAACCTTTGAAACCTGAGCAAGTTGGTTTGATTTATTTGAAAACATGGCTAAAAAGGCAATGAGCAACTTGGCGAGAGAGGTCCTGCATATTGCAAGAAATTAGGAAAAGAAAAAGACCTGAAAATTAGGTTTAACAAAGGGAAAGAGACAGAGAAATTATTCAAATATAATAATTTTAAAAAGTCCTCATAATCATATTTATAACAATAAGTACAATTATTATTAACTATTTTATCTACATTTTTATTCATTTTGTTTTGTTTTTTGTTTTACCTTTTTTTGCCTGATTTCAGGGAAATTGTAGTCACTTGTAACTTCTTCCCATGTCTCTGAAGAAAAGTAGTAAAGTAATTCTTAAATGGAGGATGGAGGAGGTTTTACAGTAGAGTCAGTGTATCGGGGACTGGTTGTTGAAAACAGCCCTCTGCTGCTAAAATTGGTTTGAGAAAGATGTGACCTGGACATAGAGTGAAAGCAAAGCAATCAGCTTTAAGAGGCAGAAAAAAAGCTCCATAAAGCTGCAACGCTAATGTTTATCTGTAGGTTCGTCACTATGAGTGACCCCTTCCATATTACACATAGTCATTTTAGTCAATGTTAATATAAAATACATTGATTTATTAAGCTTTAAATTACGAGTGAAATAAGAACAGAGCGTGTAATTTCTTCATTCGGGGTCCCTGGTGGCTCTTGCACTCTAAGCAGCCACTGCGTTTGCTTGCGCCTCAGCAGCCATGTTTAATGATGAAAGATATGTTCAAAATGCCCTTTTTCCTGTCATTGCATTTAGTTCATTAAGCTTCCTCTACAGCTAAATGGAAATGCCCTTCAGTTGAGGCAGCGGACCACCCAATCTGGCCCCCGGTGGATTTATGACAGCTCCCCCCCCCCCCAAAACTTCCGAGCAGTTGTACCCTGAGGTGACAGGCACGTCACCATTATTTACCCTCATGCCACCGCCAGCAGAATCAGCAACTGGCTCAAAGGTCAGCAGGCCGCGTCTGTCTGCGCCTCAGCCACCAGACGCTCGCTCTTTTCTCAGCCGCCTGAGCCTCACGGACACTCCGGGGAAATCTGATACCCCCACAGCTGCCGCTACCAGGATCAACAAGTACATATTCTGTGCAGTCCCACGGCATATTCGTGGCAATGACGGATAGACCTAATTAATTAACAATTCATTCTAATGCGATCTCTGCTCTTTGGATCCCTTGATCATCTGCTTTAATCTATCCTGTGGAGAATACACTGACATCATCTCACTTGGCTTGTTACTTAATGTCAACAACTGAACCATTAGCAAACATACCAATACCAAAGATATAGGGAGGCGCTGCCTGCACAACACTGTGCTGTAACAAAAAATGTCAGACTCTTGCTGTGTTACAATCAGACCATTACTACATATTATAGCATTAATTAGCAGCTGTCACTATGATAGTTGTTAAACTCAGGTCATCTGTTTTATATCTATAATGTTACACTGAGCTGCTGTAACAACTGTGAGGATTAATAAAGACTGTGTTATCTTATCTCATTTTATCTTAATATTAAAAGGATAGCATTATGTGTCATACAAATATCATCATATTTGAGTATTTATTATAAAATGAACTGAAAATAAATAAAATATGACACATGGAGAGTTTCACTGATAGCTATAGGTTTTATATTCTGTCATGTAATTATGTAACTGTATGTTAAGGATATAATGTTATTTATAGGGCACTAATCTGTATGATATCATACAAACTGTTGTGCATGCATTTTTGTAGGATAGCATATAACCCGTTGTATGAGAATACATTGAAACTGGAAGCAAATTGTTTTCTCTGTGGTTGGTTGCTTACGCACAGAAAATACTACGGAGGAGATGAAAAGTAAGACCTGAGATTTCTTTGCTGGGACTGCTGATGAGGTGGAGCTGTTACTGAAATTAATTCATGAGTATAAGGCACTCAAGGCGAAGAAAAACAGACTGAGAGTTGTTGCAAAGCAAATAAATACCAGAGCGGTATCATCAGCATTATCCATTGCCGGAGGAAGCTGTGGCAATAGGAAAGGAGTAAGCGACACAAGAAGGATAAAATCACAAAAGGTATCTTGACCTAGCTATAATGTTTTGGCTTGCCGTATCGTTACAGATAACTCGTGAGGATGCAGATTTGTGCTTGGGACATGTTTAGCCTATTTTTTTATTAGCATGACAATATGAATATAGCCACTGAGTGCATATTTAAGACCCTTTTTACAGGGTCATTGTTTGAAACAGAAACCAAGTTACGATTATTAGTCAGCAAGCTACAACTAACAATATCTGCTGGCAGAAGGTCAGCCAGCAAAAGCAATTACCAGTTAGAAATAAGAAGCTACCTGTGCCGTTTAGCCTGATGAAACACGTGTCATATTGAGTCAAGGGAAGTGTTTCACTTCAGTGTGAGTGACAAACCTGATTTTCTTTTCTGATAGCCATGTGCTCAGGGTAGAGTAAAGATACATTTTCCAGCATCATTCATCTTTTGGAAAAACATTTGGGGTCTCTTATGTCAGAAAATATCTAATTAACGCATTGGTGCGTTTGCATCTTTGCGGTATGTGGTATTCATTTTATCTTTCTTGGTTATGGAAATGAGAATTCAGGTTTGAGAGATAAAAGGAAAGGGCTGATTGTATATTACTCCTCAAACAGACGGATAGATAAACACAAGTTGGTGCTGAGCTTCTCACAAAATATAAGACCCCACAGATTTTTACTTAGACGGTGTTTGTAATGTGTCTTCAAAGCGGCACTGAAACTGCATTCAAAACCATTAAAAGATCTGAGTTCAGATAGTGAAAATGTCAGCTTTTCCCATCGAGAGAATATTATTTGCTTTCTAAATAAGGTTACATTCTGCTCACATCCATCATCTACAAGCCTGGAGGGAGTGTGAAACTGTAAGACAGCTGTTCAGTATGTATGTGTGATGTCTGTATTTGTATGTGTGTGTGTGGACGAGTCACAGGCTGGTCAGTGATATGGCACAGACGCTTGAAGCTGTATGAGAGAAAATGAAACACTGGCCATCGGTAACTCCCACATAAAAACTGTATTACACTGTGGTGTGGTAAGGGCAGTGATCTTACACCCCACTGCACTTGATTACAGTTTCAGCAGTGTTGCTCATGGCCGCCTACATGTGTATGTGATCACTATAATCTCGTACAGTATATCCCACTGTTATACTGTTCAACAATCATCTGTTCATCAACACAGGCATTCTGACTTCTTGCCTGCTTCCAGACCTGAGCTTTACTTTGGGCCGTTATTTTACAATGTAGCAAGATAGGCTTGATCTTAAAGGGGGGTGCAGCCACAGAAAATTAGCCATGGCGCTTGAAGGCAGGACACCAGTACTGAGTGAAAGTTTGCAATGGTTGTGGCAGAGAGTGACTGGCGATATACTGTTTCCAAATCTGCAGTCAGAATCATAGTTTTTGCCATCTGACTAACAGATGTTTGGAGAATCTGTAGTCACAACCAACATCCAGCTTTGCCGGTTTTTAATTGTTTATATTTTTGGGGAAAATGAATACTTGAACCATTGTGACCATGAACACAGACCAAATGCAGGAAACACTGGATACCTCTGCCAAGAGTGCACCACCCTCTGCATTCACTATTGTAGTAGAATTAAAAAAAATCAGCATCTGGTTCAAATCTGCACACAAAATATAGCTCTAAACAATCACGGGATACTTGTGCCGAGTCCAAAACCAACATGTCAGAAATAGCGTCAAAAATCTTCGACTTCCATCCATGTATCCTGTCTGTGGCAATCAGCCCCAAGCCCAGTGGTTGCCACTGAAGACATAAAGCTTTTAAAAACGACTCACAAATATGTAGCTTGACTGTTTAAAAAAAGGTTCTGTAATTTCATGAAACAGCTGCAACCTGCGTATAGCAAATGGTACTCTAACAGGAGGAAATAGTAAGTTTGTTGGGGACTATTTTCAGCTATGGATGGTTCAGGGCATCAGGAGGTTGTTTTTGGCATTGGGTCAAAATCAAACCACAGACCACAGTACCTATTATCAATGTAATTTAGGAACATGTCAGCCAGTCAATGCTGTGGTTCACTGGTGTGTTTTTTTAATCTTTTAGTGGAGGTCTATGGCACAGAGGAATAAGGTAATATTGAGTTTCTTTTTTTTAAAGATTATTTTTGGGGCTTTTGCCTTTATTACAGATAGGACAGATTAAGCGTGAAAGGAGGAGAGAGGAACAACAGCAAAGGGCTGCAGGTTGGAGTCGAACCTGCAGCCACTGCAGCAAGGACACAGCCTCTGTACACGGGGGACCTGCTCTACCTGGTGAGCTACTGGGCACCCTAATAATAAGTTTCTATATGAAGCTTTGCCTGCATACTGAAACCTTGCTGGTAGAATTATTTTGTAGTTGACTTTTCATGGCTTTGGTTGCCAATAGGAAAAATAATGAATTATTGACAGCCTTTCCTTTAAAGGGATAGTTTGGGATTTTTAAAGTGGGGTTGTATGAGCTATTTATCTACAGTCAGTAGATGGCAGTTGGCGTGCTCCCTGTTTGCAGAAATACACAGGACTACCCTCCAAGAACTGAGCAATCCATTGCTATTAAGGGGCAGTTACAACAAAACGTATTTTGGGCACTCTAAAAAAGGTCAATATGAATCTAAGTGGATGCTATATTTTGAGTATTTTCACTGCTTTACTTTGCTGTCAGACGACCCTTTCCTTTGACGCAACATTTTCTCAACCGTATAACTTCTGTATTACTACTGCTGGCATCTTATGATTCAGTAAGATCCTGAGGTTGTGTTGTAATCAAGTCCAGGCAATGGTAGCTCCATGAACATGGGTTTACAGTTCACAGTTAGCTTGTGCTTGCACACACAGCTTCCACAGTTTCCACAGAAGATTCCCCTCTCAGTCTCCCTCTGCAAAAAGTCCTTCTACTCTATTGTATACCATGGAGACAGAGTATTTCTAAGTAGGCCACTTAGACTGATATAGATTTTTTTAGGTAGACCATTTTTTTAAGACACTAAAATATGTTTTGCTGTCAAGCCCCATACACAGCAATATAACACTGAGCTTTGGAGTGCGAGTTGTGTCTGTTTCTGCAAACAGTATGTTATAAACAGACTATAGATAAGTATCTCATACAGCAACACTTCAAAAATCCCTATAGTATATTCAGCTGTGGCCACACAGAAGAGAAGAGAATACTTGTTAATAAGTTTAAATGTTGTTGGTGCTGCTAATCGAATGGCTTTTGTTGCCAAATAGAAACATATGAGATGTTTTAGCCTTGTCTTTTAACCTCCTTGATGGAGGTAACAGTTAGACTTTAATTTAGAGATGAGGAGATGATTCCTGGCATTAAAAGCTGGAGAGGGCTCGCAGCACTAAACTTTTAGTAGGATTATTTTATTTAGGAAAAGGGACCCCAGAAATATTTCATCTTGTCCAGAGTTACTGTACTGAAACTCAAAAGGTGGCACTGACACAACCTAAATACTTAAACTTTTCACTCGAGGTACAAATTATTTTTAGTGCATCCAACAGCGAAGTTCACTTGAAATATGTATTGAGGTATCAAAAAGCTGTTTATGTTCCAGTCATAAATATCTTGTGAATCACGGTGCCAGTTGAGCCATGAAGATCACAGAGTCACAGCTGTAAGGCACAACATCAAAGGACAGTCCTAACATGTAAGCTGACGCTGACAGTTTGGACATACACGAGTATAGTTTGATGTCTGATTCAATCCCAGAAGTGGCCAGCTGCTTTGGAACAAGCAGAATTATAAGTTCTTGTGGTAAGTGTAAAAACATATTGCATATTTGTAGCTGAAAATCAAGAAAATAAATAACCTTGACTAGAAAAGTTTAGGGCAAGAGTAAATCTTGCTGCGTGACAAACAAGCCATGAAGTTGTTTTAACAGTTACTTTTGCCAAATAATTCTTAAAACCAAACGCACGCACGCACGCACGCATGCACACAGACACACACGCACAGACATACATAGACCTTCACCGTTAAAACAAGCACTCCCCTGGATGGTAAAAGCTAAAATCTATGTAAATCTCACATCACTGAACTAAAATCTGCGATATAGGTGTTTACCTTTAATATATAATCTCATCACACATGCGTTGCACACGCAGGAGCACTCTTGGCAGTGGCAGAAAGCAGCTGGCTGAGCTTGTCAGCATGTGTATGCAGCACAGGAGCATTGCTGGTGACCTCTCTGCATATGCACTTCCAATGGACCATTAAACACACAGCATCCACACTGCACTAGTTAGTGTGAAGCATTAGACAAAAACACACAAATGTACACTCGCACTTAACAAAAAAATTCAAGGCACTGACTCCAAAACACATAGATCATCGGTTTACGTAATATAGGCTCGCCCAGCAACTACTGACTGCCTTTCTTCTTCTTTTCTTTTTTTTTTTTTTGCCCTGTAACTTCACTGGTTACTGTTCTTATTTGTTTGGGAAATTAGTGGCTGTGCATTCACTTTTCAGTATAATTTAACTCATTTTTTTGTCAATGTTTTATTTCATTTTACCATTTTCATTTTGCAGGTTGTATTTATGAATGTATAAGTGTGTGTCGGCTATGCCCAACTAATTTCGATAAAAGTTGCTCTGTGGCCAAAATGTTAAACTTCTAGATATGAAATTACCTGTATTTTCCACATCCACGGCCCCCTTAGAACAAGTACACTAAACTTCCTTTAACCCAACCCAACCACTCATTCTCGGGTTCACTAACATTTTTTATATTAGTAGCTACCACTTTTCTGACATAAAGATTTAAATAGGGGCTTTTTAAGTGTTTGTACTGGGAAGTTGATGTACCTCAAAAAAGACACATTCTGCTTTGCATGTCTTTTTCTTGATGTAAGTCTTAGGGAAAAGTCTCTGAGCCCCATGACATCCTGTGATGGACCTGAAAATTGCAATTTTATGGTTTCACCACTATGTCACATTGGCCTCAAAGCCCGGTTCTGCTTAGCTATATTACCCAAAAAGGTGATTAATTTCATCAGTGGACATGGAGTCCTGTTTGAACAGCCTTTATGTGTCTTAAAATTTGTAATATGTGTGCTTAAACGCACACCATGAATGTCCAAATGCCCTCATATAGCCTTTAAAAGATAAGGATAATATGAGAACCTCATCTTGGTTTACTGTTGTCTGCAGTCATTCTTTGTGTATCTTTTCTAATGAAGTAATAGATAACGGTAGTACAATCCAGACCCGCTGTGCATTGATGGTAGATGAGCAGAAGCCTGTAAATAACCACCTTTTTTCCCCACAAGCAAGTCATGACACTGAGCATTCCTATCCTACGTAAGCCGTGTGCCACAGGAACGCCCTACTGAGACTGCAGTCAGACCCCTCTCACACAAATCCAAACACAAAATTTGCATGAGATTTGAAAGTCAGGTTTTTTAATAGCTACCCATGAAGTGCTTAACTCATACATAAATACCGTTAAATGCTAAATTTTGCTTGAGGTAGTATCAACTACAGACATGAAACCTCCCAGTATTATACAGAAATGTGCCTGCATACCTTTTCAAAAATAATGAGATTAGAAACGTGTGTCGCTGTCTTCTCAGAGACGGTAGGTTGTGTTTATTGTAAAGTAAGCGCTCTTGCATTTATGTGGTGTGTGTTTGTGTTGACACCGCAAAGCTTTGCTCTGTGTGGTAAGACACATATCCTCAGAGACTCTTCTTCATCCTGCCTGTAAGCTTAGTTAGCTGCATAATCACTTGTTTGCCTCTGAAGAAGAGAAAGGAGGTTTGTTAAGATACAATGGTACTCATGGGGCAGCACCCGCACACACAAGTGGCACTTTATCCCTGCTGTTTTCAACATGACTCAGTCTCAATAAGTCACTACAACTGATGCCCATCTCTCACTGAGACAAAGAGGATTACTGCATCTGTCTGTCTAGCCATCATACATCCAATAATTCATTCATCCAATTATGCATCTGTCTGCGTTCATCTATTCATACATCCACTGAGAGATCCATTCTGACTAGTCATTCATTCATCAGTCAATCCATCCACCCATCCTCTCAGACCCACAATGTGGTATGTGAGCACACAAATGTGACATGAGGCATTCCCCAAGGCTCATTCCTTGGGTCTCTTTTATTCGACATGCCTTCATGGTGTCATGTTATGCAAAGCTCTGTCACCATGTAATTACGTCCCCATTTATTCCTATTGCAAGTGAATTGAACAAATTAATAATTGGATATGAATTACAACTGTTTTTTGAGCTAAATAAGGACAAAACTGAGACCTGTTGAGATGCAAATAGAGGAGAGCTAAGAAGTTTTCTTTCTTGAAATTCAATGAGATAGTCACATTGTTAATGGCTATGTCAAATCAATAGTAAGATCTGATTTCTAACCATCTTTAAAATCTAGCAAGAATGAGAAAAGTCATGTTCGGGAATGACTTAGAGACTTTTTTATTTCCAGTAAGCTCAACTACTGCAACAGTATTTTCTCAGGTTTCCCAAGAGAAACTCTCAGGAAACTTTAGAAAGATGCTGTTAGTCTCCTCACAAAGGCGAAGAAAAGTGAACACATCCCAGCTATTCTAAAGTCTCTGCATTGAGTTCCCCTCTCTAAATCTCTCAATGGTCGAGCACAAAACACATCTCTGACTGTCTAGTACAGTGAAACAGTTTCTAAAGTCCACACTAAACATAGAAAAGTATGTTCCACAGAGCTGAAACAAACTTTGAAAGATATAAAGATGAGCCCCAACTTTTATTACCTGTAAAACTAGACCAAAAATATTTATGGTCTTCACTACTTTTGTGTGAGCCCTCATCCATCCTGCTCTTACATCATGAATTACCGTGATTTATTTCTGTTTTTATCTTTAATGCCTTTCAAAGTGTTTTTTATTCTTTTATGTTTAATTTCATATTTGAAGTGTGAAATTCACTTCCTTGCCATGCCTGGGTGAATTTGAGTGCAAACAATATTAATATATACATTACAAACATGAAGCTTATGGACGTGTCCTTTTCTTTTTAAGCTTAGATGTTGATCTCATCAGCACCTTCTGCAGTAATATGGATAATTAAATCTTATACAAATGAATACTTGTCACAGATTTTATCACACCAATGCCTCCTTGTAGCATATTGTAATATATTGCTTAATGTATTCCTGAGAATGCACAGAAGTTGATGAGGTCTTTACACTTTACATTGAAACATTTCTAAGCTGATGTCTCCTGAAACAGTCTTGCATTGTACTGTATATCTTCTGTGAATTAGAACTACATCATATATTTGTAATTATGTTTGGCCCCACAGAGGTGCTGCAATAGAAACGTGTATGGTTGTAATAAAATATGGTCTCTATGGTTGCATGCTTGCAGCCACCAGTACATCCTAGTGTGCAGGATGAAGGGAGAATCTATTTCCTTGCTGTTTCTTGCTTGTAGGGACAGATTTGTGGTTAGCAACATCTGAGCAGAATCCCAGAGCAGCTTGCTGTTCCACCTGCTAAGGGACTGCCAGCCATACACTACAGAGCTGCCGATAGACAGCAAAAAAGAGAAAACACACACAAATAAACCCATATTCAACAGTATATAGATTTTCTAAAATAAACAATACCACTGCAAGCAGAGAGTTTTCTAAAAAATCTCCATGAGGTGCCCACTTTTGTTTTCTTCCAAAAGACAAATCAACATTATGAAATAATGCAATATCCCTGTGATCACATCTATAAGCTACAATAGACTGTCACAAAGGGCTGATCACATGGAGCAGACTGACTTCATTTACTGTTGGAAATTGACTGCCAGTCTTCCACTATGGTCTGAAATTGCTGTGCTTGTGCTCTTAACAAAGGCTTGTTTCTTCCTCCAATAATGAAGTCTCCATCTGCTAGAACGGTGCGTGTGTGTGTGTGTGTGTACTGTGTGGACTACCCAGCTGCTGACTTATGTAAGGGGGGTTTAGTGTAAACACATTTCCGTGGTCAGAGAGGTGTCAATCCCTCTCTTTTCTTGCTTCACCTTCACAGCTCATTTACTCTTCCACTGGGATCAAATAACAGTACAAGTCACCTGAAAGAAAAGCTTCTGAGTTTCCCCTGCTCCTTGATAAGAATCAGCCTCACCTTTTGGGCAGGGATGTTTGGAGAAGGTGAGGCAATTACTCACTAAGGCAATCGTCTTTTATCTGCCATACAATGGACTTTTTTCGCTGTTTGATATGTTACTCACAGAACATCCATTCTGCCAAAAATGCCACGTCTCTTTCATGTCCTGATGCCACAAATACAATGAATCATACCATTTAATTTCCACATCACATGATGCTCATACAAGCTCTAAACCCTGCTCTGCAAAAGTTACTGAGTAACAAAGCAGGAAGTGTGTTTATGGTGAATGATATATTATACTGCTACTATAGGCTTCACTTGATTAATGACTCCAAATAAACAGCAGTGAACCTGCGTGAACACAGCTGTTTCCACACTAAGTGAAGGACTAAAGCTTTACAAGGCAAATTTGTAGAAATGTAAGAATACACAAGTTGCATAAGATTAAACCACTGAAACTGAACTGAAATAATAGATACTCTTTTGAATCCATCGTTAATCACC
Source organism: Plectropomus leopardus (assembly GCF_026936395.1). NCBI lineage: Eukaryota > Metazoa > Chordata > Actinopteri > Perciformes > Serranidae > Plectropomus > Plectropomus leopardus. The sequence goes on from NC_142178.1 coordinate 21,262,401, forward strand.
TTATTTGACCAAATGGTTTTGAATGTTGTGTATTACAAGTGGTCAGGTATACTTGTACTCAATCTTCAGGCATTTCTAAATGCTATAATGCTATAATTATTTGTCCCCTTCAAGTTGCTTACACTGGGTTCACACTGGATGCAGAAGCACTGCAAAGTACACTAATTTTCTGTCACACACATGCAGACAAAGACAAAGCTCTACATCTGATTTGGAAAGAGCAGAGGAGCAGAATTGCTTGCTGACCGCATGGAGAAATGCGCTTGTGGTGAGAACGACCAGGCAACTGACATATCGGAGTGCCTCTGCGTCCAGTGTAAACATGGATTTCGCCTAATTTAAGGGTGAAATACCACCTGTAAAATGGCAAGAGTGCACTTTTGTATCAGCCACATTTCTTATATTTTGATGTATACTGTGGTGTGCTTTTGTTGTTTTTGTATGTAATGTAATCACAGCAGCCTTGTAAAAGAGAGCTTGCTCTCTATGGCCTCCCATGTTTGAATAAAGGCTAAATAAAAAAATAAAAATGAGAAAAACTCTGCTGCGCTGTAAAAGTGTCTTTCAAAATTGATGAAGCTGATAAGGGCCCGAGGGTTATCAAGGTTTTCCATGTTTTGTTATTTAAGAAGTAATTGTTTTTACATAGTTTGAAAATGATTGCTAGGTTGGTAGACAATATAGGCCTGCTGTTCTGAAATAATGTGGCACTATTTAACTGTAAATTACAGCATAATGTAAGTAATAAAGTTGCACAATTGTTATTTTGAAATGTAAATAGTGGTTAATTTTAGTCTGAAGGGAGGATGTTAGAGTTTGTGATTAAATGTTACTTGAAGATCATATACGACATTGAGGTTTTTACAGAGCATCAGTTGGAAACGTTAAACCAGCATTCAGCCGGGAATGCTGTAGCTACCCGGAGAGTAGTTAACTGAAAAGCACATGTTAGAGGCGCTCTAATGTGTTTACCGTTTAAAACACCTGGTGTGATATGAAATGTATAAAATCTGGACCACTCATGGAAAAACAATTCCATAGCACTATAAAAGGTCAAAACCTGCACAAGGAGCCTTTCAGAATATTATGTTATTTTGTCATAGTTGAACACTGCACATGTAGTTCATTTCATAGGGTCCATATTGGCAGCATTTCATGCTCTGTTACTAGGATACAACATTGTACGGACAATACAATATAACTAAAAGGGCACTCAAAGAGCCCTTACTTCAGCCAAATGCCCTCTCGCAATAATAACAAAAGTAAAAAATAATTTGTGTCTGCCCTGTGATTCATATCTGCTCCACAATTTAAAAACTTGTTCTTTGGCCCATGCTTCACCCTTCCACCAAATTTCATAAAAAATGGATGAGTAGTTTTTTTCTGTAATCCTGCTTACATACAAACCAAACTGAAAACATGACCTCCTTGTTGGAGATAATAAGAAACAATATTTAAAACTGTGCTTAAAATAACATCTATGCTATTCAAGCCACAGAAAAGCAAAAGCAACCACCCACAAAATCCATAATGAGAAAAATATAATAGCCGTGCAATAATGCTACTGTTGTTATTCGATGGCACAGTATTATATTGCATTGTTATTGTGTCCATTCCCTATATATTGCAAGTATGTTGCTCAAATTGCTGCATTGCATGATTACTGACTATTAAGTACATCACCAATTGGATGAAATTTTTAAGTACAAACGTTCACTGAATAAATTTTAAAAGAAGTGCTTGAAAAACTGACAGCCGTGAAACTGGAATGTGAAGTGCACACTCCATCCGCACACTTTGTGTCAGGCAGGTCAGTTTAATATGAAAAACATTTAGAGCCGCTCTGTTAATAAAGGCTTTACCCTGCACATCGGCCCTGAAGTGCTTCCATTAATCCCTTAACTGTGAAATGTTTAGTGTTATTCAGTGGCTGTGATAACATTTGCTTATTGTATTACATGACATAAAAAGGTGTTTCATCACTAAAAGAGGTCTGTGCACAAAACTATCTGAAATGACTGTGACTTAAAAGGAAATTTGCGTGGAGTGAGAGCATTGTAATTTTTGCACTTCCCTCACAAAACTGTTCGCATCATAATTTATCTCGGTTAGACCTTTGAACAAGACTCCTGTGTGGACATTACAGAGTTGGTGTGCTCGGTCTTTCTCCATCATTCTGAGTGCTGCACGCACTCCGTCTGTCATACTGAGCACACAGATTTATCTCTGACAAATAAATCGGGAACTGGAATGACGGACTCTGACTTAGTCATGACTTGTAGCCTGCCTTCCCCACTCGTCGGCCACCAATTGGCGTATCTGTCAGTCACTTGGCCCCCGTGATTTCCATGTGCCTCAGATTATGTATCGTTTATCATCTCAGCTCATCCAACCCCCGCAGCTGTCTATCATTTACCATAATCATTTCCCTCTACCCCTAGGAAGTTTGCCTGTCTCCTTTTCGATTCCAACTCCCTCTTGGATCATTTTTTTCCTGTCATAGGCAAACTATAAAGTCAATCCCTCCCGTTCCCCCCTTTCACTTTCTCCCTCATCTTCCCTCCCTTGCTCCCTGCCCTGGATTTAAACCTAATGAGTCCTTTACATTTCCCCTCTGCCTCTGACGATATTCAGACTTCTAACTGGAACATCAAATGAGCAACTTAAGCACTGCCTCCGCTAGAAGCCATTGGCCCCTCAATACAGATTCACATGCCATGATGGAGGACAAATTCAAACAGGCAAAACACTCATCAAAATGCCATTATTCACCATGTGCTGTGTTAAATCTCAAATCTCAAAGGTACTGCAGGAAGTCATTTGAAATTGTACACCTGCACAACAAAGGGAATTCTTCAGCTTTTTTATTTTTATAAACGTGGCAGAGTCAAACCATACGAACACAAAGCTGGGTTCATCCTGATGTCAACTGCACAAGCCTCAATTTCCATATAAAAACATTTTAAAGGTTCTTTGCAGACAGACTAATATGACACACTGTAAAGTTTTGTATATACTCCCATAGGCTTTAGTCCGTGGTGAGAGATCCTTTTCAACTAAGTCCTTGACCCGCATCAGACATGAGTCAACCATTAATGGAATAGTGTTGCCACGTGTCCAGCAACCCGTGATGACGACCCACCTTGAGATCAGGGTCCCAACAGCGTGTGATACAGATCACACGATGGGGAAAAAAAAGTAATTGATGTGAAACCAGCGATTAACTGGCTGATTTATGCAGCCCATGTACTCACTAATAAATAAGATGAGCCTCAGGAAATAGATCGAAGTAATTTTGGGTGAAAACACTACTTATCATTAAACTGACTACTCTATAATCTCTAATGTTGAACATTTATCACCGTCGACCTGTGAGCCTCTGCACATCACTGCTGAAAGGGGGGAAAGAGCCTATGGGAATCACTCCATATCATCTCCACCAAGTGGTGCTTTAATCTCTCCTGCAAGTCGTACAGTCTTCGGTTTGCGATGTGGTTTAGTATGTAACCACTTTCATTTCTGTGTGCATGAGAAACTAATCAAACGTGCTCAGGATATGTGCTATAAAATCCTAATTTTACTCACAAGCTTTGTCAAAGCAAACGCCTCAGTACTTGTGTCGAACATGCAATGTGGTCCACAAGAAATTATGTTATGTAAACATAATAATGATGATTGCACAAATCCCACATTTTTTGGGCATCATTGCTATGCTTCAAGATGACAAAACTGAATTTATCTTCACGTAAGCTGAACTAAATTCCATCATTCTTTGCAGTCAGGTCAGGCTTTACCATTATTAAAGCATTTATTTTGTATTGTTTTGTTTTTTAGCCCAGCAGCTGTACTGTTTAAAGTGAAAACACACTGAAATTAGCAATGAGAGTCACAGTCACTGTTTTCAACAGCAGGTAGCTGTTTTCAGCAATAAAGCTCTAAAAGCTAAACCAAGCTAAGTGTCAAGGTCCCACATAGGGGAGTATTTACTAGATAAAGAGACAGATATTTAAGGGAAAAATCGCTAAGAGGGAGTCTAGATAGAAGAAACACATCTCAATTTTTCAAAATTCACATTAGGTTTAACATTGACTGTGCCTTGACCATTTTCTTTTCCTAGTCTCATCTAATTATTTTAGTTGCTATACTTTACCTGTACCACATCTCAACTTGCATCTAAACAGCTTGTAATGTGAATAGGAGGCTGATGGGCTTTAATCAAGAATCACACACACACACACTCAGGTCAGCCCAGTAGGGAAACATGGAAAATGTATCAGGCAAGAGGAGACGCATTCTTGCATTATTCCTCTCTTACTATATTCTGTCGATTTTATCCTCATAAGAAATTTTTAACTTTTGGGTAACTCATCTCTTCCTACTGCTCCTCTCCCCCCTGGCCTGTCAGGAGTAATAAATGTACGACCTAATAGGCTGCTGTGGTAAAACTGAAAACGGAACCACCGCAGAGCATCTCTGGCATCACCCCAGGCTCAGAGAAAATTTCCTCGCTGCCAGCCACCGACTACTCGAATCAAGTGGAGACAGAGCAGGCTGATATTAGGGATGAGGGGGCGCAGAGAGCCTCTTATAAGTGATCTTCCTATCTCACCGCTGATGGAAAAAAGTGTGTGGGTGTGTGCACATGCAAATGGTTTGGGGAGGGGCGGTAAGGCAGTTGAGCAGATAGATTGAATTGAAACATTCCTGAAGACAGTGAAGCAAAGTCGTAGTGAGGCATGATGGCTGTTGTAAAAGCTACAATGTTCGCTTTAATAGGAAAAAAGAATTTGTAATATTAGAAAGTCGTGCATTCAGTCAATTATGTGCTCACATACACACATTTTATTGAGTGGTTGTCATCTCAAAGGTTCCTACAGATCTTGTGAATATCAGTGACATACAGCTCCCTGGTCTCAGAACAGAAAGCAGCTTAATTAGCAACTTTAAACTTAGTTGTTCCTCATTCAGTGGTTTCTCTCCTTGGTTTTCCTTAATAATGTAGAAGACCATCTGGGCAGAATATGAGCTGCAAATTAATTAGAACTGAACTTACTGTGGTAGATAAAGAATGACTCTTCAGCAGAGTGGGATGTCATTACTCCTGAGTATTTGAAGACTCATTACAGATGAATAAATCATTTGTGCATAGAACATGGGGCGATCATGGTAATGCTTAAAAAAAGTAAAAAAAAAAAAAAAGAAAGAAAAAAAACGTTGACTTACGAATGAAAATAAGAAACAGTCTTGTGTCTTTATGTTTCCTTGACCCATCCATGCACCCTGACCTCCCTCTGCAGACTTAAACGCTCTATAATAAAGTCAGTGCTCATTAGGGCTACATTTTGTTTGAAAAATGACTGAAATGACTAATCCAGCATGTCCCAAACCTCACTTCAAGTACCACTTGTCCTGCATGTTTAAGATGTCTCCTTGTTCCAATACAGTTGATCCAAATGATCAACTTATTATGAACTCCAGGAGCTGCTTCAATACAAGCTGATCATTTAATTCAGCTGTGCTGCAGCAGGCAGAGGTCTTAACTCTATCCTAGTTTTGTCTCGCTTGTGTTCAGTTGGACTGTTTGTCACTGGACGAAAAAGGACCTGCATCTGAAAAGATCCAACAGTATATACGTTTTTGGATCTGCCACATATCCATAACACTTTCGGAGATTATCCTGGAAGATCTGATCCGTAGCAGATCCATAAATATGATGTTTTACGCATATGATATCTGTGACATATCCGTTAGGATAGCAGATTTGTATATCACAAAGATCAAAGATCTGGAAAAAAATACCATCAACAGATTTTCAGGGAACTGCAGATACAAAAAAAAAATGACTGACATATTCACGGATCTGTAATACTGTCTCAGCTGGCCAAAAAATCGGATCATCTATGGTGGAGTACAGATCTCTACACAACCATGTTAGGGATTACATATTTGACATTAAACTAATTTGTCAAAGATGCTAATGTTGCGGGGCGTCCAGTGGCTTAGTGGATAAAGCAGGCGCCCCATGAATAATGGCACTGTCCGTGCCTCAGCGGCCGCGGGTTCAAGTCACATATCCTATAAGATACCAGTCATACCTCTCCAGCTGCCAGTCCACACTCTGTAATGTGGTCTGAGCTGGACTATGTTATCAACGACTTAGTGAGATGCAATGCTGGATAGTAATTAAATATTTATATTTATATATGCTGGTTTGCAACATAAGCAAAACATGTAGCTATTTTATATGTTTTCAGCTAAGTGGACTTTAATATTTGAGCATAAACACTAAACTGTTTAGTTCAGGGAAGTGTAAGTGAGTTTTTATTTTCTCTAAAGCCCTATTTGCAGAGGACTACCCATCAAGCACCAGGTGTCATTTGGACGTTTTTTTTTTTTTTTTTTTGGCTAAATCTGGTCGGCTTATTTTAGCCCCCAAAAAGACTTTAAAAACTGGTCTAACTTGGTCCTAATTGAGCCCAAAAATAGATGCTGACAATTGCGCTGTGTTTAGACCGTCTGACTTTTATTTCATTTTCTATTATTTGTATTTATTCACCACATTAAAAAATGTTAGAAACTTAACTGGGCTCAGAGAAATACTTCACAGAATGGAATACAATAAATTACAAGTAATACAATAAAAATAACAATACTTTGATACTTGGTCCTAATTTAGCCCAAAAAAAGAAGTTGAAAATTGGTCTATCTGTAGACCGTCTGACTCGGTCCTTGTGCAGCCCAAAAATAGACGTTAAAAATTGGGCTGTGTTTAGACTTTCTGTTTATGTCCTAATTTAAATACACCAATGAAAATACGGTCTTATGCAGCAAATGTGTAAGTTTTCTGAACACTATAAATACATAGGCTAAATATACAATATAAATATAAACACTGCTTATGGACATCTTTGGATGAACATTTTAGGTCTTTTTAGGTCATTCCAATTCTATACAATTAAATCCAGCAGGCACCGATTAAAAATCTTGGAGTCCCCCCCCTCCACTATACACACACATTAACACAAACACACACACACATAGACACACACACTGTACTATGATGTTACTAGTACAGGTTTTTGCATGGAGTATAATCTGTTGGAAACACCTGTACTTTATACAGGACTTACACACACAAATTGTGATCATAGGCTGCTGCCTGTGATCTCAACCTTAATGACAACACCTGTAGATATCATCTGCCATACAGGATTTACACACTGTATTTGCATTAATTAATTAATCAATTTACCAAGTTCAGTCTTGTAGAGCCAGGAAGAGTCTCTGACTGCCAAGTTGGAAAAAGCCTGTCATTCTGTGTTGAGTCCTAGGTTTTAAATGTGATTTAAAACAAATTTCCTTCAACTCTTCATCACCTGCACTAGTGTATATTAGTTGCATTGAGGGTGTAGAGAACAGCATAACTTCCTCTACAGCTGCTAACAGCCCACCATCATTCCCACTTGGAGAATGGGTGAAATCAAAGCAAAGCATTTGGGCCTGGGCACCAGGTCCCCAAATCACTAAAAAAACATGGTCTAGACCTATTCTATATGAAGAATGCCCTTATATGACTTCGTTGTGATTTGGCGCTAAAATGATAAATCGTGGGGTTGTTAAACTCCTTGCCTACCTGCCAACGGGTCTCCGCCATCCGCTTCCGCGTCCGTCTGGTCCTCCACATTAGTATCCGGCAATACATCCACCCTATCAGGCTCAAAAACATACGTCCTCTTCGCCGCCATACTCCTCTTTTCTCTCGTTTCCAGAGAGGCGAGTGTGAAAAAGAAGCTGAAATTGAGCAAATATTTTCCCGTATTTTAAGCTGTTGTCCTGTTCTCTCTTTGCCCTCGATATGCTGCTCCCCCGGTCCGCCATTTGTTATCCATTTTCTCGGTCTTGGCGCTTTCCAATTCTCACGGTCACATGACTCATCGTCATCGTCACAGGCTCAGCGACAAAGCAATCATATCACTTGTTTTTGATTTATTCATATGTCAACACAGATACTAGCATAAAGTTAAGTATTTATTTGACTATTCTTTTAAGAAGAGGCAAAGGCTGGATGCTAAAGTTGGTGGGTTTTGATATCCAGATGTGTGTGTGTTTTTTTATGGAACAAATCTAAACTGCGCAATAACAACCCAGCCTGACCCCGCCTACTGCGTATGTCAGTGAGAGAGATACGGACCGCCAGATTTTGAATGTTCCGACCATTAACGTTCTGGAACCTTCTGGACTTTAACTAAGTGGACCATTGACTTTCTGGACCGCCAACATTCTAAAGGAATCCTTCTCATTCGGTGAGTATTTCAGAAATCTTAGAGCATTTTCGGTGTCATTATTGCGGTTGAAAAAGGCAGTATTATTTTTTTTTGGATGTGTTACTGATGTATTTCAGGCTGTTTCTCTGTGATTGGAAAACTAGTATATTTCGGACAATTTGAAACTATTTTAGTAACTTCAGTACCACTGACGTGAGCCTGCTTGATGCGGTGCTGCGTCATAGTTAAGCTAACCTTAGATAGCTAGCTATCGAGCTAATGTGACTGTAAAGTAGGGTTACAGTGTTTCCCACAGATGCCAATATGTATCTGTTAGTGGGGGTGGGGAGCGTTCACGTTCAGCGTGCCTGATGCGCGTTCCCGCTACCAAGCCTTTGTTTCCAAATTAAATCTGTCAGTGTAGCGTTAGCTTCTTAACAGTTAGCTAACGTTAGCTATTGTTTTAATTGTGGTAGGTAAATAAGTCTGGTCATGAAGATATTATAAATATTATGTCAAAGAAGCTTTTGCAAATTACATTACTGGCTAACTAATTCAATTACATTAGCTAATGGAGGTTATTTTGGTGAGCAGGAAGGCTGAGGGATGAATGAATAATATCAATATCAATAGTATCTACACATAAATCAGTAAAACTCTTACAATAAAATAAAATAACAAAGAATAAATAAATAATGGACACTGACAGAAGCAAACAAACAAACAAAAAATTCACACTCATCACATCACAAGGTTTCACCAGCTAAAATGTTGTAATAGGATAAAAATCTTTCTTTTTAAAAAAATTTAAAAGCAAGAGTAAAGTGTTGAGTTTAAATCCATCCACTCAAGACTGAAAAAGGGATGTGAACCTAATTTTTTTTGTTCATGGATAAAGAATTTCTCCACTGAAATAACAAATATAATAACATAGTTCAAATCGTTGTAACAGATTACATATGTATGAGTAAAATCATGAGTGATATTACAGTTATTGGCAACATGAGAACTTAAATAAGACCAAAAATTCATTGTTATTTTACACAGAGAGAAGAGGATTAAAGTCTCATCAGCCTGCCCGCAGAAAGAACATAAGTCTTCTGGTTGTAATGTAACATAGGCTGTTAGCAGCATGTGTTGAAGTTAACACAACAAGCTGTTTTAAGTGCACGTCAATCACACTATATATATATAAAATATACATTTGAATGACACAGAAATTCTCCGTTTTTTAAACAGACACCAATGTTTTTTCTTCCAGTCTGTCTTTAGATGTTTATTTTGTTGATTTTCCCCCTTTTTTGTTTTTGTCTTCAGCTGATGTAGTGGGGGATACATAAAGTTGCTTTCTCTTTATTATACATAGTTTTAAATAGACACATTTTGTTTGTTATGTCAAGAAATGCAAATCAGCCATGAATTTATGATTATACATTTACTGTGTTACAAATTTAGCATTATATTGACAGTAAATTTGGGTAAAACACAGCCATCGCATAATAGATATAGGGGGGTCATTTCGACATAACATGAGGTCCCTAGGTAATAATAGTCCCGTGCGAATGGGCCTTATGTCTGTGTTGTGTTTTTGCCCTTCTAATCTCTTTATTCTTTGTCTTTCTCCCAGTCCACACTCAGAGACATGGTCCATGCTGGACTTCTGGACTCCAATCTGCTACCCTCTGGTTCCCACACCAGACCAAGCTACTGCCGCCAAACAAGATCTACGAATAGTAAGGGCTATTTTTATTTTCTTTAAGTCTGTGTTGTGGTTTTGGTTGGCCGCCGTGTCGACTGATCTGTTTCATTATTAATCATGGCCGCCGTGCCATGGTTATCCATCTCCCATCACTGTAACTATCCCTTATCGCTGGTTTTACCTCTCTATCTCTCTGTTGATCTCTATTCCTCATTCCTCTTTATCTATATATGGCCGCCGTGCCCTGACTATATCTTTATATATCCTCTATCTTGCCATGAGATGTCATTTACATTTTGCCATTACATTATTACACACACACGCACACATACAGGACCTACAGACATGCATTAGTTGTAGAGATATGTCAGACTGATGGAGCTGAAAAATGGTCAGAGCTCCAAGCAATGAAAGCTTCAGTGCCTTGCTCAAGGGCACAATCCTCCAGTTTCCACGTCAAGTCCCTGCAGACTGAGCAATCGCTGCCCAGCAAGATGTTCAAAAAGTAAGTGCCATTTTTATTTTTCCTGTCGTTGTTGTGTTTTATGTTTCTATATTTTTTTAGCTTGAATCAATATTGATACAATAATATATTTTTAATTCTTAATCCCTCAATGGGAAAACTCATTTTTTTCACTCTTGTAATCCTTACATACAGAGTTACACCAAAAATACACACATTGACACACAGGACCTGTAGGCATGTCAATAATTGTAGACGGATGTCAGAGAGATGCAGCTGCTACATAGTGAGCGCTTCAAGCCATTAGGGCTTCGGTTCTTTTTGGTTTTCACCATAAGCTGTCAGTGCATTCCAGTACCCATACAACCATACTACACTGTCAGAAAAAGGGGTACGGTTGGGGTACATTCATGTTCTTTAAGGTACAACTGCAGTTGATGTACCGTCAACGGGTCATAGTTGGTCCATAACATACTATCATATACCTTTTCTAGGTTGAAAGGGTACATATAAGTACCAGACTGAGAAAAAGTACATGTCTGTACCATTTTTCCAACATTTACGGGTACAAATACGGAAATGTCAGTCTGTTGGAGATGGGATGGTCATTGTACAAGGAAAATTGTGAAGTGCAGTTAGTGTATCTCTATAAATAACGTTATCATTATTGTTATTGTTATAATTAGTTCAATTAGTAGTATTCTTGTGGATATTGTCCGCATCTCTGGCATATATAAACATATCCGACCTTGGATAGCTCCGTATTTTCTGGTTGTTTGTCCAGTGTGGCTTTCTGTAGTTCTATTGCCTTCTATGGATCCCATCTCTGCTTTTGCTTTGTTTGCCAAAGGACAAGGGGTACTTAAGGACAGGTTTGGAAATCAATTATCAAAATGGTTGGCCATTAACATCCTTTCGATCAGCCAATCAGTCGTGTAATTGTTGCAGCTCTATTGCTCATGTTGTAATTACCACAGCCACTAGAGGGCTTTCTTACCTGAAAATAAATATTGTTTTGGGGCACTTGCTCAAATGACTGATACTGCTGTGTTTTGGGGGAGGACAATCTCCATCATTCAGTGCCGATGCAGGAAGTATAGAGATTGGGGTGTGAGGCCGGAGCTGCAAAAGAGATGCCAGTATCATTTGCTTTTTTTCCTCACCTTGACAAGAATTTATTTGCCTTAACCATAGTCTTTCCTTTACCGTAACCCTATAGTTGCAGTCATGGGCAGATATTGTAAATTGCAAACATTTGAAAATAATTTGCATTTCAGATTTTTTTCCAGGCTTGTCAGATATCACAGTTTTGTGTGGGACAGATAGTTAAGTGTAGAGGAGGTCGAATGACAAACATTTCAAATTTAAGGAAGTTAGACATCCCAAATGTAACTTGTCATGTGAGCTGGCTGTCATCACCAGCCAGTGTGCTCACTATGTTGGCCCCACAGGAGCCTACCAGCTGATTAAAAAATGATATGAAATTCAGTATCACTCTTATGATTTCCCAACCTTATGTCATTCCTAGTTTGTCAAATACTGTCAAATACATCTCATAACGATGCAAAGGGCACCCATTAGTGTCTCTGTGTGAGACACAGTAGATGCACACCGTAAGACGTGGTAAATGTTGTGAAACAGTCATGTTTATGTTTGGGCTACAAAGCTACTTGGTTAGGTTTAAAAAAAAAAAAGAAGAAGAAGAAAAAAAAGACCATGTTTGGGGCTAAAATAGGTACGTTTGTTACATAACATGATGTAAAGTGAGTTACATCAGTGTTCAATTGCCATACACAATGCTTACGTTATATTAAAACAATACTAACTTCATCAATATTGATGAACTAAAAAGCACAGGTGTAAATAATGAAATTTATGACGGCTGACCTCTATTTGCTTTGATTTCAGGATCCTTGTATCCTGCATACCTGCTCACTGTCACTCTCACTGAACACTGTGATATTACAGAGCCATCGTTAGTGTTATTAGTGACACCTGTGCCCACTATGACAAGTCAAACTGCTAGCTGTGAGAAAGGCTTATTATGTTTCTCCCTGTGGACCTGGCCACACACTACAAAAGGGTAAGATAGGCTAATGATGTAACTCACTGTATGTAAACATTTAGAAATTATGCAGATTCAGCAACAGATATTATTTCATTAGCACGTCTTCCGTGTTTTACATAACTAATGTTAGATAGCTTGTCCTGAATTTAGCCTGGGAAATGCTAATCTTAACAATAATCTAGATAATGCTACCCATGGTCAAAAGAGAGTTTTAACGTTAGATATTGCATGTTTGGAGGCGTGGCATGTGTAAGCGCTGATGCACAGTGGGTTGTGGGGTGGCGTTTACTGTCACTAGGCCTACACATATTTAGACTAGTATTGTATGACTAACTGAATTATATACATTCATACTGATACAAAACAAAAGAGTGTGTGGAATACTGCGGGTTATTTGTTTTTGTTTGGCTAAAATAACAAATATTACTTTGAATGACACACTTGCTATGTAAACTAAATATTGTGTATCCCTCACACTTGTCAAATGTTGCATTGAACATGTAAAGCTATTTAACAGTGAAAGAACTCTTACTCTATAAAATGTTTTCAGAATGTTACAGCATGGATTTCTAACAATGTTACAAAAAACACAAAACATTTCTATTTGCATGTGTTAAAAGCATGTTAACCTGCTCTAAAAAGACATTCTGTGAACATTAAAAAACCTGACACTAAAAACATTTAGGAATATAAGGGCATTATGTTCTAACAGAAAACTTGCCGCTGAAAACATTACTGGAACATATCATTGTAACTTTTTAAGAACATTTCGAGAACCCAAAAATTTCTTGCCGGGTGTATTAGGCTGGTAAAATGCTAATGTGGGACTCTTCAATTATTGGATGCCTCATGCTCATCAGTTGATCTATATTATGATCATTACCCACAAAAGTTTTCCAGTTTAAATCAGAAACTGCAGCTCAGTCCATGGTAACTGCAGCAGAGTGAAACTCAGATGCATATGGACCTCAGATCAATAAAATCAATTCCAATTTCATCACACAGCACGCAGCAAAAACTGCAAGGTCAGTTTTAAGAATGTCTATGTAAATAAAAGAAAATAGATTGAAGGAGAATAATAAAGTTTCATGGATGAAAGTTGAAACTTTAAAGAGTTACCAGCTGGGATTATTTGCAGTGTCAGACTTTGCGGTGCAAGTACCCTTGACTGCACTGAGATAAGGTATTATCTGGCTCTCTTGTTCACTGTATCCCTGTCTTTGCTCTTCTTTCTCATTTATTTCCTTCAGTCTGTCCAAGTATTGGTATTTTGTTCCTCCCTCGTCCTACTCTATTTTTCACTCCAGCATCCAGCCCATAAAAAAAAACTGTCTACCTGGTAAGAAAGCAGACACAGTCCCGACTCCCTCACAGATAGGTGGTTGTTTCCTGCCAAGAGTTTTACTTCTGAAGTTTTACTGCTGCTTAAATGTCAACTTCAGGTGCTGTTTTTTTTCACATTTTATGACCACTGTTGTCCACATCTGGACTACATCGGTCATAATAGATGAGGAATTATTGGCAGTTATTTGGACATAATGAAAATCAGACTAAAATCTGAATCAGGTATGAGCAAAAAAAAACCCAAAACAACCAACCAACCAACCAACCAAACAAAAAGCAAGCATACAAACACAAACAGTAGGGTCTTGGGGAAATTATAATGGATACTGTCATGTAGAAGGTAGTGATGGATTTGAGATAGGACCAGGAGGAATGCCATCCTTCTTGTTAGCAAAATGACCAAAAAGTGTCCCCTGTCATCCTTCTCCATTCCCCACATGCTGACCCACACACCGTCCTATCTGGACCCAGATTTGTAAGTGATAAATTATTGAGGATCATTACATTTTGACAGACTGTTTAGCATTTGCAGCATTGTAGCACAGATTTAGCGACCAGGAAACTCACAGACCAAATGCATGCATTAAATCATCTCATGTGATACTACTCAGCAAATCAAATCTGTGCGTTACGACTAAAGTGAGTGAGATACTAACACAAGAGAGAGATGAGACGAGAGACAAAAGTCAGAGAAATAAGAGTCAATGGTAAGAAATATCACATACAATCAAGAATGCAAAGACTTATTCATTCTGTGTGTGTTCAGATTTTGTTTCTGCCTATGTCACTTACGCTAGAGGGTCAAGAGGCCCTGTGCACATTTATTATGTCTCTGCTTTCTTTAGCCTCTTTCTCGCATGCTCCCTTGTCATGTTAGTGGTACAGCTGGAGATATTGCTGTTAGCTGAATTCAACACATTTCTTCACGTAGGTCAAAATGATGGATGGTTACGAACACTCTTCAACTTGCTTCCTGTCACCAAAACATCTACCACATTCTGTACTGATCACGTAGTCTTTTTTGGGGATGCATCAGGACACGGTTATGTTTACACTACAGAAGATTCATGGTCAAATGTATCCCAGTCCACTGCTGTAAGTGGTTGATTGAACGGCTCATAATGTGTTTTGGTGGTTGTTTACGCTTGTATTTAGTGCAAATAGTGTAAACAGGGCCAGAATGCCATTTTATTTTTTATATTAGACTTTAAAATGGTCAGCTCTATGCAACACGGCAAAAAAAAAAGTCATCCCTTAACATCATCTTTTCCGGTTTATATTATGGTTTGGATGCTGCACTTTCACACAAATTGTGTTATGTGCTCATGTCTGAATGACAAAATGGAGCCCTGCTGTCTTTATGGCATTATAAAAACACTGAGTTGATTACAGTGTAGATCAATTGTGACTGGTGGATACACTGTGGACATATTTAGTTGAATGATGATCCTTAAAAGGTCAAGCTTAAAGCACATCAATATTGAGAAACTGTTCCTGAGTCATGATACAAATCTTATTAGACAGCAAGAAAAACACACAACAATGCTGCAGAAACACTTGTGGTAATTACCAGCAAATGTGTTCTTAAGGTGCTCAGTTAAGTTTTCTAAAATCAAACAAAAGTTATGTTAACATTTGGTGTTACTCACATATGTTAAATGCAGTGTTGTTCAACATTTTATTATGTACATTGTTCATTAGTGTGTTTACATGTACTTAAGGCGTCAAGTTACAGACAGCCTTCTTCTGTGAGCTGATTTCTTACATGTCATGTAATGATAGACCTGGCTAATATCAGATAATTACATGGAGCGGTATATCCTCATATGTAAAATAACCCCATCTGAACCCCATCCAATTATCCATGTAAACCTGGGCTCTCTGAGTAACCTGGGATAACTCTTGTTGGTGCATTGTTAGGTGTCTGTTGTATGGGGACTGCCCACTGTTTCAACGGTACAAAATTCCGAAGCTCTGTTAATCAGAAAAATATCCAATTAGACTATAAGCCAATTTCTCCAACAGCCTGTTATTACAAAAACAAACATCCATTGCTCTGATGTCCCATTCCTCCGAAAAATACACAATTCCTGCAGTTAAACAACCCAGTTGTCGGAAAAATGTTTGCATATCATGTTTCACGTAAACCACGGCTATGCTGCATTTGTCAATAATGCTGTGGCAAATGGGTGGTTCGATTTAGGCACAAAAAATACTTTTTTAAGGTTAGAAAAGGATCATGTTTTGAATGACAACACCCATGTTTGGTGCCACAAAAGTGATTGGAACCGCACGGGCAGGCTGGTGAAAAACATTCAGGTCTGGTGGCTCAAATGCCACCAGGAAACTGAAACTCCTGCAGAGTGTGCATTTTCGGAGAGACAGGAGTGTGGAGCAGTGAGTGTTTGTCTATCTAATCTATGATACTTAATGACAAGTTGGTATTAAGTTGGATGGGTTTAATACCTAATACTTACTGTAACATCTTTGGACTTCAAAATGTCATATACGACATTAATAGCACCCTCTCGGAATTTGCACTTGTTAGTGTTGCTTTTACTTTATTATTAACACTGGCTACAATTTCGAGTTGATCCTGAAGTTTTCTCTATGGGAAGGTCCACTGATTATTAGCCTCAACAGCTTAGGACTACTGCTGCAATGTGCAGTGTGAGGACTAAAAGACAACATTAAAAGAAATATGATAACACAAGCTTAATTGAATTCACAATTGTTTGGCTCGAAAGCATTTCAGGCACTGTAAGAAGAAAAAAAGAAGACATGATTGATAGAAATGTGTTATTGCAATTACAAATGTGAGTGACAGACAGATTGAAGCATCACCAATTTAAAAAAAAGTTCAGTAATTCATCGAGATGCATGCATAAATTAGATGCGGCTAACAAACACAAATCTGAATGTTTTGAAATGTCCTTTATATCTTTTAGAAATGGCATATCGTACATTCCATTGTAATTCAAATACATTTAAATTCAAATACAAAGGGGAGAGATAATATTATTCCAGCACTATCTGTTATCACTGGAGAACAGCCCACATCTTTGAATATGGATACAATAAGTACTGAATAACAGGCTTATTTTCTTTATAACAGCTGATTGGTTCTGGTGGATTTGCTATTGTATGTTGGCTCTGCATGTTTTAAATAAAAGTTGAATTTAATTACATATGTGACAATACACAGTACCTGTAACTGTATCATTCTTCATAACTATTGACAATAGAAAAAAAATCTGTGGGATATTTAGAAAATCAATATACTGTCAAACAAAAGAAAACAGACTGCATCATTAATAGGGTTTAGTCAGTCCACTCAGACTGTGGGAACTCTGAACAGCTGCCTAAATATTACTCTGTGAGCAGGGTCACTGTTCCTGGTCAGAAGGCGTTGGCGTCTACTGTTTTCACAGATTGGCTCTCACTTTAGAATCGCTGAGTCCCTTCACTAGAGCCTGAGGCATTTTGGTCATGTGCTGTGCGGTAGAAATGCACAAATTATGACATGCTGTTGGAAATGCCCATCGTAAGAGTTTCCACAGATGCTAGGTCCAAGATAATTTTATCCACACAGTAACTGCTTATCTTAGCGTTAGATTCTGTGTTCAAAAAGCTATTCACTCTTTTTTTGAGCGCTGTAGATGTCAGTTGTCGGTCAGGGCTGGAAGGTTTCTTTACTCAGTATAAGCTCAGTCCTTATCAGGTTGTTGCCCAGTGCTGAAAGTTGACCTTCAGACATTATCTTCCCCCACTCTTCTCTCATCAAAGGGAGAAATGATAAGAACTGACTGTGCAGTGATAGAAACCTTCCATGAGTCCTCTTTATGCACTCCCACCTTACAGCCTGCAGACTGGCCGGCTCTGTTATAGGGACTCCCCCAGCAAAAGATTTACTGCATCAGTGGTCACACTGGGAGTAAGGTGAAGGAAGGGGGAGCATCGTTCATAGTCCCACATCAAAAATGAGACACGACCTTGAGGTCAAACACACAGAGGACAGACAAGGTTCAGTAGATTGTTGGATAAGGTAATACTGACAGAACAAAACACTTCAATTTGAGGCTTTTTCACTTTTTCTTTTTCGAGAAAAGTGCAAATGTGTACAACATTAAACAGGGCTGAATGCTTTTGTTTGGTAGTGGCGTCACCTCAGCAGCTCTCTTGGCACCCTGTCAAGAAAAAATTTCTCTTGATACAAAGAGAGTGACAAATGATTATGACCCAGGCTGCATTTGAATTTTGGTGTCACGCCAGGCTGTGAGATGGTATTCACACGCCCATCTGGTAGCAGCACCTGGTGTTGGTATGTTCTGTTCGAGTGGGATGCAATTAATGTAACCTACAAAGGCAGGATTTGTTTGTGCTCATTGGTTGGCCCACCTGCAGCTGCTTTTGGCAGGAGACTATTCTGAGAGTGGCAGTCAGGGGAGATGGCTCCTTCTCCATGTGTTAATTAACCTGGAGGTGACTGTACAAAGAGGCGTTTTTGGCTGTGTACTGCTGCGACGGGGTTACCAGAATCCAACAAGCTCTACTGTGTAAACGTGTTCTTATGTCAACTTTTGAGAAGAGAAAAAAGGAAACAGTTTTTCTCAGCTCGTCAGTCCCCTTTCAAAAAAAAAAAAATCCCGAAATCAATACTAACAAGAAAAAACTCCTATCACTTTTATTTGTACAAAAAATTACTAAAAAGGAAGACAAACTGCATATGATCTATAATCAAACAGGCTGATATGATAACAGTGATAACAAGAAGACTTATATAATCTGAGCCAAAGTTCTGTGTACTAATTAAAAACTTATTTTAGATTTACATGTTTGCCATTGATGCCAAGTTTTTTTTAACAGTTTGGCATCTTTATCAAGACTCATCGTCTTGATATTCCCCTATGCATTTGGGAAGATGATGAACACAGAAATAACTGGAGTTGCTTTATATGCCCAAAAGGGAAACAATAGCCTCATATTGTACACTTAAGTGAAAACCAGGAAGCAGATTTTGAGTGTGGAGGTTAATTGGTTACAGATTTTTTTTAAATGCTACAAGTCACATATTTACTTATTCTTGTTGCTATAAGTATAATCATCCATTCAGACCCTTTTTTGATAGTAATTTCAGTGAAAGAGGTGGTTTGATGGCAAAAAGTTGTTTTAAACAGAGAGAATTGGCATAAGATATGTCAATGTAATTCTTCATACCCGAGGGAGAGTATGGATTCATCCCCTTAATGTTCATTATTTGTTGATATAACAAGACTATAAATCCACCATGATGTCTCCTTATTCCCTAACCTTTTGTCCTCTATCCCTTTATTTGTGTAGGTGTCCAGTGAGTCATTTTTTGATACCCCAGAAGTACAAAATAATTACAATTTGTGGGTCATAATCTAAAACGATACCAAAGAGCATTCAAAGAAAATAGCTGTTCACCACTGCAATGTTAAAACCATTGTGGCAGGTACCCTATCATGTAGTGCTTTTGTTAATTCCCCACCAAAGCCTGTGTGTTATGACCCCCGCAGTGTAGTGATGTGATGAGTGGGAGCTCTGCGGGTCGGTATAGAGGGACAGTCACACTGATTTATACCCGTGTGGTTCATTTTCTGAGGAATGTGTACTGTACTTAACACAGATGACTCACAGCCACTCCAGTTTGTTTTTATGCTCGATACCAAGAGAGCCCTTCCTGGAGATAATGTACATCTTTGTAGCAATGTTGCCCAACTGTGGGGTTTATTACAGTATCAACAAATCAAATGTTCCTTCTGGGTTGAACAGTAAAAGTTCAGCGTTAACTTCAGAATTTTGAAAGCTTTCTGTAGTTGTAGACTTATTACTCTAACCAAGTTTAAAAGCTATATTTTTATAACTAGTTTTATTTTGTAATTTGTCTCAGTTTGTGCTATTTGGTTGGTTCCTTCTTGTTGAGATGTGCTCATTGAGCCTTTGAGCTCAGATGCATATATGTAGATGGATGGAACCCTTTGTCTGTACCCTGCTTTCATTTTGTCCCTATTTGTGTATGTTTTCTGAAGGTGTATGGATAGGGATGAAACATAGAAGTGGGGGCAGTGTAGCATAGTTCAAGCAAGATATGACCATAGGAGACGACGAAAACATTTTAAAAATGGCTCACTGGAACAAATTGATACTTAAATGAACAGAAATCCCCATCTACATGTCACAATGTATTTTAAAGGCCTTACAGGCCACCGGCGTCTACCACTATGCCACCGCCAAAAGGTGACCGTTTCCAACTTCACCAGGTTTGTTGTGTGAAATTTTTGACTCTTCAGTGTCATCTATTGGCTGTATCTGTGCCATCATAACAGACACATGGAAGTATGAGGGCAACAGCATTTATAACATATGAAACAGACATATCCATTTTCATACGTAAAGGTCATATAAATTAGCCCGTGGACTCACATTGGCTGCCAGTTCAAAAAATGGTGGTTAATATCTTTGGTTAGTAACATATTGTCTTTCACTGAAAAATAAATGCCACTGTTTTACATGTTTAAGCACTATTTTCCTCCAGCAGTTACTTCAAAAAGGACAATAATTTATTAGTTCTGACTTATCAGCTGCAGCATACATTTCCACTGTGCCAATGAGAAAAATACAAATTATTGTTCGCCCTGTTTGAGAGATACCAAGGTCGGACATTTTACATTGCTGCATGGTAAATTGAGACGGTGGCACTGTGTGAAGTGAGATAATTATTAATGCATTAGCGATGGGCATTTGCATGCTTGGAATACCTTAAACGGACATTGGTTGTCTCAGATTTAAGCAGACACATTAGTTGTTTTGCTAGAACAATTACCTCCTAAAAGGCCTCTCAAAACAAGCCATGCAATATTCATCATATTTTCTCTGGCTAACGGCCCTTTGAGATTGCTCTCTCTGTGTCCATGGCACAGGGATACTACAAATTATGGAACAAGGACATCATTATTGTCCAAGCTTATTTAGGCCTAAAAGAATCCATAGAGTGGGACTGGCCGTAGCGATTTTAGCTCATTTGCTCTAGTTGCTACCAGAGAAAGGACAAACGGCAAAGGAAACTCAGTGTCTGTGTGAGAAATGGAAGTTACTGCAAAGTGAGTTAGCGTCATATTGACTCACCCTGTGCTTCTCACAGCAGGTGTCTATAGGCTTCCTGTGGTTTTTCAGGTGTGTGGGTTTAGCAGCTCTGCTTATTCGCATAAATTCTTACTTTCCACAATCACTCACTGGAGCATACTTTAATGTGATGCCATATAGATCCGGTAATCAGTACAACACAAAACATTGAGATTTCACCCTCTTCCTTTTTGTGTGCTTATTATCTAATATTATCTCCTGAAAGGAGAGTAAGGCATTGTACATTTATGCAAACCACATTACTTTTGTAACTTGTTATGTAGAGGATACGTTGAAACTTAACGTTTTAACGTTGCAATTGTTCATGTGTGGTTAGGTTTAGGCACTAACACAACTTGGTTATGGTTAGGAAAAGATCATGTTGTGGCTTAAAATTCCCAGTTTTGGGGGCATAATCCCCATTGGAAACGAATTGATGTCTGCAAAATATGACCACTATTCATAACACTATTGCCGATGGAAAAAGTTGCTAAAACACAACCTATTTTGTTGTTTGTTGGTTGCGAACAGTGGTCTGCAGCTTGGCGAGCATCTCACTGGATGACATACCATCCACCATCCCTTCAACCTCCTGCTGACAATATCTGGTCATATACTATGTCACTCTGTCAAACGCTGATACGATTTGTATGAAATGTACAAATGTAAGGTGCTTGTGGTATACAGAAATGTAGACTGCCAACATTTTCCTCTGGCAACTGAACTGCTACTTTTCTCATTTTTTTTCTCTTTATTTTATGTTGTTGTTTTTTGTATATGACCTATTAAGGCATTGTATTAACACTTAGGAGCATCAATAAATTCTACAATTGGTTTTTAAAAATGTACGTGAAAGTACAGTGATGGTTGATGAGAAGTATAAAAATGTCAAAAGAGACTCCTGGTCAACTTTTAGCTCCTCTTAAAGGATGTTTTTAGAACACAGTAAGTTACGTGGGCTGACAAATATTATATTGCTTTTTCGTGTGTACACTGAAGACTACAGTAAGGTTACAGTATAAGTCACATTATATTAATATTCACTGTAGAGTGTTTTTTTTTCACTTTTTTCTACACAAATGCCAACTTTCATGTATGAGCATGTTTCTCCTATATAATTTGAAGTATTTTGACCATGGGAACGTCTATAATTGTGTCCAATACATGTCTAAAGGTCAGCGTCCAGAAATAACATGGTGTTGGAGAAAATTAGATGAGAACTGGTAATTTAACAGCTAAGAGTGGTCTAATTTCTGTTCAGCACACAGGTGCATGTAATGGAAAAAAAATCAAAAGGAAGAAAAAGAGCTCTCATTTGTAAGTGCTGCAAGTCCTGTCAGAATCTCCATTTTCTTGGGTCGGCTATATTTTAATGATGGGCAGAATATGATTTTCATCATCCAAAATTAAGAAGACATTGTCTCCAGGATGGATTAAAAACATGAATTCATCCACAGAAAATAAATGCATAGGTGACAAACAAATATGTATTGCAGTCCAGCTTGCTGGTGATGAATGATGATAGCGAGGCCATCTCAATAACATCCCTCATCTCTGCTGAATGTAGATAGTTCACCAGAGCCCCTTGACAGTTTATCAGGAAGACATCTGCAGGTCACACAGCGCCCAGAAGGTCCCGCCCCTCCCTCCCAGCCCACAAACCATTAGATCATCATCATGGATCACTGCTTCAAGAACTGTCTTCCGAAACAGGACTCACTGCAGAGTTTAGGGGCCCTGTGCAGAACATTGTTTGAACTAATTTTGATAATTAGAAGGAGCAATTCTCTAAGCATGCTAACACTTCAAACCAGCATTTCCCAAAACTCTTCTCGAGTAAAATTTGTCCTGCATGTTTTAGATCAATGTTTCCCAACTAGTCTAGTCACAGGGTCCAGATTTCTCCTAAATCATAAGCTTACGTTCCATGCATCATAAATGACCACATATTCAGTTTAATTTTACAAAATGCAAACATGTTGGCTTAGAACACAAATAATTAACATCTAAGTATAGACAGAAGCAACACTTCAAAGTCAAGCTGTGTACTGTAAATTTGCTGTACCTCAAAATAAAATGAGTTTTTTTGTGGTCCATTCAGAATGGACCTGCAACCCACTTTTGGACTACGACCCACCAGTTGGGAGCCACGGTGTTAAAACTTTTCCTACGGCAGCACAGCTGAGCTAAATGCTGTGTTGCAGCAGAGGGGTTGAATACATGCAAGTCAAGTGGTAATCACGATATGTTTGGAAAATGCTGCTCTTAACTAAAATGGTGACCATAGTAATATTATAACGTCAACATGATAGCATTATCACGGTGAGCGTGTTAGCATTCTGAGTTCAGCATTTTTATTATTCCCTCCACATGCTTCCTCTTCAGGATCAAAGTGGGCTAGAGTCTTTCCCAGGGTCCTAAACTGTGATCAGCAAGGAGAGCAACTTGGTTCAGGGATCCTGCCTGGCTAATTTCATTGATTACAGCTACTAATCAGTTAGTATATACACTTCATTGTTAAGTTGATATCAATATTGATATGTATCATGTAATGAGAATGAGCAAGAACAAAACCAGTACATTTACTAAGTCTGTGTCTCTCACGTGTCATATGTAACATGTTATCACATGATGGGATTTGAAGTTGCCATTTTTGACCTTGGAAACAACTTAAACGATGTCACCATAACATTCCACTAAGTAGCTGGAATTTGTCTCATTATCATCAAATTGTACATAATCGAATTTCCTGTTTTCCCCATTTTCTAAGAACATTGTGTCCATGTTCAGTGCATCCTCATACAATAGTTTATGTGATATCAAACAAATTATGACGGTATACATTAGGTGAGATTTAATACATAAAGTTGTCAAGTAAAGTTGAAGTAGGTTAGGTACAGGAACATTGTTACACCCACCTTAAAATAACTTAAAGTTCACCTGGTTTCACATGTTTTTGAACAACACTCTTGGGGTAAAGTCCTGTGCACCCCAACCTGCCTCCTTACACAGGCTTGTTTCTCTGTGTTTTCGTACTCCCAGCAGTGCATTATCCATGTGATTGAAGCCTTTCTGATTAAGTGGGTTATACACAAATTACTGACTCATGATAATCTGGTTTTTAATTGTTGTGCATTTCTTTTCTTCGGTATATGTGTATACACTGCATTAGAGCAGCTTGCTATGTCGTCTTAAAAGTTAAGGTTCTTAGTTTATTCTTGACCTAGGAAACTGCTGTTAAAGCAAACAGCTGAAACTTCACTATTTGTCCTATTATTCTTTTCTGCTGTACAGTTAAAAGGAGCAGTTGCCATCACCTTATTGTCCAGTCAGTTGCTGTTGCACTGTTGCTGCAGTCAAGGGAATGATTAATATGCTGCTTGCTAGTTTGCAAACAACCTTGACATCAACCAGTCATCAATATTTAGATGGACTTTATTTACCTAGAAGCACTTTGAACAAATTATTATGATGGTAGCTGACAGCCCTCCTGCTGTAATTCTTATAACAAAGTTCTTCCATATCACTTGCCCCTGCAAGACACGGGGTCTGCTTTGGTCCTCACATTTTTTATGTAATATTTTTCTATTTTAGTTGAATGCATTTTATGTTTCATTGCATTTTTAAATACTGTTATAGTGTATTTCTTCCCCTTGTTAGGAGGACTTTGAATCGTGTCCCTGTTTCAAAGTATATTCAGACAAACTTACCTTGACAGGATGAGGCACAAGGGTATTTTCCGAATGCCAAAACTGCAATATCCAGTGTGTGTCAACATTTCCCTCAAGTTTACTTCTTGCCAGTTGTGTTGCAAGGAATGTAATTTCAGTATTTGAATGGACACAGATTGCTAACAAATTAGAGTTAACAGTGTTGTTATTGAGGTTACAGAACTAGAGTGGCAATATATGCAGCATAATTGAATATCAGATTTTGAATACAGTTCACATTAATATTGATGTTTCAGCTCTCGTAAACAATACAGTTCTTTCAAAAAATGCTGTCATGCTGCACAGCAAGAAGCTCATTCGTGTCTGAAATCAGTGAACAGGTGAATGGCCATAGAAATCCATCTGAATGGTTTAAATTATTTGAATGCACATGGTTGAAAATGTAGATAGAAACAACAAAGTTTTTTTTTTCGCAAAACCTCCTGCTTGTATTTCTTCATTTAAGCTCTTGGCAATAGCTGAGTGTAAAGAGAAAAGCACAGCATCCACTCATGGAACAGACCCAGAAACCTCACGCTGCGGGAGGCGAGAGTGAACAACAATGACGCCTTTCTCTCTCCAAAGCACCAGAGACAATTTGGCTCTATGTCCATTTGGCTTCTGCTCTGGCCATCCAACCATTCCTGAGTACAGAGCCCTCATCTAAGAAGTTTATTATGGTCAACATAATGGTTCAAATATAAAGACACTTGAGAAGGAATTCAGCCTTCTAGGTTGTTTAGCTTGTTTGCACGGGGGGCTTTGTCCAACCAGGTGTGATGTAGCTGTGATTGAAAGACAAATATGCATGACAGAATTCAATTTTCCATCGGGAAGTGTCACAAAAAGACAAGGAAAATGTTAATATTCCTTTAAAATATGCCAAGAAATGCAGTATTTTTTCAGATATTTTAATTACTTCCAAATGTAGTTGGATGTTCTCCACATATTTCACAAAATGCACCCACACATACAAACAAAGCCACCCAAGCACAACTGTTCACTCTGAAACAGGTTAAGCCTTCGTGAAATTGGCTGTAATGAAATTAATGGGATGAATAAACTCAACCTTTTTCATCAAGGATAAAACAAAATCACAAGGCCAATATTTCAATTCAAATAGGACATGATACTTTTTTAACGCTTCATGACTTATTATAACATACCTCATTACCAGCCTGGTCTTACTTCCAGGACATCAAAATACGCCACTTGGACAGGCACCGTTTAGCATCTGTATGAGACGCACTGGGTTTTCAACCAGCTCAAATTTAAACTCACCCATGTCATTATTAGATGTTAACTCGATCCCTTCTTAATCATGTGAGTCAACTCACATCACTTAACACCAACCCCTTCTGTGTCCAGATACAACACAAAGTGACCCACCAACATGCATCTGGTGACATCCTCCACTGACATCACTGACATCTTCAGCTGAGACTAAAATAAAATGGAAAATGATTGACTGAACACGTTTGCCTCTGTATTATGGCCCAGGGGACGTGAACCAACAACCTATTCCTTCCTGTCTGATGAAATGACCATATACAACCTGCAGCATGGGCTGTTATGTCAAGGTCAGACATTGATCTGTCAGTGTATTTCACACGGCGCAGTAGTGTAATGAATACAGCTTGAGTGTAATAGTCTAATGTTTGATTAGGGAATACATTTTCTGGAGCAATGTAAGACTACAGTCTTCACTTTAGATGAGCTATAAGGCCTAATAACACCAGAAAAGGGCACAGGGATATTCACTCATGTCTTTGTGAAATGTGGTTTATGAAGCTTGGTACTGCAGTTGTGCTGCTTGTACTGCTCAGCAGGACTAGATTTTTAGACACTGAAGCTGGTGATGTAGCTGCTAAAATGCTAGCCAACTGCAGTCAAAAATATCAATCAGAGCTAGCTTGGTAACTATGATTTAGAAAGTTAGTTATCTCTGTCATACTGGATAGATCAATCAAGAGATGTATCTACACAATTAGACACAATTGTGCAACTCAGTTAATAAACCATGATAGCTTCCTCCATTTGGTAGTCTCCAGATCTCCATTCCTTCAAAGGTCAGAACTAGATAATTTAATGTAAAATAGATGAGTTTTACATGTCATTTATATTTGCAAAAATTCCTCTCTGAACTGATTTAATAATAAGATTTTGCAACTGTCCACCATTTCATTTGTATTTAATCAAATGGAAACACAGTACATGGGATTTTCTTCTCTCTTCACCAGAATCTAAGATTGATAAACTATTGAACTTTGATAAGAAGCTGTCTTTGATTGGTAACAAAATCTGAGTTGGCTTTTATCCTTTTTGCACATATTTTATAGATGACACCTTTTTTATTAAGTTCACTTTAAGTAACCTCATGGTTCTAAAGTTTGTGATGTCTTGTTGACTAAATTTGGATCTACTTGATGTTCTCTGATTAAGACTTCATCAGCATTTGGGGGGGGGGTAAGTAGAGGAAATGGTTTATGGTGCAATAAAGCCTGTGAATGTCATCATCGCCTGCCCACACCAAGGTAAAACGCCTTACATTATGAGGGGCTGTAAAACCCAAGGGGATTTGAGAAAAAGACCGCTCAGTGATGTCAAGGTCAAAGAGACAGACAGACAGGTTTCTTTCTAATGGAAGGACAGATAAAGCAAATGCTGTTATTGCTTTGTCTTGAAAACTTACAGAAATATAACCTTTAAATGCTCCTTAGTTGTACTGAATAGTCTAATAAGGGCTATGTATGAACAACAGACCTGTCCTGCACACTACTGATAATAAGTAACATGTCAAGGCACATTGTAAATATCATTCTTTAATGCAGATAGAATAATTTGTCAAAGAATACTTAAAAATGTCTTAATATTTGCATTTTCCAGCATCACCCAATTTAAAAATTATGATGATTAAGAATCTGAATAGAAATTATGGAGCAGAATTAAAGTAAATAATTAGTGGAGATGAATGTGATGATATATGACATAATCGCTTTACACTAAGAGCATGTACTACAAAGTTTTAATAACATTCTTACTTTGCCTACGAGTGCAGAACTGAAACATAATTTCCCTGCAAGCTGTCTGCAGGACAATGTACACGTAAGTTAATAGGAACTTTGCCTTCAGCAATGAAAACACCTCTCACCAGCAGCCCATCAAATGTCCTCAACATCCTGACAGCCTGGACCCTCACGGGTGGTGGTTACATTGTTAAAGAAAAAAACATTGTCACCAGAGATCCTGCTGCACCGTCCTCAGCTGTGTTAGCAGGGATTCATTTTGTCTTCCTTGTCTTTTGTTCGACCTGGATTATGTTCTGTCTGCCGGCACATACCAGAGCTCAATGGCAGTCAGAGATCTGAAAAGGTAACAGGACGCAGGAACAAACAGCTTTTGTGCATATATGTTTCTGAGGTTTCCTAGGAGGACATGTGGTTCTCATCACTGAAAACTGGCATCCACTTTGAATCAAATATGAAAGAAAATCATGGATATACTGCTACAAAGAAAGTTACAATTTTGAGGTAACTTACATCCTCTGCTAAACTATGAAGCTTTTTTTTCAGAATTCATTAAAAAAATTAACACAAAGGAGCTCCCACTGGTATAAAGGGTATCCAATAATATGCACCAGTTTACAGGAGTTAACCCTAACCCAGAATTACTAACAAAAACAGTCTTGAAAGAAAGAAACTTGTCTCTCAAACATGCACCCTTGATGTCACTTTAAATGTCTTCCAGTGGAAGCAAATATTTTCAAAGTCAAACACATCTAAAATGAATTTTTCTCCTCAGAACGTACAGATTGCGTTTTATGTCTAAATTACAACTCTATTGGGCAAAGGGAAAATGTTGGCAGCTATTCTCAGGAGAGCTACAAACATTACTTCAGAAGAAGGATGGCTCATAACTTCAGGGAGTCCCTGTCCTTGAGTGTGTTGACATCTGAAGGATTTATTCAGGGAGGATGAATATGCCGCCCTAAACATCCATCTTTAAATGTGACACGTTGGTATAGAGAGGTAAGTCTAACTCACAGGGGAGGACTGTGGCACTGAAAACTGAATGGTGTTATTAAAGGTCAGTGTGTGGCTCAAGCTGCAGAAGTAAGAGCTTACTAAAAACAACCTGTGCAGAGAGCAGTGCTGTCTGCAGTAAATTTATAACACCTTAGTTGCACAGCCTGTAGCCCATAAAAAGATCATGCAATTAGAGGTAAACTTAGATGCATATTTGTGAGATAATAGCAACTACCAAGTAATAGCAAGTACTTCTAGCTAATAATAAAACCAGTCAGTACCGTTCAGGTTGACTTAATTTTTTTCATTTTTAAAAGTTTGTATTTTATATAAATAGTTACATGATGATATCACGGATCTTGGCATGTTAGCATGTGAAATGATCTAGTGACATTTTGCGACTTATGTCGCAGACTTTAGCTACCTTCCATTGAAAATAGTTGGCAGCACTGCACAAAATTCATGGCCAATCAATTGCTTTACTACGCTGAGTGGTTCAGATGGTTAACCCCATCTGCCACCATAGAACTTGTCAGCCTGATGTGCATTATGTATAAATTTAGGTGTGGTTTCATTTTTCATTTTGACCTGATGAAGATCCAAGTAGGATTGAAATGTTGTCTTCAGAAAATTGTGTGCCATGTGCAGGCCTTACTTTTTCCTCATGTACGCTATTTTTGGTAGCCTTGCAACTAAATGATGGGCATATGACTACCCTCTTTCAAAATCCATGCCCTTCTATACATTGTATGTCAAGATATCTCACTCAAAATAAAATGTGGCTTTAAATGAGTCACAGGATTACCATGGTTATCAGGAAACCTAATTGTTGTGTACTGTGATTTAAGTGCATGGCACAAGATGATTACAACCAATTGAAGAACACCTCAGTGCTAAATGCACCCTGCACAGATAGGCCCTTTTCACAGAAGACATTTTGACGCATTGCAATCGGAAAAGCACAGGTGTGAATAATTAAATTAATGATGGCTGATTATAGGACCCTGGTATTGGCATGTTAGCTGACTGTCAATCTCACCAGAACACCTGAATATAGCAGAGCCATGGTTTTATCAGTAACATCTGTGCTTTTTCCTACCAGGACAAGTCAAAGTGTCTCCTGTGATAAAGGCTCATTGGAAGGACTAAACATTGCAGAGTTCTCATTGTGATTTTTAAAAATATCTATTTTTACCCCTAGACTGCAACGATTCCTGAAAAAGGTCTGTTTAAACTGATTTTCACCAACATTTCAACTTTGTTGTCTTTGTGTACAGTTTAGACTATACAAAGTCCTCTTAAGACAAACGGGTCAGAATGCCTCTTCGACTTCATTTATCTGCTCATAATGCTATTGAGAAATAGTTACACTGTTCTGCATTTCTGCATCCACCGTCCAAAATAATCAGGACCCAATGTAATCATAACTTAAAATTGACAAATTGCCATTATTATTATTATTATTGTTAATATTGATATCAATATTAATATTAATATTACATTTGGTTCGTTCAAATGAAGCTGAAGCGGTTGTTCGACTGCTTTGGGTACAATCAATGACTTGTAAAGGCATTAGAAAGTGGAACATTAGAACAAAATAAGGTTGTTACATAGGCTATATCACATTTGATTAGGACAGTTTTTGTAAAGTGTAAATCTTAATTTCATGAATGGTTATCTTCTTGCAGTAATTTGTTTACTTCCTGTCAGAATGCAAACTAGCTAGCATAGAAGTAGTACATTAGCTATTTAACAGCCTTTACATTGTGAGTATATTCTGCTTGCAAGTTTTGCGTAAAGTTAGAATCTGTTGATGTTCCCATCACATGTTAATGGGAAATTTATCATTGTAACACCATAGCAATAATAACACTTTAGTCAGGACATGCATGGAAAGGTAACATTAAAGTCAATACCTCATCTCTCAAGCCCCTCGGCAGATTTGGCTTCCCTCAATGTTGACTCCCTGATTATGGCATTGAAACAGGCATCAGGAAAGCATTTTAGTGTTTGGAGCTCTTCACTCTTGTTACTTATGAAGCACACACACAAACATGCGAACACACTCATATATGGTCCATTTGGCATGCTTCTTTCCTGTGTGGGGAAAATGAAGTTGAAGGGGAGTTTGCCAGCTGAGAGCTGGCTAACTGTGCAGTGGAGAAGGAGGAGGAGGAGGAGGAGGAGGAGGCTGAGTTGCACAACCATATACCACACCACAGCCCGCAGCACCAAAGCACAGAAAGAAGCAGTATCTATCTACATACTCCATCTGCGGAGGAGACAAATGAACTGCAGTTTTATAGCTTATCCTGCTGAGCCGGAACATAAGAATGTGCTGAAGGTTTTTAGAGAACCGATTGGTAGGAAGAAATTGGTGAGGGAAATGCTGACTTGTAGGGAGCAAAAATAATACCAAACAAACTTTGCTGAAGAAAATGGAGATGGCTGGCTGGTTAAAAGGCTGTAATGTTATGATGAGAAGAAGGTAAATAAATTAAATTCTGCTATCTTTGTCTAATGCAGACATATGCTAACATACTATATAGAACATGTGAAGCAGGTGACCTAAAGGAAACTGTTTTAAGCAGTTAGTGATCTAAATGAAATCCTTCCTAAGTGTCTCTGAGCACATTTACATACTGCAGTCCTCTTTTTTTAACCAGGTATCAATCACATTTCTCTGTCATGTTGCGAAATGCACCAGCTTGGATGTTAAATGCTACAAAGATGAAATGCTGGTGTCTTCTTTGCTGGTTACCTGTTCCGCATTGATTTTAAGATGATAGCGCTCACTTTTAAAACATGATTGCATGGCCCCAAGCTATATTTTTAATTCTCTTTGAGCCAGTGTGCAGCCTCAGATCCTCCGGGCGCTTTAACTAACGGTGTTAAAAGGCTTTGAAACAAGTTACTGAAGTAGCAAAAGGTCACAGAATAAGTGTTGTGTTAAAATACGTAAGCTGTCTTGAATATAATGTCTTTTAACTTGTCATTTTTATTTTTCAAATTATTAACACAAAATAGTCAGATAATAGAAAGTTAGTTTAATTCAATAAAAGTCCAGTTTTTACTGCATCTGATAGTAACAGTGTTGATATTAGGAAGACATTTTTAACCCACACAGGTGTGTTCACTTGTTCACCTGATTAGAGCTTCGTCAGGACTGTGCAGGAGCACCTGTGGTTTGCTGACATCCTCCTCACTCTGATAATATTGTGTTACCTGCTAAAACTGGATAACTTTCCCCTTTACTATTTTTATTTGAGCGGTGTCCCATTTTCATACATTACATTTGAGTTTATTTGTTGAAACACCATAAACTGTGCCCTAAAGCACAGCTAATCTTCCTGGGTTCCACATTTAAAAAACATACATTAAACATGACTATAAAACAAATGGCAAACAAGAAAAACAGTAGTATGGTATGTGATGGTTTAATATTCTAGCTTATTTAGAAATGTAAAATGACAATTTTCATTCTGACGATTTTGGTTGAATACCAGTCAGTTTACTTATTTTTATACAATACTGACTGCAAAAAAAAAAACAAAAAAAAAAAACAAGGTGCTATGTCATTAAGTATACCATAAAACACCGAGTACAATTAGTGTGAATTTGAGAGACAGCTCGGCTGACTTTCAGTGATATTTCCAGCCTAGACCTGAGCAGAGGTCTAATTGCCTAAATGTAAACACCTGTGTGGGTTCATGCAGGTCCTTTAAAAAGAGACACTCCACCCAGAGTTACTCTTTTGAAACACTCTTTCCCTGTTGACTTGAAAGTCTGCAGTGAAAAAAATATGTAGCTTGTTTCTTCACAGACAACTGAAGGCTGTGATCAGTCTGGATGATATTGATTCCAACAGTGAAGAGTTTTCAATGCCTTAAAAGATCAAAAACAATGATAGAAACTTGTCAGACAACCTTATCAGTATGCTCAGAATGTCAGAGGCCGCCATACCTTGAAAAACAAATATCTGGCTAAGTACACTACTGTTATGGTGAACTTCACAGTCTGGCAATTTAATATTAGCCTAATTTAAATAAAGGTTAGCTAAATCTGTAGCAAAAATAATACACCCTTGAGTAAAGTGCCCTAAATGCCTCAGCTTTTCAGAGGATATACAAAATCCAAGTTGAATATTTTTATACAACAAAATGAGTTACAGAAGATTTGCATGGACAAACAGATGTCATATTATAGCGTCTTTCCTGTAAAAAAAAAAAAAAGAAAAGTAAGAAAAAGAAGCCTAAAATGAGTAGTTTACAATGGGCTGAATGTTACATGTTACAACATTACAGCCCATTAGCCGTATATTGAATTTTCTGCAGTCTGTTTAGTTCATTGGTTATTTAGGCATACAAACATTGTGTAATTATCATTTCTTCTAGTGTGCTTTGTTATTTGATTTATTTTATTTTATTGTATCATATATAAAACTGTTTCAAAAATACAAAAATATATATTTCTGAAAGTTTGTTTAGTTTTTGGAACTTACTAATAATAAAGTGAACTCATCTGTGTAATGTTGTGTATTTGTGTGTCTGTTCGGTGTGTCATGAGTTGGCATGATAACACTGGATGAGTGCTGGGAGTAAATCTTGGTAGAGGTACTTGGCTCACCTTCTTGGTGTTAACTGCACACCTGCAGAGCATAGATTAGACCTGAATTATCTGAGGAGCGAGCCTCTGCTGCTGCCTCTTCTTACTTAATCTCAGCTTTCATCTCAGGTTTGTTATTGCTGTTTTCCTTCTTCTGAAGGAACTACTTCAGGACTTGGTGTCTCTTGGAACACCTTGGATGCGGATAGCATGTTAAAAGTTTTGTATTACCACTACAGCAACTGCTCCCAGAAAAGTAAAATATACTGGTGCTACATGAATGGCCATGCCCCTCCAGATAATAAGATTTTTTCAATTATAAGTTCTGATGCACACTTCTAAATGACAGGGAAGCCATAAATCTCAGGTTTATAGGCTGGATTCATGGATGTGGAAAGATCAGCAGCATACAGGAGCATGTGTGCAGTTTATGAGAGGGCTGTCGAGTAAAGGTAGCAGAGAGAGCGAGTGGATGTGCTCAAAGCAGACGGCTGTGATTGAGCAGAGAGGAAGCTTTCAGTTTGTCTCTCAAAGAAATATGTGAAATGGACACAACCTTATAACAATGCATTATGTGGTGGTGGGCACGAAATGTGTGAAAATTAGGGATGGGCAGCATAAAAATCATGCTAATGCAAAGTCTATTATGAAAGGTCGCAGTGTGGTAAGGTTCAGAGACAAAAAATAAATAAAAATACTTGGTTTAGTTTCGGAAAAGATTTTGATTAAAATAATTATGTAAGGGACTTAAGTGATGTAAATCTACCAAACAGCCAATGTGGAAGTGTCCTCTAATGGCCACTTGAGACTGGCTCCAAAACAAAGTCAACCTCCATAGACCCCCATGTTAAAATGCCCAACTTTACAGCAGAAGTAAATGTGTTTACAGACAGGTAAAAAAACAACCAAAAAAAGTTTTGGTCATTATAACTATCAACATTCATGAAAACCATGTGGGGGCGGAAGGATTTTGTTTTTTAATATCTCAGCGATTTACATTTTATTAAAGCTCAAAGTTATATAGGGCTGCACCTAAGGGTTATTTTTTTTTATCAATGAATCGATTAATCTATCGATTATTGTTGATCTAACTATTATTTTTTTATTATTTGATTAATATAACAATAAATTTACAGAAAACAACATTTTAAAACCCTGCAGGGCATTATTCCTCAACAAAAAATAGCCTTAAGGCATATCGCTGCCTGCCACCGTTTCTCTAGATGCGCCTGACAAGCGCTGCTCGGGCGAGCAGTGTGCACCCTCTGACTTGATACACGAGCGCCGAAACAAAAACAACATGCTCACGATCTCATGGCGCGCGCTGTGTAAAACGATGTGATAGGTAACGGTGCAATGTGTCGATGCACGTTATGTGAATCGACATATTTTGTAATCTATAACATCGATGCATCGCCCCAGCCCTAAACCATATAACAGGCAATTTTCAGCAGCTGCTGGAGGCTCTATAGAGCTGTAGGCCATAGGCTACAGAGGCACACGTTGGCATCATCTCGTTAATCAGGTCATTATATGACGGCTCATTAAGTTCTGCAGTGACACTGATGACAGAGAGGCCAGTTAGACATTTCCATCCTATTGTTTTCATAAGCTTAACCTCTGAAAAACTTCGCTCAGCAGAGGCATCTGACCGTTTTAATAACTGATAATAACGTAAAAGCGCACCCGCGCTGCTTTGCTGCTGCGCATGCCTGTGGTGGCGCTGGCCTTTGTCAGGATCGACTATGAGATCATGGAAAGATTTCATGATCGGCAGATTGATTTAATATTGGTTCAGCTGTAGAAATCCTGCTAAAATCACATTTCTCCTATTATAAAGCCCTGTGGTTGGTTAGTTTTCATTCACACTTCAAACAAACTGCCTCAGGGTTGACTTGGAAGCTTGTTGATGTATTCAGAGTTCGCTTGTTTGGTCTGCACCAGAGTTCGATTGAGCTTTCACACCACCCCAAATGAACCGGACTATCCGAGGAAACAAACTCTGGTCCATTTAAAGTGGCTCACACAGCTCAGGTGTGAATGTGAACCTAAAACACCAATTGAATTGAATGAGGTTACAACAATAACAATGTGTCTAAATATGTGCATCAGAGGATGTGTGCAAGAACCGTATCTTTCCTTAAGGTGAAGGTTAATATACAGTATAAGGCTTGATAATGTGCCTTTAAACTGCTAGTGACTGATATAATAGATCCCTTGCTATCTGGCTAATTAGCTGGTGAAACTAAGGATATAAAACAGATACCACAGGTACAACTTGTTCTGGACCACTGCCATGTTTGAGGTCAACCAACAACAGGTAATTGGACCCAGAGGACGCCATTGTGACTCAAGGCAGGGTTTGTTGAGCAGTTCTTGAAAGCAGTTCTGCTGGTTTAAAGTTCAGGCCTCCAGTCGGCAACTGGCTGGCAGGTCAAAATCAAGAATATACAGAATCCGCAGTCGAGCAGGAGGGTGAATCTCAGGAAGGGATTTTAGGCTGAAACGGAGAAACAGGAAATACAATTGGCAAGAGTGCAATGGTAAAACAAAATCATTGATTGTTAGGCAGAGACAAACTGAGCAGTTTACACAGCATACTGGAGACTAATGACTAATTGGAAGCAGCTGGACATTGCAGCTAGTGGACAGGTGAGGAATTGCAGCCTTTTTTTCACAGCAGATATTTTGACTTGTTAGAGGGAAATCACAGGTGTCATCATTAGCATTAACGGTCGCTCCATTCTGTTCAAGTGTCCCAGTATGCCATGCAGTGTGACTGTAAGCCAACATGTGCACAATATTTGGACCTTGAAACTGTCATGCCTTAAGTGAATGCCGTCATTTTGATATTAACTACACATGTGCTTTTCCTGCTTGGGCAAGCAAAAATGTAAGTTGTGAAAAAGGTCTGTTGGTTTCTTTGTGTTTTCTGATGCCAGTGGAATAAGGCCAACCAAACACTAGAAGACTTTGAAAAACTTTTACAACGATTTACAAGATGATTTCCCAGCTGCTCCTGCTGGAAAATATTATACTAACTTTCTTAAAGAAATATTATATATTAAACAATTTATGAGAGAATCAGATTTTGAATAAATATATTTTGACTTTTTCTTCAATGCTTTACTGTCCTATTCCAAACAGAAACTTTTTCATTTAGCATGACAAAAAGAATTTGAAGTGCTGTTTTGTTTTCACTACATTATTTAGTCTGATATGATGTTCCTTTAGCTGATGTTTGCAAGGGGTTATCTTGTCCTTTACAATCACTGGTAAACTATGTTATTATACCATTCAATTCAGATTTTTGAGTTATTTCAGTGAGACGTGCAGCTGTGCCCATCTCTGCCTGTTGCCATTTTTGATTCCCAATTTTTATGTTGCCATTTTTGTAGCTATGGCACAGAACGCTGACATTTCCATTCTTAATCCCATCTACAAAGATCTGATTGGCTCAGTTGTTTCAAACAGGGATGGAGCCATCAGTGAACACCAGACCTATTAGAACAGAACAGAGCGATGGGCATCAATTCAGAGGTCTGGAATCCGGCTTTATACCTCCGCATATGCCACATGCTGTGTGGCATAAAACGAAGCATGGACATGTGGCACAGCACTGCAGATTTATAGCACTGCATTCCACGATAGATGGCACATTTTATGTGGCACCATCTGTTTTAAGACACAGGGCATTGCCTTAACATATATCCCTACATCTAAATCACATTCTGGGGGGAGGAAGCATATTTTAAAACCATGTGAGAGGGTCAAGCACTGGACAGACTGCATTTTGAAAACACAACAATGTTCCCCGTGGGGTTTATCCTCAACAAGCCTCTTGTTTAGATATCCCCTTGTGGCGTTCTCTTACTTTAACCATCCATCAATTTATTAAAAGCTCTGCATGAGGTTGCGTGAAGAGGCAGAGGTTGGTTAAAATGAGACCGTGCTGCTCTAAACACCCCACAACCCCCATCCTCGACCCCTCAAGTTCAATGGAGCATTTGAAGACGCAGCGGGAAGCTTCTGGCTGTAATATGGGGATTTCAGCTGGCAGTCAGGTGTGAAGTGTCTGACAGACAGAAGGGTCATCTGAAACTGCAGGGAGCCAATATCACTGCCCAGTATTTCGCTAAACACAGAGGGGGGACAGCTGCAACAAACACCAGGAAAAGCAAGGGTGATTGGACAGAAGAGGAAGTCACAAAACATCAAGGTGTAAGATAAACAAATAGATTTTCTTCTTGCTGTCAAAGAATATAAATGGTAGAAAGGAATCTAGCATTTCAGAGCTTTCCTTTTTAGATCTTGTAGAGGACATATACAACAAAAACACTAACTATGATTATTCTCTATTATTCTGAATATGGCAATATTCTGAATTTATTCATGGCATGTAAACAGCATATTCTGTTTTATTATTCCAAGTTAGGCCTTTTTTTCGGAATTAAGCACTCTCCAATTTAGACGTAGGATATGCTGGTGTTATTCAAGCATGTATATAGCCAATTCAGAATATACATCTCAGCTTGGGTTATTCAGTTTTTGACACGTGGCCACAGTTAGCTCTGTGTGTTTTCATGGATATGTTGTACACAAATCAGTTTGCAAACTGTTGCAGCCTTGCAACAGTTTGCAAGGCTGCGGTAAAAATGAATGCAGAAAAGCCCCCTCTTCTGGTTGGAACAACATTTTAGGGCACATTATTGGAATATTCATGTCTGCATGTCAATGGAAATATTATTGTAATATTTGTTTTCATTAGCCATGTTTATGGCTTAGTAGGAATACTGTCCTTTTTGGAAGAAGAGCAAAAAACAGAATATGTTGTGTATGTTAACATACAGGTTAATGTATGTATTACATGCATTTGGAAGTCAGTTCATCTTGTGTGTAGTCCAAGTGACAACCTCAGAGTCTGAAAAATAAAGCCAATGCAGAAGTGCCAAAAAACATCTGCTCTTTTAATGGACACTTGAGATAGCCTCCAAGAACCTGATGTTTTAATGCTCAATTTTACAGCAAATACAAATAAACATGTCTACACCCTGGTAAAAAAAAACTGTTTTGGTCTCTCAAACTAATTTTAACATTCATGACAACTGTACAGGGGATGAATTTTTATATAACTTACCTGTTTACATTTTATTATGGCCCAAAGGTATGCATATTTAAGGAGTGGGGCTGTTTCGAGTGACAGGTTCTCAGCTGATAGTATCTGCAGCTTCTTAGTCAGATCCACATCTCGCTCCTCCAGATCTCCATCCTGTAACCCAAACATGTTCACCTCTGGCTCCTTAAAGCTAAGATGGTGACGGGTGAAATGCCAAACTAGAGGCGTTGAAACAGGAGTGATGTCATGGTAGCTATGTCCATTATTTATGCAGTCTGTGGTGTTATCATTATAAATATGGCCCATATGATTTATTACCACATTCATCAAAATCCCTGTATCCACAACCACCACATCCTTCAGGATCTCAGCATCTTTAGGATTTATTACATGTATTAATGGCATTTTTACCTGCAACAGTTTACAGTAATGTATTCATTGTACTGGGTGTATTTGATATCTGCACATATATTTTTCATCTGTGTATTTTGACTCCAGATTTATGACTTTAGGGTTCAGTGCATGCAACATAGGGCTTTTCTTTATCATACAGAAAGCAATACATTTTAACATGGAGCCCTTTAAATGTGCAGGGATACTAATGGTAATGGACAGTTATTCTGCCATGTCCATGACCACCCTGTTCAGCAGCCATTCAGTGGGAGAATATTGTAATAACGAGAGTCATTTATCAGCTCTGATGGCTCCTCAGACAATGCCTCTGTGATTTCAGGACCCCACTGACACAAACAGCTCTCGAAGCCTTTTCTCTACAGGAAACACATTGGGAGAAGATGCTCAGCCTCTGTTCTTTGCTCCTCTTTTCTCACACAAACTACAGCCCTGTATTCTCCTCCTAATTAACAGGGAGAGAGGATCAGATGGATGATGACAAATGAATCTCCAAACGGCTGTCGCTGGAGATAGAGCACCTTTAGTGGAGCTTCCCTGCTGCAAGAATGGTACTGTTAACAAGCTTCAAAAGAGTTTTTTGTTTTAGCAGTCACCTTGGTCATCTAAAGCTCTGAGCACATGAGGAAGAAGGGAGAGGAAGAAGGTGTTTTTGCTTGGAAGTGTACAAACTACTGAGGTATTTAAAACTTACAGTCATGGAGAAATAGTTGAGACTGAATTTGTATTTTACATTTCTTTCATCCAAACACAAAGGAAAGAAACACCGCCTTGTAGACTTAAAAGTTTGATTTGAAAAAATGCTTTTTCACTCGATGATATGCTGACATGATATTTGCTTAATTGGCCATTCCTAGCCCTGCCCCCAACTAGCTAACTATCTAATTAAACTTAAAGTTACTTTGTGAGTCGGTGGGAAATGTGTGTCTGGCTGACATTTAAATATTTTGAGCTGACTCACCTAAAAACCCTGTAAAAAAGAGGGGGTCTAAATATGCACACGGATGCTGTATACATGATATCATGCTAACAGACTGAGAGTAAACCTGTACAGGTCCCAGCCAAAAGTCAGCACCTTCACCAGTTAATGATTCATGCAGAAGATGGAAACAAAGGAGCAGCGTTGTTCTTGTATCACAGCTAATTAGTCTTTGGATGATAAGAAAGAAAGGAAAAAATGTCACTTTTATTAAACTCTTGCATCGAACTGTTAAGCTTTTTTTAGCTGACAGTCCTGGAAAGCGAGACAATACCCCTCCCACCCTCCCTATAGGGACCTTTCAGCTCCTTATATGGGGTGGTTACCGGCAGAGTTTCAACCTGATGGCGTCCAGCTGCATATCATAACACCGTGAAAGCTTCCATCCGGGCATGTTACAAACTGGTGCCACCTGGCAGTATATTATACAACTGCAGAAGGTGGCTATTGTCTGTATCTTAGGCTGAAATCACAGGCAAAGCGCTGGTATTTGAGAACTTCGGAATGAAAATGGGCTAAAAATGTTGTTACCAGATGAACTGCTCCTTGGCCTTTGTAATTAAGTCTGGGTTAGGTTGATGCTGTGGGTGGTAAGCTACTTAGGTTAGCATGCTATTAAATAATTGACTAAATGATCGCCAGAATTTCACCTTATGCAACCCTAATAGTGGAGGATCTTTTTTTTTTTCACTGTGCTGAGAATGAATGTCCAAAATGCAAACTAATAAACAAAAATACATATATAGGGAAAAAAAATATACTTTCATGTTTCAATTGTGAATCTCACCCTTTTCCACTGATGCATGAGAGCAGTAAGCATTTGTGAGGCAGACATCCAACTGATCCACCTGCTACATAAGATAAAAATAAAAATCTTATAATGTTGAATTCCTGATTCACATGAGAAAATAGACACTGTTTGTCTACTAACCTAACCTGATAATATTGCAAGCTTCAAAAATACAAGATGTGCCAAAACACTGAGGGTTGCTCCCATCCTGTTTTTGTTCTAATCCGATTTCGTATTTCTGCTTGTGACCACATTGAGGATCAAACTCTCAGGGCTCACCCTCCACGCTGACAGGCCTGTGGTGGGTACCACCATCTCCACAGGATTGAACAGTGTCCCACTTTTCTGAGGAGGAGCTCCGACAAAATATGACCTTTTCTGACATCTTCTGCTGTGTAACGGCCAGGCAATAGCTTCCATCCTGCCAGAATGATTTTATCTGGAATAGATGGCAGTGACAATGTACAAGGCGGATTTAAAACTTTTTAAAGCTGTTGCCATATACGTGTATTTTTCCAAGTGTCATAAAATGATAAAGGAAGCAGAAGAAAAGCTGTGCAAAGATCAGGCACACCTTGGTCTGTTTTCCAAACAACATCGTGATGCTAGAGTGCACAGATACTCAGACTGAAGATGAAATGAGTCTGTGGCTGAAGAATCTGTCAGCTCTGCTCATAGGTGAATCATCTAACACTTTCCTCATCAGCTGACAGACAATAATTGAATGCAGCCTCAGTGAGCACATCTTCACATTGTGACAGGTACTAAAGTTACTGTAATTAATTACTCAGGCTGACCTTGAACTCAGACTCCACTTATTCAGTAAAATCTGAAAGTAGTAAATTCTGTATGTTGCTACCAATAAGCTGCAACCTGTAAATCTACTGACCTAATAACTAGTGCTCATTAACACTCATGATGACTACAGAGCACGCTGATTCCGCCTGACTGCCAACATCACGAGAGGCCCTGTCCTGAGAGGACTTTCCTGGTAATTAGCTAATATCTTTAGCGTACCTGTGAATAGATTAGCCCAAACCAGAGCCTAATAAATCCTCTTTGGATCCCCCACTTTGTGGATTTGCTCATGAAGAACAGCAGATGCATGCCTCAGAGGCATCAGCTGATAGGGCTTATGGGAGGTAATCAGGGCTGAGCCCGGCACTGAGCTCCCATTCCATTTGTTTAGCAAGATTTGCACCTGTCGCTCTCTCGTTTCTCACAAACTGAATATAAGCAACTTCCAAACAACGTACTACTTTGTGCAGAAATCAATTTAAGAACAGAATTCTGATAAATCCCCCGACAGACTCTTAATCAAAGTGTTTGTTAGGATCAAATTTACATTTATGACCAATAATTGTGACAAGAACCTGAACTTTAGCTTTTGCCCAGGTTTCTGATTCTTGAGGCAGAGAAGATTAAGAGTCAAATCAGTTAAAGTGATCTGTGCTTTGAAGAGAAAACAACCAACCCAAGAGGATTGACTGACTAGACCAGAACCCAGATATGATTATCAATTTCCACAGTAGAAGATAATAATAACAATTGGTTATTATTTGGTAAAGCTGCCATGAAAGGGTGATGATCATGTTTAACATAAAATCAATCTTGCTGCATTAAGAAACAGTGTGGAGGCTGCCCATTCTCAGTCTGAAGTGCCGCTCTGTCAGTGTAACTCAACGGCGTCAGATGAGAACACACTCAGACAGAACCAGTGACGTTCTTATCATATGGTGGCGGCTGACCGAACGGGCGTGGGTGCGTCGACATGTGATGCGCACAGGTGGCATCACTTGAATGAAACGCTGAAGGACCGCATCAGGTGATAACACTACTGGTAACGATGCAGTAAAAATGCCAAAAGTAGATGCGCAAGGTCACTGACAGCAGCACCATATAACAAGTTGGGGTGGGAACGTGTTGGTGGAGGAGATGGAAATCCTGTACCACTATGTGAACCTAGAATTAAGAACAGAGCACACACATGTTGACTCTATTTCAAATAAATATTCAAACACAATTGAATTCAGGCCCTCATAAAAGCATTATGGACTTTCCATTTCTCCAGCCACATTGGAAAGCCACTCTGTCATGCTGCCACATGTTTTGACGGTAGCTTGTTAACAGCGACTGCCTTTTTCTGCAGGGCTGTTTAAATCACTGGCTCCATCTTGAGTCACATACATATCTTAAAATTAGATTTAAATTGAGCACATAAAAACTTTGCCCCCTTAGCAGATAGATGTGAAAACAGCCTTTTAGTGTCAAACATACACATACATCGTTCTGCACAGTGAGGCTCAAACACCCAAGTGAAGCTAAACACATTTTTCAGCAGAG
This sequence comes from Plectropomus leopardus, assembly GCF_026936395.1. NCBI lineage: Eukaryota > Metazoa > Chordata > Actinopteri > Perciformes > Serranidae > Plectropomus > Plectropomus leopardus. The sequence continues at coordinate 21,305,364 of NC_142178.1, forward strand.
GGGTAGGCTACTTTAAAATGTATTTATTTAGAGTACTTAGACAATTAAATCCACTTCCCTAATTCCCTCAAGTGAGCACAAAGGACTTAATAGTTGGTTACTGTTACGTCACGCTGAGCTGTTTCAATTGGCAAGTCAACTCAAATGTCCAAAACCATTACAGAATCGCTCAAGAACCATTATCACTGTTTTGACAATTATGCCTCTATTAAAAGTGCAAAGGAACTTTATAGTTAATCCAGCATGTACATTCAAATTTACATTCAGTTAGCCATTCTCTTTGAATCTTTTTGTTTTTCATGTTTCTGTTGAAGTTTTGACTTAGTTTGACAAGTTTTACTACTTAACAGAATATTGAGGTGCAGAAGAAAACATGACAAACATAGAAACCAAGATAATTACCTGAGTATATGATGGCAAATCATGAACTGGGGATTAAAACTTAATGGCAGTATTGTGCCTATTGTGAAGAACTATTAGACCTTATTGAATCTTTAAACCATGATTAATAGCTGAGAAGTGGTGTTTTGCTATTTTCAGACAGTGTTACTGATGCTTATGAGGATGCTTCAATGAGTTTAACAAAAAAAGAGAATGACGTAAAAATGATTGATGAGTTAGAATGATGACAAAAGACACAAAATGTTTTCTACGAACTTTCTTTGATCTCTCTGCAGATAACAAGTGGACTAATACAAACCTGCTGTAGAAAAAAGACAAATTAACTGCTCAGTGAAACCCTGCTGGTTTCAGAGTCACTCTCTCTCTCTCCCTCTCTCTCTCTGTGATTGGATGTGGTCCAGACAAGGCAGCGGCCTCTGTTCAGTACTGAGAGGTCTTCTAAAGCCTGATTAATGTATTGACAGGCTCGGGGAGTAATTGATTGCGTTCAATGGGATTGTAGTCATCAGCAATCTACAAAAACATTGACAACTGTGATTCATTAACGCTTAACGATAAAAACACAGTCTTCAGAATACAGATGATTTAAAGAACGAGAAGGTGATTTAGCCGTTAGACTACTCAATTTAATGACAGGTCTGCAGCATTTTAATTGAGTTTATAGACACAAATCTTGACATAAGTGTTAATAATGAACCCAGTATAAAATGGAGATTTCAGACACCGGGCTATAGGTTTTGTTTGGCTTATCTTTGACAGATAAGGGGCAAGGTTTACCCCGGTTTGATCTTGTTCTTCTGTCTCTGTTTTATCTGCTTAACAAAAGTGAAATTATCGACAAAGAAAAACTCTTTAAAATTGTAATCTATAAGATTCTCATTAATTTAAACCCCATTTGTGCTACTAATTACGCTCAGCAGTTTTTCTAGGAAAGACCATTCAATGTATTGCCATACAGGCTGTTATCATACACTGTATGTACGTATATCTATGAAAGGCAATGCACCACAATTTGTATATAACCCTTGCAATCATGAGACATTTTGGAGGGATCGTGAACACAGAGCAGCAGGCAGAGCTCTCTGTGACTTTTTTTTTTTGCTCCATAGCACTCGGTGGATAATTGATCTGTCGATCCATTCACAGCTGATCTGATCACATGAGAGGATGAGAGGACCTGTTTGCTGATGTTTGTAATTGAAAGTAAAGTTTTAGACCCAGCAGAATGAACGGTTAAGTTTCCAGTTTGTTGTGCCTGACATTCTGATGCGGTCTCAGCTCTAAGTGAGCTATAAATATACAAACGTGAACATATTCCAATAGCACTCCTAATCAACAGTCTGTCTCCAAAAATCTATTTGTGGCAGCGAATAATTTAGCTGTGGCAGCCAGCCACAAATAAATGAATGTGTGGGAAACCCTAAAGTAGTCCAGAGGCCAATAATCGACGTAAGGAGGAAAGTTGGGCTGGTGTGAGGGTCAAACAATACACGACTTTCTTCCAGGAGACTAGTGTTCAGAGCCGTGTGAACTTGGAGTTATTTTAGGTATGTCGTCATGTTTCTTTTTCTTAGCCTGACCTTTGTAACCTCATTTGCCTAAACCTAATCACATACATGACATGAGATTTATGTATGTAATGTATGTAAAGTATGTAACTTTATGTTAAGTATATGCCATTTGTGGGGTGCAAATTGGTTAGATATTATATGAACTGCTGTAAAGGATACATTGTGTAATTAACCCTCTATATTAAGGTTTTAATTGTTAGGGGCTGGGTCCGCCATTCCCATGCTGGATTCAAATTGCATTCAAAAGCACAAAAGATTCTCGATAAACAATCCAATTTCATTTTATCTCACTTAAATCAGATTCACTGATTATTATTACTTTTCTTTATACAGAGTCAGAGTTGTTTCTAGTTACATCTAACGTTAACTGAACATTTCCTGCTGCAGCTTTGCATGTTAAGTGTTCACCAGGCAAAACACGGTAGCTTTTATTGTGAAGCAGTCACAGGAAATGCAAAGCAAAAGTATTTGTCAGTGGGCTTCATACTGACTTGGATGTGATCTAAGCTGCTCATGGAGTGCTTGTATTAAACGGCACTTGCTGTCCCCACAACTCACCATGGCTGCTGTCAATCAATCAGGACTGAAATCTTGAGGCTCACAACTTTAAAGAGAAACCATCATTTTCCTAAACATCCTGCTCACTTTATTCAACCCTTTTATGCAACAGAAAAAAAGCATACACATGCAGTCCAACAACATTTTTCATTAAAAAATTATGCAGTTATTGTATGCCTTAACTTGATATTTTCACCACCCTGTTGACGTATTCATGAAGAAAACAGTGATGACAGTTTGACAGTGCTTGAAGATCTTGGCTCACTAGTGTGCCATATGTCACTGGATCAGTAGAATACTGGACAGAGACAGAAATAACCCTTGGAAACCGCTAAACCACTTGGCCAGCTCACTGAGGCCAAGATTAGTCGCATAATCACAGGCTAATAATGCCACAATCTGCAAGATTAGTATTAAATCATGTTAATCTGTTCACCAGCGATGCCTATTTGGTTGTTCTGGCAGCAAAATGATTATGTTCCCCTCTGTGTCAGGATGTGATTTAAGTGTCATGTTTACACACACTCAAGAACCTAAATGACTTTGGAAGTACTTGCCAAGAAGAAGTCATATAGTTGCTTTAATCTAATTTGTAAAATACATTTGGCGGAGTGACAGAATGCTGCGATAAAACCCTGATAAACATCAGCATCTGTTTAAATGATCAAGCCATATTAAAGATTGACATTCCATTAACTTGGGAAAGTAAAAAAAATTGCGACGACTCAACTAAAAATGTTTAATGTTGTGCATCTTTTTTTGCTGTGAGCTACAACTGACAATTTTCTTTATAATTTTGAATTAGAGTCTGCTTTAAAAAATAAATAACACTTCAATGTCATGTTACATCTGTCATTTTTTTTCCCATCAATAAGTATATTAGTTGTTATACTCTAAAGGAATAATGAACACATAAGAGCATTGGCATCACTGCTTCATTATTTATTGCCAACAATTACTTTTTAATAGTTGTATATAGTTCATAAATTAATTACATTGGGGCAAAATAGTCTGTTTTTCTAACAGTTCACAAATGTTGATTTAAGTCAGCAACCACTTTGCAAGCGTTAATGAATGTTTTTCCTGTGACTTTTTTCCTGTGTTGAAAACGTTTAAGGAAGTTCTGGGCAAGTTTTCAAAACTTATCTGAAAGTGTGAAAAGACACTGTTTATGTGTGCAAATATAAACACGTACATGGTTTAAAGTTAACATCAGTGATTCCGTGCCCCCAGTAGTTTCTTATCCAATCAGCGCAGCTCTTTCACCTCCCAAATCATTAACCAGTCTCTCTTCTTTTCATTCCTGACCTCGCTGTCACATGTGCATGCATATCATGATCTCTCAACAATTATCTAGGCTGTGAAGTTTTTGATTCTCAAAGTCCCAGTGACAGCAGCACTTGGACGGGTGTGAAGGTGTTATCTTCATTTGGTAATGTCTGCAATTCTGTATTAAATCTGTGATCTATCAAGTCAGCTCCAAGGAGATTACAAATTTACAACATCCTTGTCCCTTTATAGATCACATTTATTTATTCACATTAAAATTTACTGTGACTTCTTTAGCATACTAAATCAAGTGACCATAGGTAGGCTCAAACTGTAACTCTCTGCTTTAGAAAGCAAATCTGTTTTTTCCCTCTCTATATTTTTTTTCCCAGTTTTAGGTTATTTTGGTCTTAGACTGCTGGTCAGAAGTACTGAGGCTAATGTGTTTTCCAAGAAAAGTCATAGTGGTATGAACATAAACAAGTAGAGAGGTGTGAGTGAGTGTGTGCGTGTGTGTGTGTGCGTGTGTGTGTGTATGTATGTGTCTGTGTCTGTGTGTGTCTGTGTGTCTGTGTCTGTGTCTGTGTGTGTGTGTGTGTGTGTGTGTGTGTGTGCCAGAGGATGATGATGTGTGAGAGAGGAAAGAAGTGAGACAGAAAGGTGATGCTTAGCTCCCTCTGGCAAGAGTATCTTTTATCTCAACATTATTGTCTAAACCTTCAGGGTGAGGATTTTATCTGTTTAAGAGTAGATAATCTGTAGTTTTTTCCTTATGTGTAATGCAACCTGCTTTCAAAACTATATATGTGAATGCTAGAATTCATAAATTATGCTCATTCTTACAATGTTGGAAGACATTGCTCATTTTCAAGGGTCCATGGGCTATATGGCCATGAAGTATTTTGATCAGTAATTAAAGGTGTGATATAAACATAACACAACACGTTGAACACAACATAAGTGAAATAATTTAAGTGAGACATTTATGATCATGGATTGCTGCTATTTTCAGTGATCAGCCAGGTAAAAAGCATCTTAGGAAAGATCACTATTTTTTTTCCACATTAGACTTCAAAAATGCAAAAAAGGTTAATTCTCAGAATAGAAATGGATTAGGCTTAACAAAACTTTCCAAACGCCAAAAACGCTAATAATAGCTAAAGCAAGCAGTTCTACAGCCTGTTCTGTTGGTCCAAAGAAAATTTCTACACTCTTTGGTTGCCACAGTTTTTACCCTAGAGGGCAGACGTTTGGCATAATGTTTGCAGCTATTGCAAAATTGTGCCTGTTGTGTGATTTGTCTATTAACTCTTTGGATGGGCTGGGGGATGCAGGGAAAGAGAGACTAATGTATGCATGCAATGGGCTGAACAACTTCGAGGTAAACAATGAGAAGTAAAAAAAAAACATGAGCTGCATGAGGAACTTTAACTGAAACAGTTAGTGCCATCTTGAACTTGGTTTCCGCTTCTTATAATAAAATAATACGCAGAACATTTTTATGAACTACGACTATCTCTGAACCCAACTGCCTCTGCAGATGCACCCAAACCAACCAATGGGAGTAAGTAAGTAAGTAAAGCTTTATTTATACTGTATAGCACTTTTTAAAACATACAGTTACAAAGTGCTTCACAAACACATATACTCACACTTAAAAATATATCATTGAATGAACGTATTAATAGAGTTTCAGTGAATTACAATTTGAAACACAATATAATGAGGAACAGACTAGACCAAAACAAACAAAGAAAAATATAACATATAGAGGCGCTATAGGAAGGCTTGCCTATAAAGATGAGTTTTTTGGGGACGTTTAAAACAGTCCAAGGACTCAGCAAATCTAATGGAGTGGGGAAGATTGTTCCAGAGGATAGGGGCTAAAACAGCAATCACCTTTTGCTTAAAGGTAAGAGCGGGGACAGATAAGAGACGAAGATTTGTGGATTGGAGTGGTGGAGAGGTAGCATAAGGAACAAGAAGATCAGAAATGTAACTGAGGGCGAGGTTGTGCAGGGCTTTGAATGTTATCAACAGGATCTTTTAGTATATTCTGAATTTTAATGGAAGCCAAAGGAGGGATGCAAGAATGGGTGTGGGAGCAACGACTTGTCCTAGACAGCAGTCTTGCAGCTGCGTTTTGAACCAGTTGTAAATGATTTAGAGCAGCTTGACCAAGGCATGTGTAAATGGAATTACAATAATCTAAATGGGAGAACATGAAAGTGTGTATTAGTAACTCAAGATCCTTCGTAGACAACATACATCTGAGTTTTGCACTATATCTTAGCTGAAGAAAACAGGACTGCACAAGCTTAGTGACATGATAGTCAAAAGTCCTATGCTGATCGAAGATGATACCCAGATTCTTGGCAACAGGTTTGATGTTTGAGTGAAGAGGACCAGAAAACTGATTAATTGCAGAGGTAAAGCTATCAGTGTCGTTTAAGAGAATTTCAGTTTTTTCTGGGTTTAAATGGAGAAAATTAAGAGACATTCAAACTTTAATGGCAGCTAAGAAATTGTTTTAGGTTTCAGGTTATTAGGTTTAGCGGAAAAATAGATCTGAATATCATCGGCATAACAGTAATATGACGCATCTTGGAAGCTGCTGAACAAATGCCAGGGAGGAAGCATGTACAGTGAAAAGTGGATTGGTCCAAGGACCGATCCCTGAGGAACTCCACGCAGCAGGGGAGCTGAGGAGGATACATGATTGTTAAAGAAGACATTGACATGAAATTGTTTGTTAGTCAAATATGACTGACACCAATGTATGGTCCAGACCCAGATGTGGGAGACTGATTAATAATAGAGAGCAGGCTTTAGAATATTAACAAACATAATGTATTACAATCTTCCAGTTGCCAGGCCAGTCTTATATTTTAACTTGTCCCAGCTATAGACTGTACAGAAAGATGGACGTCATGACAACTGTCCAAAAGTGAAGCCAGAACAGCTTGATTGCTGACTGGTGGCTGGCTGCAGAGGCACCAGGGCTGGTTACAGAGTTTTGACAAACATGTGGATTTGTTCTTGAATTTTGTCTGACGATGGTTTGTGATGCCCTCTCAAGAAGAATGTCAATCGTGTATTCAGTTACTAATAAACAAATAAATAATGACAGGGTCCCTCAAAAAAGAGTTGCACTGATTTCAGTGTGAATTGAATCATGTGTGAGGTCATACAGATAGAACAGCAGAATAATATGACAAAAACTGTATTCTGAGGGGATTTGTGAGATGCTTAATAAGCTTCATTTGCACATGAATGAAAATTGGAGGAGTCTTGCCCTTATTTAAGAACTCGGAAGTGTTCCAGGGTCAAATATGCTAAAGAGTTTGACTTCAAAGTGTTGAAATATGTGAAAGCCTCAAATAGATTTCTAAATGAATTAAACACAAATTTTACTCAAATTGATAACACACAAGGGAAAGATTTAAATTAAAAGACATTAACTATCTTAAAGACCATCGGCTGCAGGGATATTAAAGAAGACTTGCCTGTTTTTAATTGCTGGGAAAGCCCATGAATCAGTAAGTGACATCTTATTTTGACATATTTTAGCCTGCACCATGAAGGCGTTAAACATGATTGCCATTGTAAAAAGTGAACATTTGATTGAAACAAGCAATTAGCAATAAAACAATAAATTAGAAGCTTAATTGGCTTTGCAAATTTAGCACATATATGAAAGGATTCTTAGGATCATTAAAAATAAATCTTTAATTTTCTCAAAATGCAAAAGGCATGGGAGCCACATTTCTGATTAATTAAACACTGGAGGTTTTGGGTTACAGGCACCATATGGCTTCTTCCAGCGAATTGTAATTTCATTGTGGATTACCACTGTTACACCAGCGGCTTTTTAATGAATGAATGAAATCTTTAATCATGACACTTCCTCCATAATTAACAAGATCCTGGCTTTTTTTTATATATATATATTTCAGGCTGTAACTTTGAAAAACTGTGATTTAAACAAAACCAGCTTGTTTGTATATCCTGAGGAAAAAAACCCACTCAAGTTGCACTTACAACTTAAATCAAAGTCTGCTTAGCCTCATATGTAGCCTTGACAACCCACAATGCTACAAATATGGACATTATTGCTGAGAAGCTACAAATTCTAAAACATTGTTGTTTCACACATCTTCAGTCTGGTACCGCATAAGATCTTTATAGTCAGCACACTTTTCATATGGACACCGAAGATAAGATTCACCAATTAAATATCTGACCAAATGTTATGATTTTGAATAATAGGCCATAAAATTCAATTTGCAGAACATCATGATGTTACATTAAAGTTCACCTTAGACCTTTATGGATATAATTCATCTTAATATCCTATTAGACATTTGTAAAACGTTTTATCTTGTGTGAGCGATATATCAAAAAAAAAGGATTTGTGTGGTCACAGTGACCTTGAACTTGGACCTTTGACCACCAAATTCTAATCAGTTCATTGTTAAGTCCAAGTGGACGTTTCTGCCAAATTTGAGGTAGTTCCCTCACAGCCCTCTTGAGATATCGCGTTAATAAACATGAGACAGACAGTTACAGTGACCTCGAACTTTGCTCAAAAAGTTCCAATTAGTTTATTGTTTAGTCCAAGTGGGCGTTTGTGCCAAATTTGAAGAAATTTCCTCAAGGTGTTCTTGAGGTGTTGAGTTCAAGAGAATAACTGTTTGACCTTTGACCTATTGCTACTAAAATCTTTACAGTTTATCTTTGATTCCAGTGAACGTTTGTGCCAAATTTAAAGAAATTCTCATGAGGTGTTCTTGAAAGTTCACATTGATTAGAGGGGGATGTACATATAAATAATCTGAAAATATAATGCCTGTAGCCACAGCTGTTGCCGGCACAGAGGCATGAATAAGGCAGCTCATTCTAAGCATGCAAGCGTTTTGATTAATGTTAACTACTCACTTACCCTATAGTTTAAGTAATTGGTTATGTTGAATATAGAGTGCAGTGGTGATGAATGAGGCATGTTTACTCAGTTTTTATTCCCAGTCTCTTCTGTTTAAGTGACTTGACAGCTTATTTACTGTTTCTGTTTTGACTATTTTCATTACTGAGATATTTCTTTTTTGTGATTTTCTCCAGATGGATCTCTTGTGATTGCAAGTTGTTCAGGCATCTTTCTGGATCTTTTCCTTACTTGACAAATACTATTTCATATTGGCTCCAATGATCAAAAGACTAACAAAGAAAATGATTGGATTTGCTTTGTTTGAGTCTCTGTTGTGGTATTTTGTAGGCAAAGCAATGTCCTCACATTTGTTTTTGTTTTTTATTATTTACAAAGCTTTAGTTTGTGGTTTTAGTTGCAGTGAGCCATAACAAGCTTGATCTGCCGTATGGTTATAAAACAGAAGTTCTGTACGCCAACTTCCTTCATTATGGGGCTACTCTCTTGTGTGTCACACACACTCACAGCGTCTTTCTATCTGCATTGTAGTATGAGTCATTTATGTTTTTTTTTTTTCATCTGCCCCTCACTAATTAAATTTCTTGCCATGAGTCAGAGGAGGTGAGGCTTTGATGGTTTGTGTAAATTGTCTGCTTCAAGCTGAGCGGCTTTCTCTCAGTGACGCGTCCGGTCTGATTTTTTTAGGAATATATTTTGAAACTATATGGACTGGACAAGCTTGAGCATCTGTGTTTCTCTGCCTGCAGAGAGACTCAGTAGTGGATCATCCATCACTCCTTAGTGGACAACTCAGTGTCAAGAGCTGCCAGAAGACTCCCCATCACACACCCTTTGTGATTTTGAGTGGATTGTGGGAGTGTTTACAGTTTGCTGTGGCTGTTTTGTTCTGGTCTCAGTGGTTAGCACATATAGGACTCAGACACATTGGGAAAAAACTGCCTAGAAGCTGCCCTGTCTTCCCTATCAGAGCTCGGAGGTTCAGCTTCTGCAACATCTCTGATTAGAATAACATCTGTCATCTCTCCACTAAAGTTGTTATTGCTGAAATTATTTATGGATCAGTCTTGAGATAGGAAATGTATGTCAATGAAACACGAAAATTTGGCATAGTTCCTCGCCAAGACTACACTTTAATCGCCTGTCTGTTCCATATATCATAATAAAGGCACAATTGTAAGAGTAGATTTTTATGAGTAATACAATGAATATTTGGGTGCTTTTTGGAGCCTGAACTAAAATGTTTCATCAGTCAAAACGTGGTTTAGAAATTCAGTGTATTAAATCAATGTCAGGCTGTGTCTTTTAAAAGCAAGTAGTCACCAGGATCTGTCTGGCCAAGCAAAGATCCTGAAGATACCCTTCTTTTAAATATAAGCATATAAGCATTCAAGTACACACAATCACAAATAAATTCTCCACCTTAAAACATGACTAACGCCGTGTCTCAATTACTCTGAACTTACACTTGCTTTTTTGAGTGCATAGGGGTTTGCACTGACACGTATAGCAAAACGCAGTGCACTATTCGTACTCTCATGGTGTACTCTTAACGGTTAAAAAGTTGAGTGTGGAACTCTGGATACTTCTCACCGTCAGTGGTCACCATCTTGGCTACATAGCAGAAGGGAAGAGGCCACCAAACTTGTAAAAATGGCGGCCTATGAAGGTCTTGCGGTTGCAGTTGCTCTGGTGAACAAGCAAACAAGCGTGCAGATATTTCGGCAGGTGACAATGTTGCAGTCAAATGTTGGCAGTAAAGCTCCATCCGATTTCCCATTAAAAAGAAGACAAAGTGGTCAAATGTTGTGATCATCATTTTTAATGTGCACAACGGCTGTGTTTACTTTGAAACGCAACTATCAGGAACACTATGTAAGTAAGTAATGTACAAAGTGTAGGCTACTACGTAAGTGCGCTAAACAAAGTTCATTTTGAGACCTAACATAAGACAGTCATGTGAGCACCTGTGTAAGAGTTTATTGAGGCACAGCCATAATTAAGCTAAATGCAAATGCCAACGCACTAACATGCCAACATACCTGAGTTTAGCAGGTAGTGTTTACCACGGTCACCATCCTAGTTTTTGTTGTGTTTGTATGCTATTTTCGCAATTAACATAAAATACAATTAACAGAAAATACAAAAAAAGATCTACAGATAAGTTTCATTAGTTTTTTTGTAATTTTTTGTCATAAACCAAAGTAGTTGGAAAAAAAGTATCACCAAAGTTATTATGATTCATCCTGAAGGGAACATGAACATTGGTACCAAATGTCATGGTAGTCTTTTATAGATACTATAATAGCTGTTGAGACATTTGCTCAAAAAACTCCAGGTGGTACTGTAGGAGAAGTCAGGAGATCATAAAGTCATAATAGGATTCATTCAATAGTCCTGACCTCTATCAGCCTTGTTATTCCTTCCCCATTCCCAGAGTCTTCCCTGCACACCTGTTCTGTATTAGTCTTGTTTGCTCCACCCTAGTGTTACCTGACACACTCTTGTTGTTAGCCAATCACTGCGTTTTCCTCCTGGGGAACATGTATCAAATTTCATTTCAATCCATCTGATAGTTGTTGAGAAATTTTACTTGAATTGAGGTGAGAAGATCACCAAAGTCTTATGTAAGGATCAAGGCATTGTGATCCATAGAGTTGCTCCACTAGCTTGGTTAAAATTATGTTTAAGTATAATGTAGTCATAAGCTTTTATACTGTTGAGTCAAAATTTGCGAATTGGATAGCATTTTAAGTTTTGTGTTTTTTTTAACTTGTATTTAGCTATACCTCTGATGTAGAAAATGTATTCACAGCAAATTATCATCTTCACACATGTCAAATTCTCTGTATTTTTACCTATGAAACTGTACTTTTACAATTTTGTGTTGATAGAAAATAAATTATTTATATTTAACACCACTGATAACTTGGCACACTGACAGATATATAAAGATAGCAGATATGAATGCTTTTTGATTTAAAGAAATATCATGTTCCCCAGGGCTGTTTGTATGAAAGCCTCCAGGGCCCTTTATGAAACTTGAGATTGAATGTTCAGAGGTGAAAATGGTGCACTGTATATAAGCCTGGGAATACTGTGATAGGATTCTTCTACGATCCATTGTTGCACAAAGAACAGTCCTAAGAAGTTATGCTAATTGAGTCTACAATGTACCCTAATATAGTGAGAAATAAGGGAATCATGTAGGACAGAGTGAATATGGATTTGTCTCCATTTTCATAACAGAGAATCAAGACAATGGAAGCAAACTAAATAGTAATGTGTGTCAATAGGAGGGCTAATTCTTCGATCTTCATTTGGACTATTAGAGACTTCCATTAGAAAGTAAATGCCACATTGATCCCTGACAAAGTCCTCAAATAACAGAATGCAAATCAGTGTGGAGAGCAAGTTAATTCTGTGATTACAGAAAGAGTGGCATTATTCCCCTCTTCTCTGGAAACGGAAATTTGTTTCCTCCTGCACTTAACTACATAAAAGTGTTTCAAACAAAATGGTGAAGCTAATCATTGTGGTTATCAACTTCTTGATGCTATATTATATAACTTTAATGTGGCTGTATGCTTAAAACTAGCTAGTTTGTACAGCCAGATATGAGGGCAGAGGTGTATTTATCTGTTTCAAACAGCCACACTCAAGGAGGAGTGAAAACCAGCTACCACAGAGTATGACGAGACACGATAATCATTCACACGGGGGTAATGGTGCACATTTTCAAAGGCACTGATAATGTGGAATTCGGCTGCACACATGAAAACTGGTAAAGTTAATAAAGAATAAAGAAAGTTTTTGGGAAAAGTTCAAACCCTATTTTCACACACCTGCCCTGTAAATGATTATGTGAAGAGGAAAAGTGTGGGGAGAGGGGGCTTCAGATGCCGTTTGACCATTCTACAAGCACTTTGGATGAAGCATACCTTGATGAGCTACCGTGATTGAATAAGAAAATAAATGCATGGAGTCAAATCGCCTGGGAAAGTGTTAGGGGTTAGTACTATATTAAATCAGCACTGTGGAAAAAAAAACAAACCCAAAATGAGCCAAACATGTATATTATTGCCAAACATTCTTAAAAGCGCCAGGCTGCGCACTGATCATTTTGTAGGGCATCAGAAAGAGTATGACAAAACAGTATGTCAGATTATAAGAGGTTTCTGGATAATCTAAACTCTAAACAATACACCCTGAAGTGTGAATCACTGAACACAAACAGCTGTGTTCGCATCACTTGTAGATCAAATAACACCCAGCTCAATAAACAAAATGTCAACATCTGTATTTAGATGCCAAATACAAAAGACAAATGCACAGCAATCATAGACATCTGTATTATAATATTATAATGGATCTCCTTCCCTCACGTAAATAATGGATTACTAATACCACTAATTATGGATTAATAAATTCAAATTAAAATAGCAAATAATGCATACAATGCACTAGACTTTGGCAGATTAAAGTTTGACACCCTCTCACATCTAAAGACATTGTGAGTTTTTAGTCACACTCTATTAGATTTGCAAAGATTTGGGATCTTACAGAATCACTATATGCAACACTATAACTAGATTCCATTGGAGAATATTTCCTATCCTGCTCTTGGTGAAAAAAATATTATAGCAAACACCCTTTAAAAAATGTGGCATATTAACAATTCTTTGTGTCTATAAAAACAACTAACTCTAGAAATTAAGGATGGAAGGTGTTATTTGTGGACAGTATTCTAAGATGAACTGTGTTTGTGTATAAACTTTATATTTTGGATCTTGTTGCCTCAACTCACTACTACCAAACTGTTGGTTTGCTGCCCTATTTTAATGGGAGGAGGTTGTGGGAATGAGAGGCGAGCTGAAAATAAAGATCACAACAATACTACTACTACTACTACTACTACTAATAATAATAATGCTGGTAGATGGATCAGATGCATGGCAAATTAAACGTCAACTATTGCTCAACCCACAAATACGCCAGTTTCTCCTCCTTTTAAACAGTACAAGAGAACTGAGAAATGTTCACCCTCTTGCACCTTGCTGGAGTCCCCTCCATCTTCACCATCAGCCAGGATTGCTGCTTGTTTGGTGCCAGAGAGAGCACAGCAGCGATTCTTCACTATTTGCATGAGCCAAGATGAAAAATGATGATATCAAATGCGTTACCTTTGATTTTGTTGGAACAGCAAGAGGTAAAAAAAGACATGCTAAAGACAGCTCAACAGTTTTTTAACAAACAATCGAGATCCTGGTCTGACAAACTTAAATAATAAATAAACTGAGAATAAATAAAAATGATTTTAAAAGTGTAGAGGTCTAAAAGAAAACCCAATTACAGAGCTGGGGAACTGTTCTTTTTCTTTGTAAAATGAGTTTTAGCTCTGAGCTGCGATCACTTGGAAAAGACCATATGGCATTTCTTACACATACTACAGCAATCAGTGTTAAACACTATTGGCAGCAAAATGTAACGGATGTTTTCTGTCAGTGGTGACTTTTCATGTTTGTAATGGTAGACAGTCTTTATTGTTTAAAGATGAATTTAAAAAGATTGCTGAGGACTCCATATTTGAATATTTCTTAATTAGAAAAGAGAAAAAAGTATTGGCATTCATTGTATAATTTTGTTTTGGAAAACCTCATGTAAATTTGCTCCTATGTGATGCCAGTTATCTATACTGTACAAGAATTAACCGTACTGATGAAACTACACATAACTGAGTTCAAAGTTACTCCTCAGTAGATGAAAACTTCTATTATACATGTGACAGAGTTCCAAAATCCATTAACAAACTGTGTCTCTCATAAACACACGTCTCCCCTCCCTCTCCCTTGTGGCTCTAAGATGCCACAAAATTTTAATCAGATTTATCACCGTAAATAAGTATACCACTGGTTGGCGGTGGTTGTGCATTACAGAAAAAGAAACCCCACCAACTGTGCAATGACATTTTAAACACATCATTATGCCGGGAGCGAATCAAGTGAAGTAATTGCAATCACATGCTTCTCATACACCCCAAGGATACTGCTGTGTCTGACAAATTCCTTATAGTGGAAAAGATTAATATAGTGGAAGAAGGTAGTTCCAAGATTAATATTTATGCTGTGCTGAAACTGGTAAACGCACAAACACATACTGCATCAACATTATCAGAGGGGTGCCAGCATCACTGTCTGACATGTGGCAGCAAATTTAGAAAAGATGCAGGTGATTTTGTTGTGAATGATTGTATGAATGCATCAATTAGTCAATCAACTAGTAATTAAGGGAAACAACAGACAATTATTTTATTACCCTTGATTAAACAATTACTTTAATCTTAATTAATTGTCTTTTGTTGTTACAACAACTTGCTTTTCATTGCTTTTTTTAGCAGATAAAATTAAAGTAACCTTGTGCATCTAATTACCAATATGTATTCGCAATTAGAGCTTAAATAAAGGGTTAACCATGACATATACTTTTGAATTTACCACAGTTCGTTCATAATTATATTAATGATTTAACAGATTCCTTAAAAACTGGAAGTTTTTGGATGTTTCTCTGTTATAGCCCATCCTCCTTTTATGCCAAATCCCAGAGAAGATTATTTTGCTCCCTTGCTGTGTTTTTTTGGGTTAAATAAATAACAACGTGCACAGAATAAACCTAGAAATTATATCATCTCCTTTTGGAAGCTGATACAGAAAATTGTGCTATCTTATTGCTTTTATATCTCAGTGAACTCAGCTTCTGATAGTAATTGTCACCACTTACATCCAGGCTCAATTTCCCCTTTGGGCTGATTTTCAACATATTTATCCAATAGAACTGAGACAGTCTACTTTTGCAAGTTTTTCATATCCTCAGGTTCCCCCTTTCATATCCTCCCAGGTTTAGTTTTTAGGTCCAATTGGCTTCTTTATTTATGTGGTGCCACAAGACCACATCAATTAAAAAAAACAACATCTTTCACTTCGCTGTTACGCGGATGACACTGCTTTATTCTTCCTTTAAGCCAAACAACTTCACACAACAATAATTGCTGATTTTATACACACACACACACATATATATATATATATATATATATATATATATATATATATATATATATATATATATATATATATATATATATATATTAAAAAACGTTCAAAAATTGGCAGACATAAACTACAATGTTTAATGTAAAAACCTTCACTATGCTAATGCTAACTCTGCTGTCTGTACTGACAAGTCTGCTCTGCACTTGAGCTTTCAAGTTTCTTTGCTGATGTTGTGTCAAAGTCTGCTTCCCTGTCTGTGTATTTTCTGGTATTAGACAGTGATTTGATTTTTGTATAAGTGATGCACCTACTCTAGCTTACCCTGCGTACATTTGAATCACAGATTTTAGGGAAATGCACCGACATCGCACCCCTGAGCAAAGTAATGTGCTCTCAAGTGACAAATTTTGGACTGATACAAGTCAGCATAGTCAATGCCAGGCATTTTAGGGGACATAAACTGAAGACAACACATCTTTGATCGGAGGGGGACAGAAGTTCTATAAAGACATGCATTGATTATTGCAACTTTAATACACCTTTGACTTGTGATGACTTGTTGATGTCACTTAATTAATCTGATCTCATTAATTTCTCTAAGAAAAACACTTAAAATATACTTGCACATGTACGTTTGAGACATATTTTTAATTATGTGCATGTGTTACTGGAGTTTCTTTGTTTTTTTTTCTAATGTAATAAAGTTATTCGTTGTACTGTAGAGCACTTTGGATGAGCTCTGTTCTAATTACACCACAATTTAAATAATTTCCACTAATATTCATCATCATCATCATACTGTATTATGATAAAGTTGTTATAACAGCTAGAAGAAGTATTTGCCACATTGTGATCTAATTTCAGATTCTTTGCAAATTCTGCCAAGTAGCTGAGATATTCAAATTAGACCTTTGAGAACGCGTGTGGATGTGTTGTTTGAGGTAGAATTTGGAGCTGAGTAACTGACGTTATTGCACATTGATTTGAATCCCACAAGGACAGGTAATGTGATAATTATACATGCACTTCATAAATCATTACAGAGTCTATCAGTGAGATGCTGGCATATTTTTGCAAAGCAGGGTTTGAGTTCCACACACTGTAGATCTGCTGTTGGCCATTCAGACAAAAAAAAAAAATCTTTCCACAAATGTTCTACTCTAGCAGCAAGACACCCTGATTAAAATGAAACGGCCCTGACTTCCAGCAGTTATGATTGTCATAAAATACAAATTTTGAAGTGATTGCTGTGAAAATTGTCAAGTAGAATACTATCATTACTGTTTTTAACTTTCATTCTCCATCTCTCCCACTCACTGTGTGTCTCACTGGTGTTGCAAGGAATAAAATGTGCTGCTTTTAAGTTAGAACAGAGATGTTTCATTAGGACTGAAAAACTTGGTGTTCAATTTATTAATTCATTGTGAGGGCAATTTCTTAAACCAAACCTATTGATTAAACAAGGTTGTTCTCCAGAAGAATGTATTGAAAAAAATATCAGGTGACCGTTTATCAGTAGACTTTTCTCTGACTAAAGCATTACAACTACTGCTGCTTTCCAGTGGACTTCCGCATCTATAACTTAGACTTGCTAGTCTAGATATCTTTCTGCATCTGCTATTTACATTCTGGGATGCTGCTACCATGATTTTAACACAATCACATGGTGGGATTATGCTGCATGAGGTTATGTTTAGGCAACAAACGCACATGACAACCAATGCTGGGGCGACAACAAATGTACACACTGGCATGGACGGTTAGTATTAGGCAACAAGGGCACATAAATTGTGGAAAAAAACATCAAATTTAGACGGAAAGCAAACACCAGACCCTCACATGAAAGCCTGAGGTTTGTTGGATCTATCCACTGAACCTCCTGCCTGCCCTACAGAGACTTTTGTTCTCCTTATATTACAACAGTATTGGTAGCATTTTAACCTGATGCTGTTCTGCGGCATATCATGTGGCCGCAACAGGTTCTATCCGGCTGTGTTCTCAAGTGATGCTGCCCGTTCATGTATCTTGCTGCTGCAGCAGGTGCTGTCTAGCTGTTTGCCAGCATATATAAACACTGTGAACGGTTCTGTCCAGTCATGTTCTCAGCTGACACTGAGACACTGACACTGTCCAGCAGCGTAACATGTGGATGCGAAAAGACACTATATATATATATATATATATGGACATTCTTTGTGTGTTATTAATAATGTTTTTGGATATTCATGCAGGTTGTAATACTACTGCATCTTCTCAATAAAGCACATATGGACTGAGGCTTACAATAGTGGGATCTGGTATTATTCTGTACATTCAGTCAGATCTTCTTTGACTCATTATAATAACCGGTGGCCGGTCCATTACTCCTAATTATAACAATCATCACCCGTAGATCTGAAATGGCATATTACACCCCGCTGGGAGCGTTTATGGCCCTGTATTCATCAGAGACAAATTGAAATTCAAACCACATGAAACGCACACTCAAATCACGCCTCCTGGATCTCTTTTTGAAAATGTCTTTTATTTTACAGTGTCTCTGTCTGTCTCGCTCAGCGTCGACAGTATAAGTCTGCACTAAAGGTACTAATCAGAAAACGTCTATTGAGATTTGTCAGCCTGCTATATAAATTTGACATGGTCACATTGACATGTCTTCCACATGACCGCATTATTCCTTTTTTATCCCCTACTTTTCTCATAGGTAATTTTCCTCTTTTTTGACAATATAATTAATAGTTGTCACATGATTTGTTAGAATAATAACATTTTACAGCAGTAATTTCATGAGACTGTCAAAAGACTACTGCTTACATTTCTATAAGTCATACTGCTGTCCCTTCTGCGTACCGAGGAACATATGTGCACAGAAGAGGTGATGGAAAACTGTCACAATGTGTAAATGAGTAATGGAATTGAAATAAATGTGTGAAAAGTGGCAAATAGCTTTTCATGAGGAATCAACATCAGGCCCATCAACTTGTGTCAATCAAATACATGAAAGGAACATTTTTCTTTCATAATAAACATCATCTTGTGTTCATATCTACAGTCATGTGTTGACAATCTTTAGTAGATTTTTTTAGTTTCTGCAATGTAAATGAAATGTTACAATTTTTACTTAATGTGAGCAAACCTGCCTGTGAACTGTAGGGTGGAAATATTCATCACACAAGATACAATAATGACTAGATGCCACCACAAATTGCCAAGGTGAAATTTATCAGCACGTCTTCGTGAAATATGTGGATAGAGAAGCTTGATGTAGTTTATTAATTATGTGAATTTGAACCATCAACTCATAACTGCAAACATTACTTATTTTTGACGAAGATTAAACTCAACTCGATAGTGCAACACAGCCAATAAGGTAGCCTACATTTTGGACTCTGACTTTCCATGACCTCATGAGTCAGTAATGGTAGAAAGCCAAAGGTGTGTCAAAGTTAACCAAAGTTGAACTCAACACATTAAAAAAGTGTACTTTTTACATTGCACGTGCAATCAAATGTTCATGGCAATTCCATGGGAATCAACTTATTTTGACACAAAATGTTACTTTTTTTATGCCTGTTACAAAGCATTGCCTTAATGTGGGTTATATCACAATATTTAACAGTTTCTTAGAGGAACTTTTACAGTAACTCACTGTGTAATTACACACCATGGGTTAGGATAATTGTCAGTTTTTGGTACAGTGGAATTTCTTCTGTAAAACTAAAGAGGCTGTTTATACTGTAGACCATATGAGATTAATATTCTCGATCAAAAACTGCAGTCGATGCATACATATGTTAAGTAACAATGACTAACTTTGCCTCCCCCTTATCAAGAGTGCAGAGACTGATAAACTGATGTAGTGTTTGAGAACTTGTATTTATCTGTTATTATACAGAGTGTTTTACTTTTCTAGCTCCATATATGATATTGGAAATTGTCATGGTAAACTGATGCCCTTGCATGTTGGGAATGTGATTGGTTGCAGACTTACAGCCACTCCTTGGTTAAGATGACTTCCCATTTTCACAAACCATTTGACTGGTGAAGTTGCACTGAAACGTTGCAATTAAATGTATTTTTGCAATTTAGACAGTGTGCAGGAGTTTGTTTCCTACTTCTTGCTTCCTTTCTTGTTCTACTTGTCCCTTTGTCCCTCTCCTACACACCTGTCTCATGAGATAGATGTGCAGTGTTTTTCTGTTCAATATAAAATGCTGCCATATGACCACATCATCTTTCTGTGCAAGTTATCTTTACAGCATGGGTTTTGTTACCATACCAGCGAACACTATTTCACAGGCTGTTTTCTGTTTTGAATGAAGGACTTAAGGCTGTAACTTTGTGCTATAAGTCAGCATTTTAATTTCTACTACAGCATGAACAAAACAAATATATTGACAGTGACATGCTAAGAAATTTACTACACAAATGTTTTGGGTAAGAGATGTGGGCTCCACCACCCTGCTCAACAATAGTTTCTTTCTCCCAGTGTCATCTAACTGAACTCTTCTATCTGCTGACCTCTACCTCTGCCTACACACACTGACAGTCCTCTCTCTCTCTCTCTCTCTCTCTCACACACACACACACACACACACACACACACACACACACACACACACACACACACACACACACACACAAACTGACACATATAAATCACACATACACCACATACCTGTTCTACCCACGCCTTACTATCTTATTATTCCTGTTGTTATAGTTCCTATGCAACCTTTTCATGTAGCCTTTGACTATTTGTACTGTGCTATTCTTATATTTTTTAATCAATGTATTTACACTGCTGCTGAGCATTGGCATTGGTAATTGAGTGTCATTACACCACAAAGTAACTTTTAAAAATGTTTTAAAAGACCTTAAATTTCTTTAGCCATATTAAAGAGGTAACATAATCTTCTTATTTTATCTGCTAAGAAAACTACATCATAGTCAAAGCCTAAATCTACATAAAATTCTCACGCCTACGTAGCATTTATTCGAGAGGGTTCTTTATTTACTTATATACTTTATGTTTATAGCCATATAGTTAAATAAATTGACAATGAATAATCAGGAATTTAATGGAGTTATCTCATTCTTTGTTTATTACTGAAATGGTTAATACTGATAGCTGTGTGACTCTGTGTTGCTGGTTGATCATAGTATTAACAAAATAAGAGGTTTTCTAAACATTAAATGGACCCTGCCAGTAACACTATTTCCCTGGACATCCTAATGTTAGGCTGCTGAGTCTCTCCTAAATTTCCTCAATTTGAGTTATACAATTTAGTGACAGTTCCCCTGTAAAAGCGAAAGGGGTTCTTTTTGGTTATTTTTTTTCATGTGTTTCAGTTTAGGCATCTTAAAACTTGTGGCATTGTGTTGCCTTCCGTTCAGCCGCCCAAAATACACATCTCTGCCACATTCCTGTCACAGATGGATTTGGAAAATTCTAATTTAGAAAGTGGGTTGTACACACACACACACACACACACACACACACACACACACACCCATGTAGGCTTAAATGCATGCATGCCTGTGTGTGTAGTGACTTCCACTACTGCCTGGTTTCAGGTTACCAGGCCTCCCTCTCTGTCTCTCCTGTATTTCAGTCTGTCTTTTGCTCTGCCGGCTCCAGGAGTCTGGCTGTCTGCTCTCTAAATAGAGTTGACCTCAGTGCAAACTTGGTGCTGCTACTGTCTTTAACTCTGTTTGAGGGGCAATGCATTTGTAAGGTCTGTGTGTGTGTGTGTGTTTGTTTGCATGTAAGAGCTGGTTTTGTGCCTATAGTTGGGCTTTTCCATCCACCACTGTTATGCGAATATTGGCAGTTGGTTCACGGAGATAAGCAGAGAGTTCTCCAGACTAGTGCCACTGCAGAAGTGGGTGAAACAAAATGACATAATCAAAAAAACACCAGTTAAACCTCGAATGGAGGAAGAGAGCTTGCGGTGGCCTATGGAATGATGATACTGCATTACTGTACGTCATCATTCATTTCATGACTGTTTCAGTTACACGTTGTAGCCATAGACTGTAAAAATAAGAGTTTGGCTGTCCAGCCATTGTCATCTTGGTTTTTGCTCAGAGCCAGAAGTGCCCATATTTGGGCGAGAGGGTGGAGTTGTGGAGGAGCAAGGGGGGGGGATTGACTCACTTCTGGAACTAGCATCAAGTGGCCATTAAAAAACCTACAGTTTTTTGCACCTCCGTGTTGGCTCCATTTTCCAGCCTACATGTACCTTTTATTGATGCACAAACCTCTCCACCTAACCCAAGCATATAAAGTAGCAGATGTAAACTTTGTCATCCTAACCACAATAGCATTGTGAATCCTGACAAACATGGTATTCACATCAAGTGAATCTGGACAAGCATCCAAACCACTAAAACCAACATACAACATACATCAAAATCACATTGAGTACGGTTTCAACAGAGGAAGAGTTTTACTGTTCTTTACATGCCTCAGAACACAGAAATTCACAGGGGAAAAAAAACATGAGTTCGGAGATGATTCAGAGTTACTGATGTGATAATGTGAACAAGCTGTAATTGTGCTGGAGAGGTATTTTCTCTTAAGAGTGAGACAATGCACTTTTCTTGCCAAGGAAAATAGCAGATGGAGACAGACAACTGTACAGACATGTATTTTTCATGAAAGCCTGTATGAACTCTAAGTCAGTTTATGATGAGGCCAATTTATGGTTTTCAAATTTGCAATGGCATGTAGAGACTACTTCCAAAAGAGAAGCATGTAATTAGGGCTGCAGCTATCGAATATTTTAGTAATCGAGTATTCTACTGAAAATTCCATCGATTAATCGAGTAATCGGATAAAACATATTTTTGTTTAGTTAAAGAGCAATTATAAATATACATGAGACAATAAGACATTTCACCTAACAATGAACCATTGGTTTCCTTTTTTAACTACCCAGTTAGCTTTATTATGTTTTTATTTTCCACCCTCATCGCTCTACAGCACTGTTTTTACAGATTAAATAAAGCCTGTATGAAAGGCACGTTAGCCACGCATCGACAGTAGTCATAATTAATAGAAACCTAGCCCTCCATGAACTAGTATTATTTTAGCAAGGTACAGTAACGTTAATCTCATTAATTAGCGCTACGTTAACTTAATTTTGCCTTGTCTCGGGTGACGGTCCTCCGCTCTCAGAGTATACAGGGGGCCTTCGGTGGAGATGCTGCAGCATTGAAGACGTACTGTTGTGGTATGCAAGCGCTGTCTTACAGTGAATACACGCAGCAGTGTTCGCCTTGGTGTCCAGCTTGAATTGCTCCCACACTTTTGACATTTTCTGCTTTTTCTTTGTGCCTTTCTCTTCGCTTTCGTCGCCTTCTTCGTCGTTACCTCTTCATCCATGGTTAAAACCAAACATATCCGCCGCCTCTTTTTTATTCCTTTACGTGCGTGACGTCCGCGCGTTGTGTCGCATTAGAAGTAGTCCGGGCGAAATACCATGCTTTGAGCTGGCAAAATTAAACGATTCCTCAAGGCAGAGAAAATTCCTCGATCATTTTTTGTAATCGAATTACTCGAATTATTCGAGGAATCGTTTCAGCCCTACATGTGATAATTTAACATCAAAATACACTATTACACACAGTTTGATATATGAATTCACTGCTGCCATAAAAAAAAAGTTTGACTGTGTATTGACAGATGAAAGAGGGTTAATGTCTGACACATCATCGTAAACTTGGTACTGTAGTTGATACTGCAGTTTTCAGAATATTAGATTACTTTTGGATGTATAGGACGATCTTTTCTGAGTTTGCGGCTTCATATTTTGCTCATTTGCCCTTTAAGCTAGCCATTGTGTCCCTGGAAACTTGGTAAAGGGTCTCATAAACACAACAAATATGGTTAGAAAACTTTAAGATGATGTTAGACAGACTCTGGCCTCCACTGTTACCAGTATGTAGCTTGATCTGTCCACTCTGTCCTTTAAAGTTTGTAGGACAAATAAAACAAGGAGGCCAGCTCACCTTCCTCTGCTGATGCGAGTTCGGGGAAAAGGGTTAATTAGGTTTAATTCAGAGGTGTTATTCACTCACTACCTCTGGATGTGCTTATACAGCAAAACAATGAAGAGAGGTGACTTTAAAACAGCCCTTGAAGGTGGCGGCTTTTAACTGCTGAGGACGGACAATGGATCACCTTCTTTCAGTTCATATTACGACTTTTACAAGACACAGACACTTGCATATAGATGAGACATGCAAGAGATGTGTACCGAAGGAGAATTGTCCTTAGATACATTTGCACGTTTAAAAGGTGCCATGCCATTGTCCCAACAGCCCAAAATTCCAAACCCCATTTGTCCCTAGAGTTAGTTTTTAGTTTTTTTCTGTGGTGTTTGAGCCAGTGGTGATTATTAATGGACCATCCATGCTTTTACCGCAACCTTTTGGCCACCAAACATTGATGTTCAAAGCCAAAACATGATCTCTTCCTGGCCATAACTAAGTGGGTTGTGGGTTATCTGACCACACCAATGCAATTTTTCTGGACACTGGGTTGTCTAATTGCAGGGAGTGAGTATTTTTTGGTGAAACAGGATTTCACAGCAACAGCCGTTTGTTTTTAGGATGATGAGCTGTTGGAGAAATGGCACCTTTTTCAGACTAATATGAATTTAGAACAATGGGCTGTTCCTGTTTAAAGACCCTCATAGCAGTGTTCCACATTTAGACCTAGTCCACACATACACAGTTTATTTAAGAAGGTAGCTTTCTCTTTCTCTATGGGTTTTGGCCTCTCTGAGGGAAAAAAAAAAGTAATGCCTGCACACTTACTCCACACCTCACAGTTTTAGAGAAGGCAACATTGCAATCCTTCTTGGATCTTTGTCAAGTCAAAATGTTTGAAAAGTTAAAAACACACTTTTTTTTACACAATACACCCTGACAGGCTGACAAGCTCTGTGGTAGAGGGTTTGGTTTACCATCGAATCCACTCAGGGTGGTAAAACAATTGGCAATAAACAATTCAATAAATTACATAGAAAATACATAGGCTAGAAAAAAGTACATATACACCACTGGACATTGTAATTCCATGTTTGGAGCCACCTATTGGCAGTTAACAGTAGTATTCATTCTGACAGAACATAGTATTAATTTAGCCAGAAAATAGTGTCTGCTAATACTTCAAGTAAACTTCATAGGCAGAATCCTGGTTCTAGTGGAGTTACTTGAATACATGTTTAAGCTGACTGGATAGCTAGACACAGGGAGCACTGGCAAGGCCAGTACAGACATTATGTCAAGATTCTTTATATCAGAATTTATCCAAATTCATCATTAGTCTACATCACCTGTGTTCAAAATTATATTAAGGTTGAGGGAAAACAGGTAATCTCCAATACATTCATGCAAGAGACACCCTTTTAAAAAAATAGTTCAAATTCCATTGAAGGAAAAAAAATGAGTTGATATATAGAGAACACACACACCTTTTTTCCGCAAACAAACCACAATAGGACCCTGAAAACAGATGTTATGGAAAACTACTTACAGAGTGAGGATTTTCAGAAGCATTCACTTTTGAGTTGTTGGCTTGTGATGCACAGTGTGTGTTGTGACCTCCTTTGTGAGGCGTCACAAATAAAGTAGCATTTCCTACAATGGCAGTTGGGGCCAGCGTAGTGCTGCCTCTAACTTTGCTAACCTCTAGCCTTCCGTTTATAGCTCTTTTTCAGGCTTCTGATTGGCCATTATCCCCTTTTCCTTTGCATGGCATAAAGGTTAGGTCTGTATCATCGTCTGTTGGTTTGACATGCTCTTGATAGTGCTTCAACTGTGTTTTGATGTTTTTTTCAATTAGTTGGAGAATTTTTATAGCAATACTTGTGTAGATGATTATTTCACTTTGTCAAAATGGAGGGCTAAGAAGTAGCAGTTGCCATTTAGTCATTCATGCCTTTCAAAATGTCAAGGGCTGGAAAAAAAAACCTGACAATAGTGGATAATTGTAACACCAAGTGAAATCTGTATTACCTGTCACACGCTTCACCATATTCTAAAACAGCACATGGACAACCATGGCATTCTGACCCCTAAAAAAGGGCTGCAAAGGACCAACAGCTGGTGCGATGAAGAGGTCATGGAGAGAGATCAGCCTCCTGCGGCTCCAGAAGTTCATAATTAACACATTTCCACCTGGTACATCCTCCATCCTTTACAGCATCAGACCATAGGGCTTTGAAAGCGCCACAGAGCTTTGGCAGATCAAAGCTGTGGAAACTGGCTCCCTCACACTGAAAGACATTAACCCAATTACCTTTTAAATATTCACTCTACACATGTTGTCAATTAGAATAGACTGGAGTGTTTCCAGGTGTATGAAGTAAG
Source organism: Plectropomus leopardus (assembly GCF_026936395.1). Lineage (NCBI taxonomy): Eukaryota > Metazoa > Chordata > Actinopteri > Perciformes > Serranidae > Plectropomus > Plectropomus leopardus. The sequence goes on from NC_142178.1 coordinate 21,331,538, forward strand.
AAAATAGAGAAGGAATTGCTTAAACACTCTGTTTAAGTAGAAACACTGATTGATATAAAAGCATTTTATAATTCATGATTTATTTTCAATTGATGTTAGAAATTAAGTGTGATCCTTTCTTTATTGCTGCCAGTTAGGTGAGAAGTTTATATCCACTGTCATAGTCTTTTTTGAATATAAAGCTACAGTCAGCAGCTGATTATCTTATAATTAAAAAAACAAAACTTGTTCATTTTGTTCAGAGAAAACAGAAAGAAAGGGCTGTGGCGTTTGGTTGAGCTCAATAGAAAGAAAACTTACAAATACCAGGATGCACTGCGCAGCACTGGAGCAATAAATGCTCCTGCTGGTGGTGACATCATGGCAGTAATATGTATAAAATAATATGCAACCAGCTGGAAATCATAAATTACACTTAAACACTTAGACACATATGTTCTTGAAAAGCATCGAGGTGTGAAATAGCCAATACAGTAACAGAATCTTTATTTCTTTATTTGTGATCAGTTAGTTTTTCTGTTTGCGAGTGTAAGACTTTGGTCTTAGCTTGACAGAGAGGGAGAGTCGACTCTCTCGATCTGCTTCTATACCATGTGTCCGAGGTGGGAAATAACAGGTACAGTAGTTCGAACAACAGCCCTAGAGCAATTTGGGCTTAGTGATGAGCAGGAAGATCTGGCAACTGGTAAGCTGGAGGGAAGTTTACTACAATTCCTTTACAGGCTAAAATGAACAGACAGGAGACTGGCATCCATTGTGGGATCTAACTTTCAGCAGGAAAGTCAATAAGAATATTTCCCAATATGTTGCACTTCTAAGCTGTATTATTTCAAGAGATCTAACATACGTATACCGTTACACAAATGACAGATTAGACTATTCATAGTGTAGAAAAGCTATGGGAGGTTTAATTTTCACTAAAGCTGAGAGAATCTTCTGCTGTTTTAGGCATCCTGTCATCTGAGAGCAAATTGTCTTCTGTGGTTTTGTGTTTTTTGGACAGAAATGGAAATAGACAACAATATGTGTGGGGGTGTAAAAAATGTTAATAATAACTGTGCAGTGAATAGAAAATTTAACAAGAAGCAGCAGTAGACAATAGAAGATACAAACAACTGGGGGAGGCATTTTGTGGACATATAAGTTGTGCCGTTGCTGCATGTCGACATTCTGTCTGTGATCACGGATGATTAGCAGGACTCTGTCCCCGAGGAGCTAAACCCACACAAAGCCCCTCACTCTCACTCCTCCCTCCTGCACCGAGCCTCTCTTGAGCAGGAAAAATCACTCAGTGTGCTTGAGACGTGCCAGCATGCGATCTGTGTGTGAGAAATGGATTTTGAATATTTGGATCAGAAGAGGCTTCTGGGTGGAGTAATGCCTGATAACACTGTCACTGAGGTAATCACCCGTGACAAATTCTTCCTCAGCAGAGAAGGGGGCAGCCACAGATGCTGAGGAAAAGAAAAGTTTTTTGGCTGATTCTGGGAAACCTGTCAAACCAGTAGTTACCAGTGGTGAGATTGGCTCCAGTGAGATGCAGACCATACAGACAGACTGTCTCTGGAACCTTCTGGTGCCAACTGGTCAATGTCAAAGCAGAAAACTCAGAGCTGCTAAGAGCTCACTGCCTGCATTTCTCTTCCTTTTCTATTAGCTTAATTATTCTGGCATTTACTGTGCTGTTTTTTAATTATTTTCTCTCATAATATTCCTACTTTTTGAATTTATTCCCTTCAGGAAAAGTATTAAATATGAATTTGATTTGATTACTAAAAGTCCACCTTTGCAAGGCTGTAGTTTTAGCACAGAGGTCCTTTGAGTTAATTGCTATTACAACATGCTAATGTGCTTACAATGACAATGCTATTATGTAGACCAGCATCTAAGCTTAGCATGTCAGCATGCTAACATTTGCTTATTTGCACCAAATGCAAGTTACATCTGAGGCTGATGTCATTAATTTAGCACTTAAATACTACAGTTATCAACTGCCAATTAAAACATCAGGGTCAACATGTGGATTCATCGTTTTGAAACAGTAGTGTCCGTCCAAACTTTCATGGCAACATCCTTGTCTATATTTTTTATAACAAATATTTTTATTTGATAAAGCCTTTTTCAAAACTCCTGTAAGTGTGTATCCATGTGGACATGTAAAATTGAGCATCTGGTAAACAATGAGGTGTTTTCCTCAGTTTGCACATGCACACTGAAATGCCAGACACAATAACAACAAGGCAGATTTCCAGTTTGTTCAGGTTTTGCACTTGGTCTACAACTACTTTACATTTAAAGGTCCAGTGTGTAGGATTTAGTAAAATCCAGCAGTGAGGTTGCGGAAGTAAAACTCCTCCTATGTGCCAAGGGTGTAGGAGAATTACTGTGGCAAACACTCATGTGACAAACACAAATGTGAAAAGAAATGCCTCTATCTAGAGCCAGTATTTAATTTGTATATTCTGGGCTACTGTAGAACAACATGGCCAGCTCTGTGGGAGAGGGCCCATTCCTTATGTAGGTGTAAACAGCTAAGATAACAAAAGCACAAGGCTGCATCCAATGTAATTCAGTCCACCTCAGCCTTCATTGTTAAAAGTCCAGCAGAAGCGTCAGTTTTGGATCGGTCGAACCAGCAGATTGTAAAGAGTTGAGGGTGGAATTGTTGTTGATGAGGAGTGGAGGGAAAACTGTTGCATTCCCAGAGCATCACATGCATCTCTGAGTCAGATTTCCAGTAGGTATTTTGAACAAGGTAATGTTAGCATGTAGACTTTGCTACCTTTGTGAAGAAGACAGACCACCAACGATAGTTTAGAGCCACTTTTGAGTTCTAGTGTGGGTGCAGATATTTTATAAAACAAAGGTCGTGTGGACAAGGTTTTTTTAAAAGGAGGGAGATAATATCTGTATATGTGTAGACAAGGCCTTTTTCTGGCATTTACAATAATAAAATACATGTGTGTCTTAAATGAATTAAGTAAGAGTGTTATAGTGATTATTTAAATTAGCTCAATTTAATCAAATATCAAATATTTAATCAATATTGCTGCAGTAAAGCACGGTGCTTTTCAGACACATGCAGGAGGTGACCATAGTTGTCCTTGAAATGTACTTTTCATTCACAGTATGTAAAGTAAAAAGGACAGAAATTAATTAAAAAGAAAGATTTTTTTTAATTAGACTAAGCAAACAAAGCAAATTTCATTAACAGTTTGACATTTACTCGCATTTACAAATCTTTGTTTTTTTAGCTGTCAGAGAGTGAAAACAAATATGTAATATAATTTATGTTAAATAGCTATATATATATATATATATATATATATATATATATATATATATATATATATATATATATATATATATATATATATATATATATATATATATATATATATATCCTAAACAAGTCCACAAAATGGAAATGTCAATTTAGCATATATATACAATGTGTTAATTGACTGGATAGCTTTTGTATTTAAGAGTGGCATGGTGAGAAGTGGACGTTTGAATGGTGTACTTGTAGAAGTGAAAGTGAAAAAGAGTATTTTCTGTGAGTATTAGTGCATATTTTAACTGAAACAAGAAGACAAGCAAGGACTTGAGTTAAGTGTCTGATCATGTATTTGTGCTGTTCATTCCACCAGGGAGAACTTTTACCAGCCTTGTATTATTTCCTTTTCAACTCTTGATAAAGAAGTTAATTCTATGCATGAGTAACATTAGCTAGCTGTACTCTTGTACTTTATTCTTTTAGCAGTGGCTGAAACATGAAATGTGTGGTGTATGCGAGACATCTTTCTTCAGTCATTCTTTTTAACTTTAACAGTTATATCCAATTCTGTGAAATATCTCTTTTTTTCATCATGGCATGTTATTTATTTCTCAGTGGGTTTATCACCACACTCCCTTTGATGACACCTTGTCTCACACATTTGCTTTTGCCACCACCCTCTGACACTGAACCTTAAAGGCAGAACACAAACAACTCATGCATTAACTGAAACGTTACAGAGGAGAGGCCGCAAGTAAAAATAATTTATCAAGTCAGAATTGATGGAGAGTATAGCTGTCCATCTTACTTTGGTGTGAATGCTGATCAGATTTAGCAACAGCATGGATGGCAACAAAAAAGTGCCTCTCTGATTATGTTGGCAACTCTACATAACAACTTTCTTACATATCTTTCGATCCGAAAACATTCAGCTTCTCTAGTGATGATACATCATTTAATGCTAGATTTGTGTGTTTTGAAAGAAAGGGAATTTCAGTGTGAAACAAAGGGACACTTTGCCTGTGGGACTCTAAATCTTCGGTGTGATGGCAACAATTTAGGGGTATTTCTGCAATTTGGGTCTAAACCATAAATGTATAATAATAGCTAGATACTGGACCCTGTGATAGTGCCTACACAGCCTAATTGAACTGTTTACCTGGTGCATAGCTTATAGAAAATGAAGTTTCTAGCTTCTGGGTTTGGGTCCGCAGTATGCAACCCACTGGATAGGTGCAGTAGCCTACTGTCTCTCCCGCTGGCCTCAGCTAATAGACTTTACATTGAGATGACATCAGAGATTTTTTTAATTGCTTTTCTTGCGCTGAGAAACGTTTTCGAATTATAAAACTTCCATGGATCAAAAATTAATATTAGAGTGATACCTGATTTTGTTTGCAGTCGGAGGTGTTCTGTCAACAGTTTTACAGATGTGTCCTGCACAGTGGCGGTCTACTGTAAAATGCTTTTTGGGTCGCAGGAGATTGTTTCCCTAGCCTTTAGAAAAATTGGAAGAATGTAAAAATGCAGTGGAAATGAGGCGAAGACCTTTACAAAAATGGCTTAGGAATGGTCTTGAGATCAAGACTAAACTCAAGTACTACAATGCAGCCAAAAGCTGATAAAAATCTGCTAGTGATTTCACCCCACAAAAGTTGTGGGGTTATGCCATGGTTTGTGCCATGGTTATATAAAGCTTTACTTACAGTGGAAAATGTCAGGTCACTCAGAGCATCACAGATGAGAGAAGCTGTTGGTGCCCATCTATCACTTCAACTCCAATAACCTCACTTTTTACTGTGCTGTTTCAATATGGAACTGCTGCCATTTCTCTCTGCAGTTCTTCAGTGGCATGAACACACATCTCCCTCCCAAAATCTCTCCCACTTCTTGACATAACTTGATCTTGCAAGGCAGTTAGTCACATAACAGGCTGCTGTGAAGGGAACACTCAAAAGAAAGTGGCGGTTCTACAGAGTTTTGTGTACATCTGCCTTGAAATTGCAACATATAATAAATTTAAAAACATCTCTCTAAAAGGACGTTTGGTGAATAGACAACTGCTTTGCCCACACACATCACAAATGGACATGAGGCAACATTAAAGTGAATACACTCTTATGAATGAAACATTGGGAAATTATACTGAGAACTGAAAAATTTATTTTGTAGATGTCTAAATTAGATAGAATAGAATGACAAAAATGGACTAAAAGTACTGTAGGCACACCAACAGTGCAGTATTTGATTTTACAGAACTGAAGAATCAGAAAAATAATGTCAGGTACAGTCATAACAGTTTATTACCATCAGCAAAACTACAGCAGCTATGATTTGCACAGCATGTGGGTGGATGGAAGCCTGTATTTTGTTGGTGGGGGTCTCCCACATGCCAATTATTGCACCACCGAAAAAGTTTGGCTTTGAAGCTACAACCTTCAACAAGTGAAATTAAAACTGAACTCTGATCATCTGTGTGACAACACTGTTTTACCTTGTTACAGGAGTGTAAAGACAGTATGATTGCTCAGAGAGGTGCCATTCACATACATATTGCGGGCAAAGGTATTGTTATGGGTTGTTAATGTTATTTTTCTTTTTTAATGGTTTCTCTTTTATTTAATTCTACTATAAATTTTGTCTGGCCTTAGTTTGGCATTATTGTTTGGCTCTTACGGTCATGTTGCCTCTGAAAGAAACCCTTCTTGCATTGGCTTTGCTGTGTTTGTCAAAGCACAAATTCTGTTTCTAAAGGTGCTATATAAATGAAGTTATCATTATTATTATTATTATTATTATTATTATTATTATTATCCTCCTGCATTTGTTGTTGACATTCAGAGATGGTATGTCAATTTGTGCCTGTCAAATGCCTTGTTTCTCTTCAAAATACACTTCCATTTTCACAGGCAATGTACAGTTTTTGCTTGATACATATAGTCTTTTTCAAAATAAACTTACACTGTCAGTGTCATGATCCTGGGTTTTTGTTTTATATTCTGTCATTTTGTGTGTGTTTTTCCTTGTTTCATGTATTTATCAAAGGTCAGACTGTTTCCTGATTTATTTTGTAGGTTATTTCCCCCATGTGCCATGTCTTGTGTTACTTCCTGCCTATGTCTGTTTCCAGCCAGCCCTCTATCAGCCTTGTTAGTTCGTTCCCATTCCCAGAGTCTTCCCTGCACACCTGTTCTGTATTAGTCTTTTTTGCTCCGCCCTAGTGTTACCTGTCACACCCTTGCTGTCAGCCAATCACTATGTTTCCCTCCTTTTGCCCGTGTGCACCTACCTCAGCTGTGTCTTGTTCTTGTGATTGGCTCCCTGTGTATATATACCTGTGTGTTTCCCTTTGTTGTTTGCCAGTTTGTCTGTGTTCACCACTGGGTTTGTCCCTGTGTTCATAATGTTATTCTGGTTGATTTTCAATTAGGTTTTGATTCTTGTGTGTTTTTATAATTTGAGTTTGTTGCTTACCTGTTTTGGGCATTTTTTTGACCAGCATTAAAGCTTGCTCTTTGTTTAAACTATCTACCTGCCTGCTCCTCTGAGTATGGGCACAGTAGAGCAGATTTTTAGATTGCAACATACAGTCAGTCAAATGCCTCCTGCTGACATTTATTTTCTTGTGCAACACAACATGGTCAAATTTAGGCAACAAAAATGGGTGGTTAGTTTTAAGCAACAAAAGCACAGAATTAGGTTTAGAAAAAACATAATATTTTTGGCTTAATATTCATACAGAAGCAGACAGTAGGCTTAAGGGTGAAAGTCCAGGCTTGCTGGATCTATACACAGCCTCTCCTGCCTGCCCTATAGGGACTTTCCAGCTCCTTATATTATGTTGTTAAAAGCAGTGTTTCTAACTGTCCAGCGGCGTATCATACTGCCGCAAAAGGTGCTTTTGACGTCAGTGTCAAAATCACTGACTAAGTGGCGGTATTTGACGAGGTTGGAATGAGACCAAGCTGATGAAAACTGTGTTAAAGCTTGTGTTTGTCAGATTAACTGTACTCTCTGGTTTACCACGAGACAGACTTTTGCAGTGCTGCACCTTCCATCCATCCAGTGAAGAAAATTAGCATTGATTGGCTGTAAGAGCATCCATTTGCATTCAGACTGGTCTGTGATTTCTAGTTCTTTCTCATTAATCACATCACTCACTTTATCCCCCAAACACTCTTTCCAACTTTGTAGCCCAGCAGAAATGATTCACCAGCTGATATGTGATAATAATAAATGAAGTTTACTCCCTCCCCATCCTATCATTGCATGCAGTCAGTACATATTGATTTTTTTTCTGTTTCACATCATCTATATGAGATATAATTGCCCTCTTTCCCTCTATTCCCCTTGCTTTTATCCTCTGTGTGGTACTGCTGACATATCATTAGGCTCAGGTTATATCAGACATTTATATACAGTATACTATGTTAGACCAAGTCCTTTACTGTTGGACTCTAAATCATTAAGATGATGCCCCCAGTTAAAAAAAATTGAGACATCACCTTCTAATATGTCTATCTTAAAGGCATCGTAAAAGCAACCTTTCACACACAATACTTTCTGACCTTCATTTTATCCCCATCTTTGTCGTAATTGATTCTTTAAGGAAGTTTTGCTCGGCAGTATTACAGTAGGTAATTACATATTTGGCTCTGAGGTATTCCCTGACAAAAGTCACCTTAACGCTTATGAAATAAATCCTGGCTGGATGTGGATTCTAAAACTGATATTTCAATGCAGAAAGTGGGAGCAATTCATCATTTACTGCAATGTTGAAATAGAGTAGGCCACTGAATATGAATAAGACCAAAACATGCCAAATTGTAAATTTGGAAAACAAAACAATCCAGGGCGATCTGTGTCAACTATGGAATTGGATTTAGCAGTTCTGTACAGCATGTGTTAATATTTCCAGAAAAAAAGCTATTTGTTAAACACGTGAAGTATCATGTCTGTGTCTTTAAAGGTCCGGTGTGTAGGATTTAGGGGAAATATTGGCAGAAATGGAATATTATATAAAAGAATAAGCATGTTTTCTTTGGTGATTATCGCTGTCTTTTTGTTACTTTAAAATGAGCCATTTATATTTACATAGGGAGCGGGTCCCCACCCATGGAGGTTGCCATGTTGCCCTGCCATGTTTCTAGAGTAGCCCAAAACAGACAAACCAGACACTGGGTCCAGATAGGGCCATTTGAGTTTTTTGCGTCAGGTCACCATAGGTAACGGGCCCTCTGCGACAAGCAGCATTGTAAAAACACTGATTTGTTAATTTTCTTTATTTTGTGTTTTTACTGGTTAAAATCACCAGGTCCATTTGTTTCGGAGAGGGTGAGACCTCTGCAGACATTTGGGTTCGTGGTGAAAACATCCCGAACATTTGGATCCTACAAAAGGTGAGCACACATTAGCATGTGCTGGGCTAGCAGCTGACATGAGATGAACAGCGCCTCATTAGCACATAGCTGTAGTGTGAATCTGCCTTGTTCAGTGTTTTTACCCATTTTAATCACCTGGTCCGTTTATTCGGGAGAGGAGGAGACCTCAGTGGATAATTTGGCTGCTGTTAAAAAGCTCCTAAACATTGAAGGACTCCTTATCAGGGGTTCATGCTTGGCACATGGGAGAAGTTTCAGCTGGTTGCAATCTGCAGTCCTCACCCCTAGATGCCACTAAATCTGCACACTAGTCTATGCAGGATTTTCATCCAACAACCAGAAAAAACTTGTAAACGAGTCGTTCTGGGTTGGCTTTCACTTTAAGTTTCGCTGGAGAGCACTGAAGGAGAGTGTGAAGAGTGACACAGAGTAGGCCTGTTTTCTGTTGTACAGGTCGGTGCCGCCGCTGTTAGCTCAGTTAGCTTGCTAAAGAATTGGCTTCCCCATTACAGCAAAATGAAATATTCCCATAATACTAGCTTGCAATGTACATACGAGCAACGTTGTGAGGAGGGGCCCAATGTGAATGTTGTGTTTCCAAACAGTAATGACAATTCCTGTGTAATATACCTTCAAGCATGGCCTGGTAAAACTGGGGATCCTGGGGCAAAATGAGCTGTTGGGCTCCTATAAACCCCGGTTCCCTCCACTCTCTCTGCAGTGTATACAGGTTTGCTATAGTAGAATGCTGCCTGGGCCCAGCTTTGCTGTGTGGTGATTTGATTTACTGCATTCATTTAGGAATATTCACCATATAAGCACGTAAGTGAAATAATGAATGTTTGAAAATGATAAAGACACATAATAAAACAGGACCTAGCTTAAGGCCCCCTTTATGTCACGTTTTGTGCTTTAGTGGTGCATATTTCTAAATACATTTTCAACTAAATCAGTAAAAACAGTTTACACACAGTAAGCTTGGAGCTTTCAGGCCTCTGGATACAGGGAGAGCCTTGCGGAGACAAGAACTGTGAATTTAAACGTCTCATTCACATCCTGATATCCACAGACTGAGCTGCAAGGGTGCTCAAGGATATTATGTATTTGTCACTGAACATGATTTGCCTCATTGCACTGGTTAGGGTATAATAGACATTTTTGGTGTTGACTTTTTAGCCATATAAATGTAATTTAATAGAATAAGAAAGCTACCTCTCCTTCCTGTTTTCAATCCTAACAGCCTTGTCGAATGTGACGCTGTATAATTTTAAACCAAGAAATAATCCATGGTGTTTTAATGCAAATATATTTACATATTGCTGCTCTCTATCTCAGATTTATACCATACATCAGTGACTAAACCTATTAAGGTATTTCATTTGCCATTCCAAACACCTTCAATATGAGCTTCTCGTGCTCCTTTCCCATCAGCTCCTTGTCAGTTGAATAACATGTAGACAGAGATGATTTAATCTGCACTGGAGCAGAGCGTAACAGTTGTCAAGCTGTCACTGACAGTGCCTCATATTGAAAATAATAAATATTAGCTGTGACACAAGTTCGCTTTGGTTGCTTAATCACATTTCTTACAATTTGTTGTTCATGATGTAAAGGTAAAGAAAACAAGCATTGTTTTGCTCATGATGAAACAAAACAAGAGTATATGAGTACATTAGCAGTGACCCGTTCTCTTCCACAGTACCTCTGCTCTCAGTCAAGTCTGCTTCTCACGGCTGCAGGTGTATTAACTCAAGGTCACTTGCTTCAACCCCTCTGTGTCAACTCGTTTATCCATTTCAAGCCTGCTGTTACACCTCTATTGGTGTAGAGAATCCCATCAAGCAAACTGGCGCTACCACCCTTTCTAATTTTGTTCAATTTGAACTGGTATTTGCAGGGATGCCCTGTAAAATGTGTTCAATTTAAGGATGTTATACTTTTATTAGAGATGGTAGGAGCGTACAGAATTGAGAGATGGAGGGATACTAGGGGCCCAGAGGGACCTTTAGCCTGGTGATTTTATTTCAGAGAACACTTTCATTTATCATGATCTTTTTGCTCTTGGAAAGCTGTGTAATATCACACAGCTGTCCACCTCCAGCACTCCACTACTGACTCATAGGAATTCTTAAAACATGCTACCTCAAAGAGAAAACACTCACTGGTGGTACAAATTTCCACCCAATCATCAACATTTTTGAGATGTCCATGTAAAAGACAGCCTTGTTCCCTCCCTTGCTGTGAGTTACATGAGATGATCAACTTGATTTTACTCCTAACTCAAATACTGACGCCTCGTCAGTGCATTAGATACTGAAGCATGGATGCCCTCTTTAGCGACAGTAAAAGCTGCACCATGTGGCAGCATGTTTTAATGTTACAAGAGGTAGCCTTACTATGAAGAGCGAGAAAGTCTGCATAGGGTTGGTGGCACTTGATGTGGATGGGTTAAACCAACGCGTGAGACTTTCAGACATCTGTATATATATATATAACAGGATAAAATACAAATTTTGAAAGGCACAGTGCTTGTAAAAAGAATAATTGAGATGCTGGCAGATGCGTCTCAAACAGCCGCCAAAGAGGACCTTGTTCATCGGTATATGACCCCAAGGACCACAGACCAGCTCTGGTGTTTGACAAGTTGGAAGTGGGATTGTTGGATCAGTACCACTCTCATGTCTGTCAAATAGTAAGTTATAACCATAAGATGTTATCAGTCTCAGGGGTGGTACTGTAATATCAACCATCTACTCAGCTGTGCTTGGTACTGTTTACACAAAGTGCAGTATCACGCTACTGTGCACAAGACAATGCACACACTTATATGAGCTCACAAGGTCCCTTTTGAGGATTGAGAAGAAAGTGGAGTTTTCAGACCTATTTTGGCACAAACAGGATCCCACAGCGCATATGAATAGACAGCGGAGAAGAGGAATATGTTGAAGGAACAGTTTGCAAAGTTCCTGATAGCCACCTTTCAAGTCTACAGGGGGTGAGTGTTTTATGCTTGAAGGATAGATAGTGGATAGAGTACCACTTTAAACTTGTTTGCACAGACCATGTGTATATTTCAGTGAATTTGTGCAACTACCAAAGCAATTAAAATGAAGTTATAAAAAGACTTTGCTGGCGAGTGGAGATAAGCTTGCACACCACTGCTATCATACAGCCATTTACCACTTTTTTTACTTTGACTTCTCTGCTTGTTACCAGTCTGCCTTCTCAGATTGGAGTGTTGAAAGATCCAAAAGTGACCGTTTGAAGATCTGAATATTATAGCTACTCTCAGTCTGGAGAAACCCGCATCATTAAAATCTAACTTTATTTACATTCTCTTCATATCTACAGTACTTAAGCCCCTTAATGATGTGAGTGATTCTGCAGACAGACTCACTGGTTGACAACAAGGAACCAAACAAAATAATGCCTAAACATCAGGAAATTGAACTATATAAAGTATATTAAAAAAATACAGATATGGAATAAGGAGAAAGTAGTCTTGCTTATAATCTTTCCAAAGCGTCTCTGATGTTTACTTTTCACTTTTCTTTCTCATCATCCTCCTCCTCTCGTCTCTGTCTGGCTTCCTGTTATTCCCCACAGCCTACAGTCCGAATGCCTAATTACAGCACACAATAAAGTGAAGCGGACAGACAAGATTTTTATTATTTTTCCAGAAGCAATCTAAAATATGATACAATGTATGTGCTTTAGTTAAAACTGATTGCCAAAAACAGAATTATTACTTGGGCTCATTTTATAGCTCATCAACACTGGGTCTCTGTGTCATGAAAACACTTTTGGATTAAAAAGTATGGGTTTCAGATTGCAACAATTTGTTGTAATTGCAGCATGTGAAATATTGGTGACAGTTACAAGAAGGGTAGCTAATAGTTTTTCAATCTGGACACACAGTCATCATCCAGATTTTAGATTCAATTTGGCCCCCTCTGGCTGTTTATTATTATGGTAAATGGTAAATGACTCGTGATTCTCTAGTCGTGTGGAAACAGACAGTTTAAAGACCAAGACCTAAATCACTACAACATGACTCAGCTAATAAATGAAAAGTTCTACCTCTCTTGTTTGCTACCAGTTTTTTTCTCAACCACATGTTGAAGGACAACAATTACAACTGTGAAGAAAATATGTTTTTAAGTCGATATACTTCACTATCATGCACACCATTGTTTTAATGTACAAATTTGTTGGGTTTGATGATGATGTCAGCCTGTGTGTAGCAGACATACTGTACATAAATTGCAAACCTCATTTCATGCGTTAATATTATTGGACAACATTAAGCCATAAATAAGAACATTTGGAAGTAGACATTAGTGAGCACCGCTTTAAAACCTTGATCCATGTGAGGTGAATAATCTATAGCCCTGGATGAGAACAGCTTGCATATAAAATACTTTCTATCAATGAACATTCTCATGAAACCTGCTCACAGCAACCTAAGGTTTATCCAGAGTAACAGGATAAACCAAGAAAATAAAGTCCATTTATCTGCACTGAATTACTGGTAGAAATCTCACAGAAAGATTCTCAAAATGTGGACAAATTAAATCTATAATATCTGCACGGCTAGGTGTTGCACCATCCACCCGTCACACATCGTTTGTTGTTTGTGATGGTCCATGTGCATGGTTACCACAGCCAGATGTCTTTCACAGTTTAACAGTATGGAGCAGTGCTCTGTTTTGCAATTGTGCAACTGCAGCAATTATGAAAATTAGACAAGAAATTAGAAATTAAAGACAGCAGGACACAGACACTGCAGGTGAAGAAAAAAAAAACAACCAGTCTCCATTTAACACAGTACTGCGGAACGCCTCAGGACTCTGATGGTTATCAGTGGAGGATACAAACATGTTTGTCTTGTTGCACTATTTTAATGGAAAAGAGAAACCAAGATTCTCATTAACATCCTGCAGTAAGTGAAGAAGAGACTTTCAATAAACACACCAAATACCCTGAGGTGCAATCTGACTGTGGCTCTAACATCTGGGTTAGCATGCAAGGTTATTTAAAGGTAGTTTTAAGTGTGCAAAAACCTTTTTTAAAGATAAGTAAAGCTCTGCTGATTTGTCTTTTCTTACTGATTATACCTTGAAAATATAAGCAGTGGTTTGCATTAACTAATATTGTGTGCATTTGTGTTTAATATGTTGTATATTAAACATGATTGTACTGAACTTTTAATTATCTGTATGTGCAGTAAAGGCTAATGGACAGATAGCCCACAAGGCCCAAAAGGGATAACACACAAACCCAAAATCAAATAATGGTGCCTTGAGCTGTATTTATCTAAACCAATTTAGCCAGCGGCTTAATCGAGGAGGCAGTTTTGCCTGTGTTCATTTGAGTGTAATAGATTGACATTAATGAAATGATAATCACGTCAGTGTGTTTAAGGATAAGTGTGGGGAAATTAAAGAGATTGGTTATGGGTGCTGTGTTCAACACATCATTTTATTTAGTATCAAATCAAGACATATACAAAATTGACCAAACGACACAACCTTGTGTTTTTAAGCTTAAACATAACATTTTTACTCTCGATTTGCTTCATTTCTCTGAAAGCTGCAATCCTAAAACATTCAACAGCAAACTGTACTGCCATTTGTGAATGTGGCTTCAGGTATGATTGATTTGTTTCACCACAACATGTAAACAGCAATGCTTTAAACACGCCTGGAGGTTTGCTACAGCCCTCAAGGGCTTTTCTGTGTGTTATAGGCTACAACTAATCATTCTTCAGGGCATTATTGTCTGTATAATATTCACTTGTTTATCTCTCCCCATAGATCTGGATGAAATATTTTCTCCCAGTATAAACTCTCATTGTTATTCAGTGTATGCACCGAGGCTTTGATGCATTCATAAGAGGCTCTATAGATAAGAATCCAGTTCCATTGTAACCCCAGTTAATAGGTTTGAGAGGAAAGGGATGACATTTTAAAGAACATAAACAAATAAAGGATTTTTTTTTTTCAGTGCTACGGCACCTGACAACTGTCAGAGTGTTTGTCTGTGTGCCGTTTTTGCACAAAGGTCAAAAGTGGGGAAAAAAAAGGTTACCTCTTTGCCTGTGTCAGTTAGTAATAGACTCACTCAACTGGCATGGCTTTGTTATGAGATAAAATATCAAAAGAAAAGACCATATTTCAGTGTCAGAAGTGCGGTGTTAATATAACAAAGTTTGAGAGTGCCAAAATGTGTTGTGATATTATTTTTTGAAATTCATAGCATGTATTACTGGTGTTATCAACGTTGTTTACACATTTCATTCCATTTGCACACTGTCTTGAGGGGGCGGTATAAGGATATCACGTCAACAGCCTTACAGAAGCACGCTGGATCAAGGTTGTCCTGAACAATAACATCACAGGCTTATCTTCCAGTCCAATGAGCAAGTGCCTTCATCCTGCAATCCTTCTAATGGCCAGCAGATTCGCCTCCACTGAGTCTGAGTCCAATTGTGTTTAAGTGTTTAAGAAAATGACCCTATATTTTTAGAGTTGTTTTTCTTAATCACCATTTTGTGTCAAGTGTCTTCAACTCAGCATGATGTTAATTTGTGAATGATGGTCCCATTTAGAGTAAAACAGACAATAAAGCACTGGATGCATAGGATGGGGCTACCTCATGACTGACAAGTCGCATGATGGTGTCCGGTTTTCAATCACATGCAACCCTTATCCAAATACAAACACTGCAAAAATCAACCTTTAGGCTTCAAAATTGTAGTCCACCAACCAATGGGTGACATCACCATGGGTACGTCCACTTTTGTAAAGTCTGTGGTAAAAACAGTGGTGCTGTGATGAATTGCTAAATGACACCATTGCTGAGGAATTCTTTTTGATGTAATTCACATTGTAAGGTTGCCTAAATATGGTAAATCTGTTGAACTATAGATGTTTCACATCACCCCTGTTAGATTATTTGAAGCTGCACTGGTCAATATTTTTCACAATGGACCAAATGGATGTGAAAAGGGCAGAAAGTGAAGAACCCACATTGAGTTATCATCTCACTCTTCTCACTCTGCAGACCATTTTAGACTCTTTGGCTCTTTTTTTTTTTTTTTTGGTTTTATGACTTCCAGCACCAGCTGTTCTAAATAAACAGTTTATCCAAACCCAGAGTACAGTACCTGCCCAGCACTAAATGGCAGACAGACAAAGCAACTAAATGCTGAAAGCTTTTTGCACTGCTCCCCAGGAAGCAGACAAAGACAACAAACAGAATACAAAGCAACTGATGTAGCTCCAATGATTTGTGATTTCTTTATCAGTATTCAGGCTGCAGGTGAAACGCTTCATCAATGATGAGGATTAGTTTTGAATTATGAATAAATCTTTTATGTCCACATTCAAAGTTGCTCCTAATACAATGGAGGGTAAAAAGCTGTTTGTAAAACAAACATGGCAATCTGGGTCTTTATGAAGTTGCAATGAATTTTAAGACTTTTCATAAGGGTGTCAGTGGGTGGTAAAACGTAAACACCAGTTTCCCCTGAGAAACAAACAGTGTGATGGAAATTGACTGCATTTTGCTGTGCAAGCTCAGCATCACAGTAACAGATTTGGCGAGTATATTACAGTATTACATCCAGGCTAATGAGAGTAGCATAGGCTCAATGGCCACTGCAACGTTAACTAACCATTATGCTCCCAAAAGCTTAGCTGTATTATTGCAAAGCAAATTTGCAGCTTATTAGTGATGTGTTGCCTCCTCAGCATAAAATACAGCAGAATGACAGGACAAAAAATATATATGCACTTCAGCTTTATGTCAAATGTTCTCTCTAAACTCAGGGCATGCCAGTACACAAACAGCCCAGCTCTATCATTTCCTTGTGTCCTCTAGGACATCAAGTTTGACATTATAATGTCTGGAGGGAAATTCCCAAACAAAGGAATGCAAGAGCAGAGAATAAATGAGTATTTAGCTGCAAACCAAAAATGCACCAGATAATAATGTGACTGACGGGAAAAAATCATGGATGTATATAACAAAATAATTAGAAACCTGAATATGGTGCCTATTTATTCCAATGACAGTGACTCACCAAGGACAGTTGCTGAAAAAATTACTCTCAGTTCTCACCCTGGTGCCAATAATGCATATTGTGTAAGTGTCTTTCTTTGGCATAGTTGTTGGACTGCCCAGTAATCTCTAATTGGCTTTAACTAAACTACGTAATGGACCTAAGTGCTTCAATTATTATAATTGCAGAGGACATTTTTGAACACATTTCTAATAACGTATGTTGCAGGCACATTAGACCTTTGGAATAAGACAGACAGGGGCATGATTTTTTTTACATTGTATTTTTCTGATTTCTAGCAAACTTTCACTAAAATGCTTTCTGAATTACCTTTTATGTTTTAATAATATTCCCATTTAATTATAAGAATTAATTGGCATCGAAAGATTGTCATTTCTAAAATTACCCTCTCCAATTAATTTCACTGATTTAACTGTAGCCAAGCAACACATCACTTGTCAATCAGTGAGATATTTAGCATAATGTTGATATTTACAATTTACACTTTGAGCACAGGTCTTTAGCGTCACGTTTATTTATTTATTTATTCAAGTGTGTAAGTAGTTTGTTTTCGCCTGGATCTCCCATTGTTAAATTAAATTCTCTCCATAAGAGAAACAAAAGCAAATCCACATCAAGATATTCTGGTCCTTCTTTTCCTATGCCTCTCACTCCCTCGCTCTCTTTCTGTCAGCCAGCACAGCTCAGTTACAATTAAGGTTAAATAGGGAGGCATGGGACACAACTTAATGAGAATTTGTTTTTGCAGCTCTGCCATTAATTAGTTTGTTAAGGCAGAACAAAATGAGCGTGTCTCAGGAAATGTGAAATTGAATATTAATTAAATTACAAATGGAAATCATGCTTGAATGTTAAGAGCAGCCATCAGACTGTGGCTATTTATCTGTTGGTATGTTTAGAAAAGGAAACTGTTTCATATGTTGTTGCATATAACTAAGCTTTATCTGCTTTGCTCATTAACTTTGTTTTAAAATTAATAATTGTTAGAGACTACACACAAAATGTTGAACCCACATCCTGGCTCTGAGTCTTATATTCATGATGTGTTGTAGACTGTAACTCCCTGACTCGCATGTGTCAGATGCACGGAGGCAACCAGGTAATGAGATGTAGATATCCCACGCACCAATTTCAAACCCCGTGTTCTCATCCCATGGCTGCCTGTCACTTCTGGAGCAGTGGCACGCTGCATCAATAGCGACTACCCCTCAAACAGCGGGAGGTGGAAACACAGAGACAGAGTCCATGACACTAAACACAGAGGGAGAAGACAAGGGCAAGAGGCTAACAAGCACCGGGAAAACGCTCGAAAAATCAACCAAAGTAAGCACAGCCGTTGAAGCACTGGCTGGGACTGCCATCAGCGCTAGGTTGGAAGCTGAAGAAGCAAAAGCATCACGCAGACATGTAGTGAAATGAGTGTGTGGTCAGAGTGTGTGAACTCTAGGTTGCTACTAACGCGTGTGAACAGTGGTATTGTGTAAGCACAGAGTGACAGAGGACTGGATGAATAATTCAGTGTCCTCACTCCATGATCTCCACTGTTCAACATGAGCTGCCTGTTGCAATGTGCGTGTGCATGTGTGTGTAAGTGTAGGTGTGTGTGTTCGTGTAAGAGGGAGAAAGTAATCACGCATATGATTATGTTTGTGTTTGTTTGAATTTACATGTTAAAGATCCGATATCCCTCCAGGGGAAATTTGTCAGAGCATCAGTGCCGCTGGTGAAAGAAACATCAGGGCAAACTTTAAAATTGAAATTTCATACAACAAAAATATCAAGAACATGAAGGCTCTTTAAGAGTTACTATTCCAGGCTTTCAAATGGATGCTTGTACAAATGTTTTTTAGCGGCCTATCCTGTATTGTGACTCTGACAAGCTTGCCTGAGAGAGAAGCCGATATTCTAGGTGGTGGGTATGAGACGGGTCAGAGATTATTTTCTGAGTCAGCCTGCAGCCTTACCTCTGACTCCTCATGGCCTGAAGGCGTTGGTGCTGCATGACTTCTGCAACCTTCAGAGCTACCTGCACTGGAAGACATCCTCCTGCCTTTTTTTTCCAGATGTGGAACTCACATGGGCAGAAAGGTTACTTACTAAAACAGTAGCTCTGAGAACACACAAGTAGCCCTCTAACAAGGCTCCACAGATTTAGATGCCAAGCACAAATTTACAATCTTACCTTTGTAAATTTACCTTCCCAAGGGTGGCACAGAAGCTGAGTGGTTAGCTTTGTTGGTGCTGGGTGTGATTTTGCTGCCTGCCTGTTGGGGCCTATTTCAGTGTGAGTTACACTCTGCCCATATGGCTTTGCTTTACATAGGCTCTATTTCCCAAAGGTTACACATTAGCATGGCACAGGTGGTACTCTCATTTCAAATATGTATGCATTAACACTCTTCTGTTTTCACCAACACTGCTGGGAAAGATAAGGACTAGTGTTTGCTCATCAAATACTGAAAATATTTAGAGGGAAAAATGCAACTCCAAATCTCCAATGTTACTGCTATGGAATATGAAAGCATATGAATAATGTACAAGTACAATAGCATTTTCACATTATACAGTGCAAGTATCGTTTTGAGCCTCTCAGCAGCCACAATTATAGCAAACAATCAAGAGTGTTGAAGTGCTTGAGGAAAATCAAATCAAAAATGGGTTTTGTGTGAGTTTGTATGTTTTTAAAAGAGCAGTTCAACATTGTAGAAAACTGGAGGCGGTTAGCTTAGCCGAAGCAGGAAAGAGCAGCAGGGAAAAACAGTTGTCTTTATGCTGTCCAGAGTTTAAGAATAAAGTTCCTATTAGCACCTTTATGTCTCCCAAATGAGTTTAATCCCACAAAACTGAAGGTGTAAAAAAAGACAGGTTGTGGTTGTACTCAGTGTTATGTGCCTGACTCTTGTCTTGTCCAGTTGTGGTATCTTCTCCGTGGTAACAATCTTGCCTTGATACTATCCCGCAAAATATGATCTTTTTTTCCAAACTATTTTGTTGCCTAAACCTAACTATAACCATTTCACAGCATTAGTCATGTTTTACAGTGTGTTTCAGGTGTGTGTCACTCTGAGACATCACCGGGCATGACAAACAGCTGTATTTTGACAATGAGAAAAGGTTGACTCTGCAGCAAGATAGTGAATAAGTGTATTTCCCAAACTGTTGAACTGCTGATTTTAAGTGTTGGTTTCCAGAGATCCAGAGAACAGGATACGCTGATGAGAGGATGGGTGCAGGTATAGCGTCTGTATGGATCCACTTAGACAAATAGAATTAGCTTATTGATCTCCTTGGCTTTTGCCCTTATAAAACGAGCAGCGACATCACTACTTCTTATTCACCAGAGCTTCAGTGACATATGAAACTTGAAGGTTACTCATTAAATGCTGTGATTGAGATCTAAGGGTGCGTTATATAACCATTATCCTATTTCAGGATTCACCCTCTAACAGGGTTAGATAAGTACAGCCCCTGCTGTGACACTGATAAGACTGCATAACATTAAGACTTGACATAGGTCACACCAGAACAAAGCGCCATGCTCGACCTAAACAGACTGCACAAGCAGAAGGCTGAAGGGTTGGCGATACCATACTCTGGGACAAAAGATCCACAGAGTCCTGCTCTGTGGGTCAGCAGGTGAAAGAGAGCAAAGCACCACCAAACTTCCACACCAACACATGCTAATTGTGGCCAAGGCCAGAATCACAGGTTAAAAATAGAGGTGAAAAAAGGCAGAAGGAGAGACCTGGGGCACAAATCATCTATCCAGGCTGTTCATCAGAAGGTGAGGGCCATGCTATTAACACGTCAGTGGTAGAGGACTGTTGCACAGTGATCTCTTCCACCTACAGGTCTCTTTATACACGTAGACAGAGACAGTGCTAAAAAAACCATTATCAGACAGTCAGAGTCATCTACCCTTGCTCTGTTTTTATGCTAATCAGGTGGTTACAGGGAGGGAGCTGCAAGTCAGCAAATTCAGGTCTAGACACTGACAACACTGCAAAAATGTAGAAAAAAATCTCGCACAGAAATCATGAGGCATTCTTCCTCATTTTGTATAATGCTTTGTAAGGCCTCTGACCAACCTGGTATTTAACGAGTGGGAGAGAGAATATGTGCTTCGATTACTTTATGTCTTACGTTTCCATCGAGGACAGTGGTGATATTGTTTCAAGTCTGTGGCGGCAATAAACAAGAGGGGTCAAATTATTGGCCAGTTCAGCCACTTTATTTGGAGGTAACTGAAATGGTAACTCACACACAAACACACACATTGTCTTCTTATGTCTTTGTGAGGACCCTCATTACATTCCCCAACCCACACCCTATCCTTAACTATCACAGCTTAATGCCTAACCGCCAGCCCTAACTTAACCTAAACCTTACTGTAACCTGAACCTAAAAAAATAAGTTTAAGATCTTTGAAGATGTGAGGCTAAAATGTACTCGCTTTCCAAAAATGTCCTCAACACAATGATGTTTCTGATACCCTAATTAGACTCATTAAACTTCTAGTCGGGTTTCAGCTCATTGGTGCTATTCTGGAAATTATAACAATGATAACGTGTAAAATCATGGACAGGAGTTGAGTTTTTCAAATATTTTTATCTTTAATGGTAAGTTTTCCATCCATAAACACAAATTATCTTAATGGAAACCCAGGATACACCAGTTCAAGAATGAGATTAGACATTAGGACTCTCGTATTTATTTCTTTTTTTCAGGATTTGCAATAAAGACAGGGCAGAAATCTTAATCTAAATTGCCCCACCCTAGCTGGTGCAACAATAGTAACAGAAAAGCTAGAGAACTGTCAATCAAGTACAGTCTGGACACACCCACACATCCTTGAGGCGCGATCTAATCAGAGAAATGAAAACCTCTGTGTGGGTTGACTAAGGGTGTGCAGTGGTTTAAAATGTCATGTAATGGCTTTCTGTCTAGCACTGGTTTATTCTAGAAACGTCTTACACATCTGTTTGCAAAACTCCAAGTATCATGCAGCCCAATAAATGTACCTCCTAAGCATAAAACATTGTATACTTTTCAGAAGAGAGGCATATAAAGACATTATGTAAGGTCTCTGTTGTCAGTGAGACTATCATATGCAGTGTGTTGTGTCTGTCACGTCTACACTTCTTTGGCTACCCCATCTTTGTTCCATAGATATGCGCAAGCCTCTCAGCCTTTTTCTCTATGGCTTCTCTTCTGCACTCTATATACACTAAAACCACAGTTTGTCACAACAACATTGTTAAAAGCTTCTCTGTGTTTTTGTGGATTTTCAGTTCTAACCTGCTTGTGTCTATTCAGCACGCTTTTATGACACTACACACAATAGCTGCAACTCCACATTACAGACTTATGGAGGGATTCATTAGCTGATTCCCCGAAGAGAAACACTGCAAGAATGTCAGCTCATACCTCCATTGTAGCTCTCTTACAAAGCCACTGGAGAAGCCCACACAACCATGTTTCTTTATGTTTGTTTATTTCCCTTTTTTTGACAGGATGTCAACACTGCACTTTTGTGTTCTTCAGCAAAGCTCTTGAAGAAGCGGTTACAAAGGGATCAAAGGCAATATCACTTACAAAACCTCTTGTTTGGATGTTATGTGTTTTTCTTGAGATGTATATTTTAAAGAATCACTTTGGGGCTCTATGCATTGGCAGAGGCATTAATGGAGTCTGGTACAAGAATTTTGCACTTGTACCTGTTATTCTATTTCATGGCTTCAAAGGAACTCCCTTGCAACAGTGTGGCTGGAGTGGGGCAGCTGAGGTTGTAAATAAGCAGGTATGGTGGTGGTGTGCAATTGTGGTATGAAAGTACACTTTTATTTGGACTGTACAGACCACCCTGATAGCAAAAAGAGAATGGAATTTCCGTGGTTTTAGTTAAAAAAGGCACACACACAGACCTCTCCAAGTTTCCATCTGAAAAACCTTCATGCATACTGAGTATTACAAAGGAAACTCAAGTAGTTGTGTTACCATCCATCTTTTTTCATGCCCTTTTTCAATTTGCACATAAAAAAACCCTGATTGGAAAGGACAGAAATTTTAAAAATGTCTCAAAATATCAAAATTGATATGCTTGAGGGAGATTGAAGAGCTTGTGTACTAAGACAAATGAGACTAAGTGCAATGGAAATAGATTCAGGTGGTGTCATTCAATAGGCCACTGTAAGCTCTTTTTGTTGACTCTGGATGAATTTAACATGCTTATGCATGCACACATTGCTGTTACCAGAACTCTTACAATAACACATAGCTGTAATATTATTTGTTTAAAACTGTTTCCATGCCATCTCGTAATGCCTTGTCCTGTGCCACTGGCAGCTGACTGAAGAATTACCCACACCTACTTCATCTCAGTAAACCAACTCCCAAAATTTGCATGACCACAGTGCATGGAAAAGCACATAAATTAGCATGTCATTTGCAAATTTACTGAAACTATTGTAAAAATTTGGTAAAAAATTTAGATGGAAACCCCAAAAAGGCATATAACATATGCCTTTGGACACCATTTGGACTGCTCAATATCAACATCTAAGGTTCTGTGTTTTCACATTTGCGATGTTGTGTGTTTATGTAATGTGCCTGTGACTCTTCAAGAACAATTTTCTCTTTGGAGATACTGACCTGATTTCTCCTTCCGGCCTATTAGGAAAATGTTTGCTGCTTTAAAGGAGACGAGGAGAGCTGATTTGTTTGGCCATTACTGAATCCCACCCACATTTTCCTTACTATTTAGACAGCAGCAGCTGCCATGGTGGTATATGTCAAAATACAAGGAGGTGGAAAGTGTTCATATTAAAATTTCGTCTGAACAGCAATCTAAAAGAGAGGGAAAAGTGGCCAGCAGTAGCTCAGTCTGCTTGCTTGAGAGCCAGAGGGTTAATTGTCAAGTCCAGCTTGGACTAAGTACAGAGTATGGACAGGTAGCTGAAGAACTATCAGTTCAACTCCTTAGCAAGGCCGTGACACCCCAAACTGTTGATGTTTTTGCTATGCTATGCAGCATTCCTGTTGATCTGACATCTCTACATACATTATTACTGAGATTATTGTGACACTTTTTCCCCTACAAATAGTACATTTTTCTTCTTAAAATTCAAGATGATGGTGAAGATAGTCAAGACAGAGCCCAAAACTTTCTGGCCACATTATTTTCAGTCCACATATGCTGTAATTATGTTCTATAATTTTTGTGTTGCCATTGTTAGGCAGATGACACACAGCTCTACATTTCTGCTTTATCTGATTATGTGAATCCAACTGACAACCTTGTAATTGCATTAAACTGGAAGTATCACAATAAAGACTGGCTCATAGTGTGCTGCAGTCACATGAGGACAAAACAGAGATTATGGTTCTGGTTGACTTGGTAGATTAGAGTCCATGACTATCTCCAAAGGCAGGTATCCATGCCACAGTCGCAGAAAGCTGACACAAGCTGCTGCTCAAAGCATTCTTCCATGAAATATGTTTGCTGGTAGATTTGCAAGTGAGATTAATGGACAAAAAAATGCAGCATGGGCTTGCTTGATATCCTGTCACTATACAGGGCTGTTGTACATAGCATTTTGTGATATATTTGCATGAGGTGGACTGCACCAGCAACAACTGGTTTTGCTATCAGTTATGATCAAATTTAAAACTATTTTATACACTAAAGCAAGTCAAGATTCTGTTGAAAGGCACTTCTTACTGCGCTGCAAAATAATGCGGTGTTTAATATTGTTTTTGCTCTGAAGTTAAAACTGAATACACATTTAAAAGATCTGTTGTTAAGTTATTTTGCATCTCACTGCAGTGACGTGAAAGTCACTGTTCGTCAAACATCAAAGCAAACAAAAAGATCACTTTTAAAATGCCATTTGTTCCTTTGCCAATATTCATCCTTAATTTTTGAGCATTATTCAACCCCTTCCCAACATCATCAACAGAACTCTTGAACGAGTATCTCAAAATTTGGGGTTACTTTCTTTGCAAGGAGAAAATTTATACTACTGTCAAACATTAAAGTGATTTCAATCTTGTCTTCTAATTCAAGAAAAGAAAGCAAATCAGCGTACCTCCCAAAGAGCTGAACTGTTCCTTTAAATGTTGCACCCAAACATACCGCAAAAACTATAACTGGCTATGGACACATGCCTGCTGTTCTGTGCCTGAGAAAACAACTAGTGAGTCTCCAAGAAACATCATGGAAAGACAACACCATAATTTTTACCTCATCATGTATCTGAGATATAACTTTTCAGTTAGACATGTTTACCTTTTCACCTCCACCCTGTATCAGTGTTGCAGAAAATTCGTTTTTGAATTCCTTTTTGTAAACAAAGCAAAATTAATGCTTTGACTTAAAACCACCCACAGCAAGTGTAACAAGGTGAGCTTTGGTCCTTGTACCACCAAAGATTTCATAAACATAATTTAACACAGAGGACAAAGATTGCAACATCAATACACTCACTTTTATCGTTATGTAGCAATGTACATTTTCCATTAACATCAGTGAAAGTAGTGTAGAGATATCACAGTTTCAGACCTCCTGCTCACACCATTTTAAGAGACTTTTTTATTTATTGGCTGGACAGGATGAGTGGGATTAAGGTTTTGTGTGTGTGGCCGGATGCATCAGGAGAACCAGGGCGTTTCTCATCCCCCTTTTGTTATAATTTTGTTTTTCACCCGCTCTGAAGAAAAGGCTTTACTCATAAACACTGAACCAAAAAACCAAAAGTGGAAAAACAGTTTCCATGATTGGGTTTACAATGGAAACAGCACAGTACATTGAGGCCCCAGCATTCTGCAGGTATGGCCGCCACCCTGGTTAAGCACATACCCGCTCATCTTTGGTCCAAATACCCACACAGTGCTTTCCACCACCATCTCGTCTTTGAGGGTCCATTAGGTTTATTTGACTGCTGAGCAATCATGTAAGAGGATATAAGATTAGAAAAGACAGGAAATAAAGAAATAAGTGAAAAAAAGATAAAAGGGTAGTTTTTAGTAAAGACCAAAAAGTGGAAGCGGAGCTGGGAAATTATTCCATTCCATCAAAGAGGTCAATGCGAGGTACTCCTTGAAGGGAAAGCTTCTCATTCTGTGATGCAAGATAGGTAGTGACTGCTGTTCTGATTGGAGTGAGGAGGGTCATTACAGCGCCGAGGTACAGGAGGGAGTAGAGTGATCAATGGTGGCAGAGTAAAAAGCACTGGCTGAGTGTAAGGCTGAATAATGGCCTGGGGACAGATCCCTTCAAAGCCTATAACACAACACAGGCATTTTGAAGTGCAGCTAACATGTTGTAGCAAGACTAAAGCTACATCCACACAATATGTTTTTTTTTTTTCAAATGCATAACTTTTGCTATATTCATGCCAAGCATCCACTTTGCTTCGGTGTATTTCAACCCATAAAACAGAAACGTTTATATAAATTGACGAGCCTGTTATAGTTTAAAAACTTTTGTAAACAATTATAAAGACACCTCCATTTGCGTCCTGATTGTGTCTTATCAGTCATGACATGTCAACATTACAGTGAGGTCTACATAGGCGACCTTTTGTGATTCCTTCCCTCTTGTGTGGGTATTCCTCACCATGGCTCCCTTCAGTGGTGAATGATGCTCCTGGTACCGCCCTCAGGGCCCTGACACACTGAGCCAACAGCCGACCACTGATCAATGTCGGCTCACCAGTGACCGCCTGCCGCTGTTGTGTGTTGTGTTATGTCCCACACTTTTGGCACTAGTTGACCTTGTCTGGTTTTTGTCAGCCAATTCAGTATGTCAAATCGACGTCTGAGACAACAGAGCCCGTCAGTGAATGAAATCACACTGAATGACAGTTCAGCTCAGTGTGTGTAAAGGGAAATTAAAGTGAGAAAAGCAAACAAACCACTAATGTCAAGAGTATGTGAGATTGGAACAAACTTGTTAAATTAGGTAAGATTATTGTTTTGCCATTGAGTTCTTAAGCAGAAACAGTTCACAATTGTTTTTGTTATTGTTCATTAGTGTACTGTAAATTTCATCGGTTCTTCCAATATGGGGTGGTGTGTGCTAACTGATTAACAATCGTCTTGAAACCATGCTGTCAGTTTTCCGTTTTTTCTATTTTGAATGTTGAATACAGACTACAGCTGCCTGTAGTCTGTATTCAAGTATTATTTCCTGTCACATAGTTGCAGAATGTACCTGCTAGTTGGCCGCTGGCTGTAGTTTTTGCGGCGTGTTTAAGTGCAACTTTTCGGTCAAGATAGACAACATGAGCCAATGCAGCAGCTGGTATTCATCGCCACTAGTTAGTTTATGTCTGCATGGTGTGTCTAGGTCTTAATATTTCTCTGTATTTAATATAAATATTTCTCTCAAACTCAGGATTTCTGCTGCCATGACCACCTTATACTTTCTTTCAGCTCCACCTTGTCCAAGAAAAAAAGTCTAATATTTTCCTTTTGCCATTCTTCTTCTGCAGTATAAACATCCAGCCTCATAGTACCCACTCTACTTTCTGTTACACTGGCATGTACGTGCCCTGTGTACATGAATGGTCATATGATATGTGTTTTCAGGCATGCATGCATGGATATTATTTCTGAAACCGTGCTAAAACTCTGAATGAAGACCATTTTGATTTCAAAACACTGTTAAAAAGAAAACTTTTGTACGAAAATATCACCATGCTAACGTACTCATAGTCACTTGCCTATCAACACATCACGTTAAAGGGATGTGCACTAACGTTTGGACTTTTAGGACTGTGTCATACTTTCAAGGTTTTCTCTTTTATTCTATCTATGTACGTCAATTCTATTCACCTCTACTCCCATTCTTTTCTATTTAAAAAAATATAGCTACATCCAGCCATATATATCTGTCAGCAGCCAGTTATCTTGCACCTAATGTACAGTATACAGTCACAATAGCAGCCACTGCATGAGCACCCACATACCTCCATCAGTGTCACTATCTGTAATTGCTTTGGAAACTGATTTAATTGTCTGGATGTCTGTCTCACAAACGGGGCAGATACGGCTCTACTGCTGGTTATTGTATCTCCTGCTTGCAGGGATATATTATTATCACCAATATTTCACCAGAATTTCATCAGTTCATCCAGCATTCACCAGCATTTTTTCTATTTAATTGGATATCATCCACTCCATCCTCCTCACTCAGCTCCCATAATGGCACATACACCTTAAGACTCACTGACAATTTTATATTCCAGTAAGTCGGTGTCAAAGAGAACTGATGTTAATGAAATTCCTGTCAGTTCCTCATCAAGGGTGTTCTCTGCAGAATCTCCCCTAATGAGTTTTCGAGAGATTCGTTATGGCCTTTGACACACCTCCTTCTTGTCAGCAGGTGGTTAGGTGTTTGTAGTAGAGATGAGTTACAAAATGAAGACGTACTGAACCCTGAGCAACAGCAGGCTAAAATAAGTGAGATTTCTAACTACTGTATTTCTGAAAATAAAATAAATTGCAACTGTGTTACTCTACAGCATAGAATTATGCTTAAAATGTCCCACCCAATCATTGCCCCAGACAAAAATGGAAAAGAAAAGATATAGAAAGATAAAAAGATTAAGTTTTAAAGTATTTTATCAAGTTAACAGTGGTGGAGAGAACATTTAAAACACCTTTTGCTTTGTTCTGAAAGACATACCATGTAGGATTTTCTAACAAAAATGTTAAAAAAAATCTATAGACTCACAGAGAAGTAATTTTCTGTGTTTGGGATGTTTTTGGGTGTGAACCTCCACAGCGCTCAGGTAAAATTGGAGTTTTACAAAAAGGTAAAGACCAGACTGTAAGTGGATGTCCAAGAGATACAGTGCCAAAAAATCACAAATAAAGCTCAACAAAACGCCAAACTAGAGTGAATCTGGGGTTGGATTTTATTTTTACTTTTGCTGGTGAGTGTGTTAACAAACAGTGACTGATGATCCAGCCCAGTCTCACTCCCAACTTGTCAAATACTGCTTTTTTGTAAATGATCTGAGCGTCAGACATAAACACACAGAGGCAGCCCTCCCTGCGGTATGATACTCAGCAGTAGTTGTTCACACAGCTGGCACCAACCCAACTCATGAAATATACCACCGCTTTGTCAGTGAACTTTGGCATCAGGCACCAATGCAAAGAGGCAACCATCATGGCAGTATGACACTCACTGAGATGCTTCAGTATATAAAGAGCAAAAAAGTCCACATCAGGAAGGTGGGAACAGTGGTAGATTGGTCAAACAAACTCTGAACTTGCACTTGGGAGCCCGCTGTTTATTTCCCATGTGAAACCAAAAGTCACCTATCAAAAGGTACCTAGAATGCCATTTGTGACAAATAGGTACACAAACAAAATGGCAGCATTGACAAGTTGGGATGAGACCGTGTTGAACAATCCTTTGTAGTGCACCTTTAACCAAATAATTGGAGGTTAACAAAAACATATAGAAATCTTTATTTCTTTTTATACTATATTATGCCAGTAATATGTTAGACTTGTTTGACTTAATTTTGAGAGTTTTCATAACATAACATAACATAACATAACATAACATAACATAACATAACATAACATAACATAACATAACATAACATAACATAACATAACATAACATAACATAACATAACATAACATAACATAACATAACATAACATAACATAACAGCTACTGTGATCATTTAATAGATGGAACATTACTGTGACACTCATATACTTCAACATGGACACAATATGAGCATTTGAATATTAGTAAAAAGCAGAATTTCACTACATTCCTACCAGTTTCATTAAAATGTTAGGAGGTAGCAAACACATTTTTGTGTAAGGGTGAGTACAGTCTTTAGCAGAACCTTTTAGATAATGTCCTGGTCAGTCTTCTATAAAGTAAAGTTTCATTTTAATTTTCTGTTGATAATTTTAAATGTCAAGAAGTGGTGATATAATATGAAAGCACCTCAAGAAAAAGTAAAATTCCTTCTTGATTTACTTTACCAGTGACAGACAGGTAAAGTTATCACCTGTGGAAGACAGATTATTGCATGTCAGGAATTTAATTTGTTTCCAAATCATCCATCTATCCATCCTCCACTTATATCCGCTGGTCCTGTCCAGGGTCACAAAGGGCTGGGGCCTGTTGGTGCACACATTAAGGCAAGAGACCAGTCTATCAATGTCTAAAAACACATAATCAGACAGTCATTCACTCTCACATTCACACCTACAGAACAAAAAAAAACCCAGACACAGGGGGAACAAGTCCGCATAGAAAGAATAAGGTCAGTCAGTTGTTTTAAGATCAATAATATGAATGTATGTCTTTAAAAGAAGCACATTTAAAAGTCCTGATAAAGACCAGAACATGTTGGCTTTGTCAACAATTCGTATATTCTTTGTCAATACATTTCTTTTAGTTTGTGCTGCCTTACTTTATCCTCCTTTTTTCCGCCTTATCCGAGAGCACCTGACACACCTTTTTTGATCTATAATACAGAGCAACCAGTTGTATCTTTTTCCTAACAGTAAATGTTTGTCCTAACATTTGTTTTTTGTTTTTTTGTAAGTTCTAATCAAGCAACCACCTCCAAGGTTGAAAAATGATGCCAGCGCAGAAGCACCAAAAGCTACAGTTCATCAAACGGCCACTTGAGGCTGGCTCCAGAACAGAGTAAATCCCCACAAACATCCATGTTAAAATACTTAACTTTCAGGCAGAAATAAACATGTTTACAGCCTGGTTTTGGTCTCTATAGATACATTTAAAATTCATGATATTATAATCATAATATTTAAGGGCGGGGCTTCGTGAGTGACTCTCCTGGGCATCATTACAGTCTGTGAGCCAGATCTGCCACTGGCTCCTACACAGCTCCACTTTCTTGTCCAAATTTGGTCATCTCTGGCTCCAAAAAATGAAGATGGCGAAAGCTGAAATGCCAAACTCGGCTGACATCACTGTAGCAGCATCCATTATTTATACAGACTATGGTTCACACATACGTATGTTACTATGATGTGCACATGATATATAACACTCTTAACACTGGAGCGGTGGAGCTGCATTTTTTCTTGTAAATGTATTCAGTATTGAATGTGCAACCAAAGGGCCTTATCTTTCCCATCATTGTGCGGGTGAAAACAGAAGAATGTCAATACATACGTATCGGAGACGAGAATAGCAGAATAGCATCTGTACCATGCTGATGTGTAACCTTTGGGCCAGTAATGCAGCATATGGTGTAAGTCATCAGCCCATCATAACTCATGATACACATTACTTTTTCAGCTTTAAAGCCTGCCTTGCTGTAAGGCAGTGTACAGTATAATCAATCCACCATAAATAAAATATTTATTGGATTGATGAAGTGTGGCAGCACTGGCATTGTCAGCTGGATGAATACAACACAAGAAACTTGATCAGCCTTTCTCAACAGAAGCATCTCTAATGTATATGTTTTGTGCCATTTTATAATAATTGGGAAAAGTGATGTGGAAAAATGGTTCACTTCAACATTCTATTGATAAGCCATTTCACTTCTATTCTTCTATTGATAATCTCACAAAAGAGAGAAAATGTGTTTTTGATTGTTGCAGCCATATGAACAAAATAAATGAAGGTAGTCCAAAACCATAAATAAGTTACAAAAGCTTTCATTGAAGGCTGGCTGGAAACCAATGCATTTTGACTTAAAAACAAGCCATAGTGTGCTGGATCATGTACAACAGTTGAGCTGTACTTAAAGCCTGATAAGATCTCACCAGACTTTTGTGCAGTGGACTGAAAGCACCAAACTGAATCAAGAATCAAAGTCCTTTCAGCAGATTTGTTTGCATTGCTGCTGTGTCTCAAGAACTACATAGGTAAGGTAAATTAGACCTACAATGGATTAGATTGCGACATAATGTTTTGCATGTAATGTGACAGCTACACAGAATCTGTGTTGCTCATTTTAATTTGCTGTGGTGAGGTTTTGATGCTGGAATCAGTATTGGAAAGGAAATGTGCAGATGTGGAAACAAGATTGAAACCACCAGAAAGACAAGACGTCTGCCTCCAAAGGGTTTTGTACTTGTTATTACAGGATTTTACCAGACCAGAGGAATTCCAATATGCGGCAATCTGTCAGGTTTGTCACTCATAAAATGTAATGTTGAGCACAAGCTGCACTCGGATATCTGCCTGAGCATGCCCACACACACACTCACAGAGGTATCTCTGTTTTCATCAAGCGAAACATTCACAGAATTGTACATTTCCATATCAGAAGTGATATGGAACAGTCTGTGATTTTCCCCCTCAACTCACAAATGGAATTCAAATAAAAAGGAATGCCTTCTGCAGGGGCATTGAGATGAGTTGTGATGTCCCCTATATTCCAATGCTGACAAGATGATGAATTGAAAAATTAGAATTCCGCAGATTTTTAATTCTATTGTCACAGAAAAATTTCAGATACTTCCTTTACTGTTAAGTGTTCGAGCTTTAATAATATATTTTCCAATTTGCATTTTTTTCTGGCAGTGTCACTCAATTGAAATTATACAGAGAGAGGGAGAGACAGATTTTTAATTATTAGTTATTTAGGCCTTCAGCTGCCAAATTCAGCTCAGCTCTCACACAGCCATGGCTAACCTCTGCATTAGATCTTTTAGTTTCAAAAATAGCAATTACCTTTTTTTTTGAAAATGTCTAATGTTGTAAAATTAGGGGTTTGGCTTTTACTCAACAAAGAAGTGGCTATTTCCATTCATCAAGACTATTGTGTCTGAGTAACATTTTCAAACAGTTTCTCTTAATGGTTGGCTGATGCTTATTAGGTAACATGGGGCGACAAACTTTTTGAATGCATTTCTTCACTTGTGAAACTTTTGTAACGTTTTTATATTTTAAATTGTGTATTGTGTACTGGCCTCTTGCAGTATTGAAGGAATTAAATGCTGTGCTGCCCAAGACTACACTATAAATGACACATCCGGAAAACTGTTGACAAAACCTTGAACTGCAAACAAGATCAATAAGGACTCTGTCTATGGTTTTCTTTTTGATCCTTTCTTTGAGCTGAGAAAAGAAATATAAAAATGTATGAAATCATTGCAGTATAATGGCAATGGGCCAGCGGGAAAAACACTACTACACATATTCAGTGGACTGAATACATACAGGTGTAAACCTAAAGCCAAAAATCCTTTTGGGGTATATGTGGCAGATGAGCTATTCCAATGGACTGACTAGGCGTCATCTTGGGGTCCAGTATATAGTAATTTTTATACGTCTATGGTTTACACTCATGTTTGCAAGCGTGCAGCCTTTGTTGGCGCATATTGCTGTGGTATTTTTCACATGGCCACCACCAACCTCCCATTTGCAGAATGCTGCAACACTGATGGAAAGCGTGCATACTGCATTGGGCATATGCTCAAGCATATACATAAGTATCCACGTGTGTGTGTGTGTGTGTGTGCAAACCGAAAAGGGACCCACTCATGAAAATCTGGCTTTTTGCACTACAAGGTTGAAAACTCCACAGGGCACCAAAAATATATGTTTACTAGGGCATTCTAACCCTAAATTATTTGGTTCAGCGCATTTCTCTCGCCATTTATACTTTTCTCTTTCAATTACATTCCTAACTCCGACTATTGTTCTTACTGCTTGCAGTTTTTTGAGGTTGCCACCAAAGCAAAACACAGATGACTCATATTTCTGGTGTAATGTACCGTCTTCAGAACAGACTACAGTATGTTTGTTTACACCAACTGAGCAAAAATCACCCTTGTCCTCTCATTTGTCTTCCATATGTTGGAAGACAAATCTTCCAGTGGAGATGAAAAGATAGAGATGAAATTAAACTAGATGTACTTTTTACATTTCATGATACCCAAATTTCCTTTAAGCATTGTCTGTATACTGAAAGTTAAATTGGCAAAGCTGGTGAACTTAAGTCCCTTTAAAGTCAAAAGGAAATGTACTTCCACATGATGCACATCCTTCTCCTTGCATCAACTGCAAGAGCAATTAACCCACAGTTAATTAGAAAATTTCCCCTCCTGTAATTCAGTTGGATGAGACTGAGGTGCAGGATGGTACAGTGGATGATTCATGGCCCACTGGTAATCACACAAGAGCAGGAACCAGGATACTTGAATTAATCACACCTTCATTTACTTCACAAAAATTGCCCACCATGGCTTTATGATTTAACTGTGTTTACCCACTGAATATATCTCCCAAACACATCCTTTCTGAGCTATTCAGTATGCTTGTAGAGTCCTGGTTTAAACAGTTCTGAAGCAGTTTTTAATACCTCTGAGTATTCAGAAGTGCAGTGGAATTAGACTTGCATTACAATGACCAATGTTCTTTCAAATTCTACAAAGAAGGCGTTTGGGCTTTTATCTGACATTTAAAGCAGGGTTAGTAAACGGTAAGAATATATATGTCAGACATTTTCCTGTCCGTAAGTACACTGTATGTTTTTATAAATGTCTCCTTTATATTTTGCATAAGTATCCATTCATGCCTCTCAACAATATACCAACAACCCCTTAAGTTTGTAGAGTTGTCAACACTAAAAATGTCCAAACGAATGCATGCACTTGGTGCCATAACCTGAATCCAAATCTTGAATTACAGCTCTGTTATATTCCCTCTGAAAGTCCAAAATGTAAGCATTCTGTTGTATAATTAGTTCCATTTATATGTATTTTATTTAACCTTTATTTACTGGACAGAGAGCCATTGAGACCCAAAATCTATGAAGAGAGTCCTGGCCAAGACAGCAGTATGACAAATTTCACATTAAGAACAAACTACATATTAGCTACTATTAACTGCATATTAGCAAAAAGTTCAAAACAAACAGCATACAGATTTTTACAAACAAAAGACTTTAAACAATCCAACAATTTAAAACAAACAACTAAAATTAGCAGTGTTCAGTAGCAAGACATTTGCACTCATTCATCAAAAAGTCCTTAAGCCTGTTTTTAAAATCTCGAAGGCTTATAATAGAGTCTAGTTTAAGGTGACACCGAGATGAGGGAGCAAAAACTTGAGGCACTATCACAAGTAACATTGCAGGTTTGAGGAACGACATATATAATTTGTGCGTGTGACCAAAGGTTGCAACTACTGACAGTTTTAGGAGTCAGTAGGAAACATAAATAGGCAGCTCATGTAAAATGTCTTTATAGAGAAAAGTGTTCCAGTGTTCCATAAAACGAAGCAACATAGACTGATTACTTTATCTCACCTCGTCTCATCTCATCTCATCATTTGTGCGGTCCATTCTTTTATAACAACAAAAGACAGTAATAGCCTATGCTGATGACATTTTGGTGTATTTCCACTTGTTACTTTTCCTCTAATATCTGTGCAGCGTGTATCGACTGTATCAACTAAACTGACTGTATCAGTGATATCAAGGGTATGGACGACTACTGATGATGTGTCAGGGTCTTGAAGGGTTTCATTTCATAGGGGAAGATTTCAACCACTTCCCTTTGTAACACTGCTTCAGGGGGCAAAGCAACACTTAAAAATAAGTGGTAGGTTCCAAAAGGTGTTGGGTTTTATCCACAGAAAAAAAGAGAGAGAGAGAAAGAGTCAATGATAATAAAGGCCAACAGTCCACTTGTGTGAAGTGTATGAACAAATATATTTACTGTGTGGCAACAGAGTCTGCCTCAATGAGCTGTTGGACCCCCGTTAACCACCCATTATGCTCATTCTTTCCAAATGGTTATCTGTAAATTACTAACCTCAGCTCCACTGTGTGATTAATGAGAATCATTTAAGAAAATGTCATGAAAAGGCAAGAACAACAAAAAACTGAAATAATGAAGTTCTTGAAACTAGATTTTTTACACAAGGGACCCTCTCAATGACAGGGCCTTAAGATTCGGTAATTAAGCAGAACCCGGCTTAAGGCCCCCATCACGTCGGCTGATATGTCCTTTAGTAGTGTAAATTTCTAAAAACATATTCAATTAAATAAGCAATCAGTTGACACACAGTAGGTCCATAGCTTTCAGGGCCTCAAGGCAGTTTCCTGCTTGGTAATTGGTAATGTAGCCTTGGTGACACCACCCACTTTAGCTCCTGATGTAGTTATCTGAACCAGAAAAAATAAAAATTAAAAAAAAATATATTATTATTATTATGCACACACAATTTTCACACAAGATCTTAGCTTGAAAGTTTGTGCTTTGTGAATTAGCATATCTGATCATGCATGGATTAACTCTCAGTGTCCCATCCTATAAACAATGTGTGAAGATATTGTATATACAATACTGTATCTTCTGTATTAACATGTTAGGCTTAGCCTGCTGTCACTCACAGAAAACAAAATCTAAGTGAGAAATATCAATTTATTTTTCAGCTATGACCATTTTGTGTTTGGCAGTAAAATCTACCATTTCTTCGGTCTTACTGGTTTAAACTTGCCGTGAGTCAACAATTTTTCACACGCATATGCATGGATACACATTCAGCTCCCCATCTTTCCCAATGGACCTCTGTCACTGCTGCTACAAACACCTTGTCTACACTGCCTGTGCAGCGAAAAGAGCACAACGGCAGCAGCTGCTGCTGCAGCCCTCAGTCAGTGTCACTGGCTCATTTCAGCCACAGTAATGCCCTGCAATCTGAGGCATTTTGACAGAGCTTACAGCTCAATATGCAATCATATACTCACATGTGTATTTGATATGAAGTGTGCATGAAGTGTGAGCCATGGTGTGTATTGGTTAAAATGGAAACATATCTGTTCCATCAGATGTAGGACTAAAAAATGTGACTGAAAGACTTGACATGTAATAATACTGCTGTTGTAAAACTGCTAGAGCTAATCATGGCCAGCACCAGCATTTTTTCCTTCCCGGTGCTAAAAGGTGATAGACCAGTACACGATGGTGCTAAGAAATAGTGAGTTTTCATGATTTCAGTTATTTTTAAAGGAAGTTCTCTTTTTTTTCATGAAAGCAGATATTGCACACAGAAATAGAATAGCTATGAGGTGATGACATAAACATATTTTATGTAGAAAGGTGATAGACTTCAGCACAGGACAGCTCCCATGCAGCCACAATAAATAACAACACAAAACATCCAAAGTGTGAAAACAAGATGTGCATTTATTCTATATGCATTATCAGACAACTGTGAATTGGCAATAATGTTTCAGATGAAATGGCTATCACAATGTCAATAACTTAGCCTATTGTGCACAGGCACACACACACACTAACCATGCACGCTTGAACATATTTTCACTCTGAGGGGTTCTGTACAGTACAAATGCATGCATGACTGTGTATGCATGCATTGACTGGAGCTACAGGAGTGTTTCTGTCCTCCTTTAGTCCAGAGAATGTGCACTCCCTCACTTCATGCACAATTTCTCTCTGGACTGCATGTGCCCAAATTTCTAATATTTCATTTTGAGTGGTGTGAAGCATCCAGTTGTCTATTTGCTGAAGCTACTCACGTCCCCTGGGCAAATCATAACATTACGTCCACTCATCATCTGCTCCATCATTAGCTGCCATAAATCCCTCGAGTCCAAGGTATTTTAGGAATGTAAAAAGCAGCCCCAAAACAACTGCCCTGTCAATTTTCTGATCTTTTTTAGCCTCCTTAGCTTGTCTGCTCTATTCTATCACTCCCCAAGTTTAGCTGAGCCCAACCCTAGCACTTTGACCTGACGCTATGAACACGTCAGATCAGAGACATTAATGAAAATCACACATTATGAACATATTTGTACCATGCCTTTTCTGACAGGCACTTTATGTTAAACAAATCTTCAAAAAGCCCATTAGGTATGATAAAATATCCAGCTAATTACAGACAGTGTTGTTCCACTCCTTTTTCCACCCCTTCCCGCCCCTTTGTGTCATGCGTGTACGTGATGTGCATGCATAAAACGAACCACAGCCAGGATATGGATTGGGAACAGAATGACTGGTTATTAACTTTTACAGTTTATTTATTTAAAATACAAATATGCTAAAAAGCTTGAGAGGGCTTAATTGAAACTATGCAGATTTGTGACATGGCTATAGCACCCCTTTGTCCTGGTGTAACATTACGCCTGGCACTGATTTCACTTCAGCTGTGGCAACCGATATCATGTGGTTCACCATAGCAACCATCTTAAGTCACCGTATTATTTTTTAAGCATTCCAAACTTTTTGTCTGTTTTTTCTGCTAAGAACTGATTCCTCCACAACACCCCTTAACACCAAAGTTGAGGAGATCATCGTCACCTGCAGAGATGTGGTACGTCAATTTACCTTAAGCATATCAGCCAGTCATGCCATCAATGTGATTGTACTGGCAAGAGTCTTAAAACTGGCATTAGTTCTGTGCTCCCCAGTGGTGCAGGAGACACATGTTAGCAAATACTGTGCAGGAGCCTTGACATTTTACTCACACTCAGCTATCGGCAGAGCTCAGTTATAGTACATCCATTTCTCATGTCACCAACCACAGTGAGAAAACTGATGGAGTGTGATAGCAGTGAAGATTTTACTCATACCAGACCTGAAGGCTTTTGAGTTGTCTCCTTTTGAGTGGCATGACATGACCTCCCCATCTGAAACCCTGTGCAGATCCGGAGCTAGACTGTCATGCAAGTAACTGCCAGTGGGTTGGATGTCTGTTGGCAGCTCAATTACCACACAGCTAGAGAGATGGTATTTGAGTCGCTTATCAGCTGTTCGCCCATGCAGGTGACTCAGAGTGAACTCTGAAAGTGAAAGAGGAGACTCCAATTATCCATCTGAAAAACAACCCAACCTGCCCCTTCTCTAAAACCACTCTACATGTAATGGATAACAATTACCCATCAACCATTTCTCATCATATAGACGTCAGAGATACGCCACACTAGATTTGTTAATAGTGTAGATTGTGTGTAGCAGGTGTGACATTAACACTTTTAATAGGTAGATATGTGACTGACTGGTAGAAGTTACTTTAGGATGAAGCCTGTCACCTTTGATGACTATGCGGCAATGGTGTATCATATCAGTGCCCTATATTGGCACTTTGGTGTTATTTTTAGGACTCTTATTGCTTAAATCCTCTCTTCCATATCACAGGATTAAAGGATTCCCAAGGTGTGTGTGTAGTAGGATTTTTACCAATATCCTCAAGAAACACTACCTTCAGCATCTATCTGGAGTGTCTGCACCATACTTGACATACATTCAACACACTGGTGCTTTTTAAGGTATCAGCATTTAGACATCTTCTCAGAGACGTCACAGAGCTGCACATAAAAATGCCTACCTCGAGAAACAATTCAGTATTAGTATCCTCAAATACATTTGGTCAATTTTCTTAAAGCATTTTTTTCAACACTTTGTTGGTAGATGAAATCAAGAGTGAGTGTAGGTTTTGTTTTGTTTTTCTGATGGAAAATTTTGAGCATCAAACACCTAATGTCCTATATTCTCTTGAATTTTTATGCACCATTTTCTGCATTTTCTGCATCAGTTCATTCTGCAAATGTTTTTAATTTTGTCATAGTAGAAGTGTTCTGCTACGGGGGTTGTGTCTCCTTGCATCTCCTCCAAAATCTTCACCTATGTTTTTAATGATTTATTTTTAAGATAAGTGAAATATATGCAAGCACCTAAACTAAGCTATTTAGATGTACTGATTCAAATAATAATGTTATATATTTGGTGAAATGGGTAAATTTGGTTGAAGCATCACTTACAAATGGTTTAAATTTATTTTGACATCACATATAGTTTTACATATTATTATACAATCTGAGTTTTTGTCTACGTAAATTTTTACACAAGTACTTTTTACTTGTACTTAAGTAAAATTTCTTTAAAGTAACAGTACTTGTACTTGAGTACAATACTCCAGTACTCTTTCTACTTCTGACAACTACCCAGGTGATTAATGATTTCCAGATGTTGTGGCATAATCTACACTTACTAACTACGTGGTGAAAATGGTGTTTATTACAGACGATCCATGACAAAGAAGCCCGTTACACCACACAGGCTTAGATCAAGCCGGCTGTCTCTCAGTCAACCCACTTTTGTCTTCACTTTTGAGCACTGAAGCCAAACTATAGTGTCCTCAAACGGTGCCCTCTCTGGGACCACGTCTGTTCAACACAGACATAGACAAACGTCACAGCCTTCCTCTCAGTTGCATAGAGGTGACCCTCTTGCTCTCCGGGGAAAACTCTAACACAACAGCGCTCAGCTGGGGGCTCACGGCCATCCCCACAGGGGCATAACCGACATTTGTTCATGCTTTAAACTGGCAGATCAGACCGCACATCAACCCTGCTATCTACATTCTTATTTAAACCATAGCCGTTGATATGTGTTGAGTTACTGTTAGTTGCACGGCCTTTTTTTCTGGGCAGTTCTGAATGTATCTAATGTAAATCATCAGATAGGCTCCTTCCTACATCTGTAAAATTAGCTGTTGAATCAGCCAGATCATATCATTGGGAACATACGTAGCTGCTATTCAGACTGATTTGTTTTTCAGGATGTAAACTTAAAAAATGTTTCATTATTCATCATCATCACTTCAGTCATCAAATAGCCTTGGCGTTGATATAATTTTGCAAGCAGAGTCTGCTGAATTCAAAGATGATTATTTTTGATAGCTAGTAACAGGTGTTACAAATCAAAATATATCATAATCATGACCATCTGTGCAGTTTCTGTGACACTAAGATTATTGCTATGATGCTAAAAGAGTATGCCCAAATTTAAGCTGGAAAACTTTTGTTATTCAAAAAACTGCATGATTAAAATCTTTACAGTAAGGAGCTATATGTGACATACAGGACATTTATGCAGCAGTGTGTGTGTGAGTGTGTGAGCGCTGTCACTGTTGTCTGCACTTTGGGATATTTGCATCACTAGCTCAGCCACCTCCATGTTGAGAGCGGTGTGCAAGCAATCCCTGTTCAAAGTTTGAATAAGCTGTGCTCTGAATGTCACATTCAGCCCCTCTAAAAGTACCAGAGCAAAAGTGTTATTCATATGGTGGCTGTGTCATTTTTGTTTTCCAGATTTCATTGCCCAACAGCATAATGTTAGCTGTTGGCAGCTGACTCTCTAGCTGCAAATGATGGTGCTTCAAACAAGTACACAAACACTCCCCACTTTTTAGCAGTGGTAGAGATGTGGCTCTATAGTGGGGAAATGTTGACCCATCACTTCACCACTTTGGTCATTCAGATTTCTCTCAACATGAATAATAATAGCTTTTATCCTAGAGGTATCATTAGGGCAAAAAAACATGTCCAATAGTAAAGTTAAGACCTGCAAATTTAATTCCCATCAGCCTAAGCCAAACTTTGCAAATTGAAAATTTTGGTAACTTGCTAAACTAATTTTGTGCACACTGCGATGACCCCCTGTGCTCAGTTCTTTAGCTGTGTCCGTGCTCTCTTTCCAGGGCTGCAGATCCTGTCTTGAGTGCAATTAGCATCATGGGACACACCTGGGCCCAGTGTGTCCCATGCACATCTAAAACACAGCAGTCAGTCCTGGTGTTGACAGATCTCCTCACCATGCCTCTTTGTTGTGCTTCTTTGTTGCCTTTTTCCTTTTCTCAAGCTTGAATTGTCATCGCAAGAATGTGAGTGTGCTGATTTGAGTATTTAGCTCAGAGCACTGCTATCATGACTGTAAACTTAAAAGTGATGGTTAAATTTCTATTTACAAGCCTCGTGGGATCAAAAGTAGACATTTTAGGCGTAGACGGTGCTGATGACTCTAAGATAGCCGGGTGGTTATGGTATTGGATCACCGTTTAGTTCATCTTAAGATGATCTTCACCCAAATATAGTCTGCTTCGAGGTGTGACATTATCTTATTAATAGAGGTTAAAAACAGACCTCTGTGATCCAGATAGGATTAACATTACTGAGTGGTGCTGTAAAAATTGAATTACCTGACCTCCCTGAGAGAAGGTAATCCATTCCAAAAGGGGTTTTACACACGTTTTCCTTTCTTCTCTCTCCCATTTACCACTTAATGAGATACACCCAAATAGATGGAGTGGCTCAGTGATCAAGGCTCCAACCATAAAGTTACACTGGATGCACACAATGTCTGCTCAGCACATTTAAATTAACTCTTGTCCCTCTGTGTGCGCTCTGGTTGTGCCGTCAACTTTAATGACCCCGCACAAACGTGAGCACATAAATGTAGGGGTACAAATTCCCTGCTAAGTCGAGGACTATCATCAAATTGCTCTAACTGCTATTCTAATGATTCAGAGGCCAGTAACCAGTGTTGTTACTGTCCTGTCTCCTTTTATTGTATTAAGAGGATCTGATGATCTTTTTTTTCTTTTTCTTTATTTTTTTTAATTAAAACCAATCCTTCCTATTAGCCTGACATATATCCTGACTGTTTTTTAATTCATATCCAAAGAAGAAAGGACAGATTAAATGCTAAATAATTTATGTAAACCCGGGAGGAGACAGAATTTATTACTTTAGGTGATTCAGTTTCAAAAACACTTGTAATGAAAGATGCCAACATCATTCCCCTAATAACATAATCAGATTCATATTTTTCCCTGAAACATGTTTTATTAGTGAATGGTCCTCTCTGTCTGATTCTCTTCTGCATTAACTATGATATCCTCTGCAATCTTATGGGCTTGTATTCATGTATGTAGTCCATGTATGTATTTCATATAGATAGTGTAATTAATATGTACTGTGGGTCCAAAAAATGGTGCCTTACAATGGTACCTCAAAGAAAAACGTCACTGGCGCCATCTCTTTGGCCTCGTTGTTGCCAGCAGCCTTTAGCTCCTTGTGTGCGAGCTGTGTTCGTCTATGCACGCTCTCAACACCTGTGAGAGCTCACGGTATCTGCACGCCAGCATTTACATGCTACCTGCACACACAGAGAGACTCCTGGAGTTAGCAGCATGCTACAAGTCCCTTTGTCTGATTAGAAACTACTGTCTTTTGTATTTTTTTTTTTAACATTTCAGTTTTGGTCACTGTTTGCTTCAATCATAAATATTCTAATATGAACAATATAAATGTTTAGTGTGATATACATGGTTTGATCATGATAAATTATTAAATATGCATTTAGTGCTTCCGCAATGCTTGTTGGTTGTGTTTAAACACAGGTTGAGAGATGAGCAGACACACAGGCACACAGAAACACACACACTC
This sequence comes from Plectropomus leopardus, assembly GCF_026936395.1. Taxonomy (NCBI): domain Eukaryota; kingdom Metazoa; phylum Chordata; class Actinopteri; order Perciformes; family Serranidae; genus Plectropomus; species Plectropomus leopardus. The sequence goes on from NC_142178.1 coordinate 21,374,506, forward strand.
TGACACACCGATCAGACACAGAGCCACAGACAAACAAGCAAGCAGGAACAGAGAGACAGGGACACAGCTCCCCATGTGATTAGAAAGGAACAGTGAAGGAGAATTGCTGCTGACCGGCGACTGCTGACGGGCAGCTGTGCGGCAATTAACATATCGGGGCACCTCCACATCCAGTGTAAACTCAGCATTAGACTATAGTCTTTGAGGTGTGTTTAAGTGCAACTTTTTGGCAAAGACACAGGTAACACGAGGCAAGGTTGATGTCAGTTTGTTGTGTCTTGGCCTTAAGCGCCACCCCTTATAGGAGCATAGAGAGAACAAAATAAACAGAATGTGTTATGTGAAATAAGCAAAGTTTGGCAGAAAAGAGTTAGTTTATATGGAACAAGTAGCCCGCAGTTAGAAGCTGACTGAGAAAATAGGTTTTCCGCACCTTTAAAACCCTCTGTGTTAGTAAATTATGTCCACCACAGTAGGAGGCATATAAGCTTGTGGTCATGCTGCTTGGGCAACAGTTATGGCTTATTGTAAGGATTGCTATGGAGCACAAAGTACATACGTCTTTTTTTTCTCCTTGTTTTTGTTTCTATAGTAATTACAGTCTGCATGAACCACACATTACTCTCCAGTCGAGAGTTCTACGATATGACATGAGTCTAGTATCTGGTTTTATTTTTGGATACAGGTCATTTAAATGTAGTTTTCCTAGAAATTATATGGCTGCACCAATGTTTTGGGGTTAGCTGTTTTATGTATTGCAAGTAAGAAAGCCGATGCATCGTGGGAAAACAAGACAGGACTGTAGGCTATATGTGCCACATCAGCCTAGCAAGCTAACAGTCAGTTTCTGAAAAGTTAGAGTTAAGCAAGGAAAATTAGAAGCTATTTATGTCCAATGATTGCAGGAAGTGTAGGAACATCGTATGACCCTGTATGACCTTTGGTTGTGGCTGTACTTTTTTTTATTCTTACGTTTATGGTTTGAGCCCTCAAGTTCATCAGAGAAGACAGGAAAGTTTACTAGCCTTTAGCAGCCACTTTCATCTGGCCAGGACTGGAAAATGATCAATTTGAGCTTGATAGGTGGTGCAGATGGTTTATTGTTATGAGATACTATAGTGTCATGAGCTGGTAATTGCCTGCAATTTATGGTTTGCCCCCAAACACAAAACGCAACTGAAAATTATGTCTAATGTCATACAGATGGTTAAAACTTTTTTTTTGTTGCAACAGTTCAATGCAAAGATAATATTCTAACGTATCTGTAGGTTGTACTTATTTTTAACACTGTAAAGCATTAAATAACATTAAAACCTATTGCATAAAGCAAACTAGTCTGAAAATTACTTATTGTTATTATTATCAGTGTTCTGTGTCTGCTGCCTTTTTGTTACCATATTGATCTAGTATGTCTCTGCCTCGAATTCCCTACTTTAGTCTGCCTTCACTCTTGTCTGCCCTTCGTTGGCATTATTGACTAAATTGTTTTATTAACTCTGGAGTTTACAGCCTCTGCTTTACCTTGTTTCTCAAACATTTGCATTTTTTTAAAAAAAAGATCTGACTTTTGCTATAGTTATTCTCATGAATTATAGTTATAGTTGTAGTTATATAGGATCTCAAGGTTTAGTTTTGTTGTCTGTTCGTAGTGGACGGACTGAGCTGGGAAAGAGAGCTTTAATGTGCTCTGCTCCCCTCACTTGTAATAGCCACCAAAATTGTTTGAAAAGAAGCAAACTGGCCTCTGCCTGGTTTTAAATCTCTCATCAGTACAAGGGTGAGTAAATCAGTTGCTCCTATCATTGTGCATAGGTATTTTAATATTTCTATATGTTTACTGTATGTCTTTTATGTTTTTATTGTGGTTGTTGTCTTTAACTTTTCTTATGCTGCTGTCTTGGCCAGGTCTACCTTGAAAATGAGATCACTGATCTCAACAGGACTTAAATATGGGTTAAATTATATATATATCAACAACACAAAAAAGGAAGGCATTAGGGAGTCCAGATATCTCTGAAATCAGTCTGTGGATGTGATTTGTGTGGTTCACGTTTCTTGTGACAGACGGGCAGTCGAACACAACGCACAGATCAGCATGTGCAGAACAAATACAGGTTGCAAAAGTACAAACTCAAGATAAATTAATTCAGGTTTGGGTTTTGACTTGAATTGAATGAAAAAAAAGTGGGGGGTTCTTAAATGAATGGAGATCTAATTATTCCCAATGCTGCAGTTGTAGATATTTCAAAATGTAATGCAGAGAAAGGAAATCATTTGGGTCAGTTGGTGGCTTTAATCGGATAAGAAGAAATCACCATTATGTTTTAAAGCAGGTCAATCCTAATCTGGGAAACGGCATGTATCCTTCATCATTCTATTCATCCTCTAATCCTCGGGATGACAGCCACCAACATTACCGGGACAAGAGTGTGCCAGACGACAGTCCTGCATTGTCAACTGCAACACCCAGTGGGATTCTCAAGTATCCATATCCAATATGAATTAGAATGAAACTCACTGCAGGGATTTACACTAGATGTTTGGTCAGTTCATGACAACATGGTATGTTAAGTGCACCAGCAGCGAATGACAACGGAGAGAGTGGGATTACATTGTGTAACTGGATGTACAATAGATTAGTTTGTGCATGTATTTCATTTAGTAATTTTCTGTATAACAGGTGAACTGTCCCTGCTGTGTGCCACAAATAAATGTGTGATCAAGCACTGACGAAAAGAAAAATCTTTAGTGATACTGCTCTCAAAGCAAGAATAATTTTTTGTACACTTCAAACACAAGTGTGACATAAATACAACCTCAGTCATTTCAGTCTTTTCAAGTGTAGGATCTGACAATGTCACATAAAGCTCTACATCCTGTGCAGGTTCTTCTTGATTTACTGTCTTCTTATTTATTTTTGAGTGACAGTAGCAAAAACAAGAACATGTCTTGAATTTTTCCCCCATAACAAATACTAATGTTTAACTTCATCAGCAGTTCACATCCACAGAAGCAAAATATAACGATTATTTTTTTGTAACAGGGAGCAACACTCTCTACAGTAATGTTTAATTAATTTCTATTAAGAGTAGCGTTTGTTTCCATGATAGTGGTTAAGAAGTCCTCATACATTTTTAAATACGAGAGCTGTTGGTTCAAAAAGTATTTTTCACCACTATAAATTCCCATTTCCAAATTTGCACTCAATTATAATATTAAGGCTTATTTAGTACCTTTACATATAGATTTCTTCATCTCAATCACTGCAACCGTCATTGCCCACTTCTATGCGTCATTAATGCTGGAATAGATACAGCCGCTAGATGGAACTACAGGGCAGAGTCGAAAGTTTTTGACAACAACAAACAAGGCGACAGTGGCGGAGGTCGTAATAATGTGTTTTTAACAGACAGCGCTGTGGAAGGCTGTGGTCTGTGAAGCCAGCATCACAACATTTGAACGGAGATTTATTTTCTCAACATAACCCATTCATTTTCATTCTATTCAGCCATTTTTAAAACGTCCTTGTCATGTTCCAGGTCGCATCTCCCTTACACTACACTGACCTCAAAATCTGATCCTGCTCCATCTTATCGGTACCTGTAAGCTTTCAGAGGACCTGCACAATGAGCACAGTGTAAGGACAGAAGGCTTTTCATGTCCATGTAAGTAACTATTGAGCATGAATGAGCCATTAGTATTCCTCAACTTAGAATAGCCTTCTCAATATATAAATACCCTTTACAGGTCTAATAAGTTAAAAAAAAAGAAAGACAGAAAGAAAACAACTCTATTCACTGTCAAATTAACATCAGATCGACACTGTTTAAATTTCCATGACATTGGAAATGTTTTCTGTTGGAAATGCAGTTGTTTCCTCAGTCATAGAAATAACAAAGATGAACTCCTTCACTGGATGAACACCCTGTTATCTACTCCAGCTCAGTTACTGTAGTTAATCGATTCTGTAGATATTACTGGCACAACCATCAAAGCTGCTGTAGTTGAAAGGTTAAAACTGTGGATTCTGAGAAGATATTACCCAAAGGCTCATAGAGCAGGTTTCACTTTTCTCAAGTCAGAAACTCATTAACCACCTCCCAGATATGGAGGGAAGAGCTCCAAATTGCTCCAGATTTTACAAAGGGCAAAGGCAATTACAGACTTAATAAGAAACTTGTCCAACCAGGATGTTTCCAACACAGGTGGTCGCCAACACAGGTGTTTAGAAACACTAACAGATGGTTTGGGCCTCTGTAGAATGTGTGTGTGTGTGTTTGTGTGTGTGTGTGTCAGCACTGTCACTGTTGTTGGCACTGTTTAGGCTATTAGCACCGCTAGCTGCCAGCCACCTCCATGTTGAGAGCGGTGTGCAAGCAATCCCTGTTCAAAGTTTGAATAAGATGTGCTCTGAATGTCACATCCAGCCCCTCTAAAAGTACCAAAGCAAAAGTGTTATTCATTTGGTGGCTGTGTCACATGTATGTTTCTCATTTTCCCCAAGAGTACTTAAGTCTTGCGTTGCAGAACTAAGTTAGTGATGAAGATGAGTGAAAGCTATTATTTTCAATAGATTATTTGGACGGAGGGCTACACTGCACTTTTTCCTTCAAGCATCCTCCAATATTTTATTATATACTCATTTTTCTACAACAAATCATTGTTCCATGTTACTGTGAAAGAAAGTGTGACCATGTACTGATGTTACAAAATGAAATACATGAGTTTGTTGACTGTGTATAACTTTCATAAGCATATTCATTACATAGATGTTTATTCTGTCACAACTGAATTTGATTTTCAGCAAGAATGGCGCAGTGACATGGTTTATTACTGTCAGTATTTATCCGTCATTAATAACAGATTACATAAGTGTAAACGTCATCAATATACTCAAGATTATTATAGTTTAATGATATAATTAGAATACCTTTAGTTACTGTGTGATGATCCATAACTTAAAACTAGCGTGGGTCAGGGATGTGGCCAAGTTTGGTGGTTGGGGGGGTTAGATTTATACTAATACCTAGATACTAGATGCTAAGATTGCACCAGTTCATTCCAGTGAGTAGTTAGCCTAATGCCAACACCAAAAACAGAGTTTCTAGCTTCCAGGTTGACTTCCACTGCATATGTGCAGTTGTGTTTCTACCAAAGGCTCCACCTGCCAGTTCCTGCTGGACTCATAGACTTTATATTGATAACATAACAAATTTAAAACACTTTTCTTGGCTCCAAGAAAGTTTTACAAAAATAAAAGAGTAGAAAGAGTCATAAATTACCTTGTTTGCAGTTCAAGGTGTCCTGTTAACAGTTTTACAAACGTCTTTTGTATAATGGTGTCCTATGAAAAATGCTTTGTGGGCCGCAGGGTACTGTTTTGCTGCGATACTGCGAGTGGCCACTGGGAAAAATTGACTGCAAGGCTAAAGTGCTTTCCTATTTCCTACTACTTACGTCTGTGGCAGCTGATATCGATACTGCGTTAAATGATTGCTGAGAATGGTTTTATTTTAGTATCTTGAGTGATCGAACCAGAATATCCTGAATGCATGCATCTCTGTCTCACACAGACTCTCAGTTTATATTCCTCCAGCTGGTCTGTGAGGTTCTATTTAAAAAAACAGTTTTCATCACACACTTCATGTATCAATGTATCATGTATCAGCGTCATGTATTGTATGAATGAAACAGGCAAAATGTGTGTGTCAGAACCAGAGTCGGTACGCAGTACCTCCCCCAGGGATTCAAATGGAGCATAAGAGGATAATCCCTTTCTCTTGGAATCCAGAGGTCCTTGCATATATCCAAAATGATGTAATTCCCTTTTACTGGTCTCGTATGCAAAACTGAGCACAGCCAGGGACAGCCTGACATAAGAGACCATGAAAGCTCGAATTCAGATCTCTTCAAATGGCTCATAAATGGTTTGCATCCAATTTATAGTCTGTTTCCCTGTGAGGCTCTTCAAAGATCTGAGAGGACAGAAGAGCTCATACATGCACGGCTGAAAAATAGCATTGGCATTAATGTAAAATAATGATTAGCAGTAGGAATGTAGCGTTCATTATTGAACTGGCTCAGAAAAACATTTACAGTACAAATTTACAGTTTTTGCAGGCCCCGCATTGTATTTTGATGGTTCATATACAATCACAGGAATAATGCACAGGGGTCAGTTTCCAGACACATAAGTCAAATCTGAAAGAAACGAACACACATATAATGTTTTCTCTGTATTTCACTCAATGGATGCAAAACTTTCACATTTTCTTACTCATGAACTATAAAATACATTCAAATGTTTGGTTTTTGGGTTGTTTTTTAGACTGTGATGTGAGTTTTTAACTTGCTGTTGGTGAAATGATAAAAGATCCTTACAAATCACAGTTTGAGAAATCACGTAAATATTTCTGTGCTGCATATCCCTAATCCCTCCGATATATTGCTTCTTTTTTGCTGATATTTGTCCCTGCACCTGGAGGTGAATGCTGCCTCTGACAAAGGTGAATAAATGTGTTTTCATGAGGCAAAAGCTTTAAGATGCTGCTGATTGCTTTGTGGCATTCTGTTTGTTACATGTTGTGTATCTGAAAGTCCACAGAGGCAACAGGCCAAATGACGCTGATGGTAAGATAAGTTGGTACAACTCATCAAACAAAAATGTACCTTGAAATGTAACACAACTTTTTATATCTCATGTTTCTTCACACAGTGTGGGCTTTAGAGGCTGTTTTGTTGGACACGGATGGCAATTGATTGCAAAAAATTCTAAATACCATCTGTGACAGTGCGTCGCTGCTCTCAGATGTTATTTTAAAATCTTATCATCTGTCTGAGTCAGACATATTACTTGTTAATGGAATATTTGTATGTTACAGCAAGGATAGAAATGTTCCTGAGGAGGAGAGAAAATGAGTCCTCTGGGGGTTCATCAGAAGATTATTTGAAAACTCATTCCATGAAATTTAGTGTTATTTGTTACTTATATATAGCAAACATAAGTCCTAAAATAGTTTACAGCCTGTACAAGGTAGGCAGACGCAGCGTCTGAAATCGCATACTATGCAGTACATATCCTATATGTGTACTGTCATTCAACATACTTTTGTGTGAATAAACAGTAGTAGGATTTTTTTCAGATACATTAAGCTGTAATTACCATGTCACTTTCTTGAGAGCCTTTTTGCTGTTTGAAGACTTGTAACCGTGGTAACTTAAGTTCTACCAGTAGTTAAAAAAAAACAAACCCTAAAACTATATTATGCCTGTAAAAGTGAAATCTTACACTTCTTCCATATCCACACTTAAATGGAAACATAACTGGTGTTATAGAGCTGTATTGCTGTCTGTTATGAACGTTGTCCTCTACCGCATTGCATTGTGGGATAATTATACTGGCCTAGTGTTTAGTATTTGCTTACTGTAATATTTCACAGGAAACAGTATGCACTTCAAATAGTACTGGTTTCATATTAAGGCAAAAAAAAAAAATCTCACATTGTCATAGCCTACTATATAGTTTGTTGTTATTGACGGAGATTTCATAGGGGACACAGGGGACATGTCCCCCTCAATATTTAGGTTATGTTCATTTGTTTCCCTGAATGAAACAAGAGAATAGCAAAGGGCTTTTGTTTTGATGAAATTAAAAATAAATAAAATAAAAATGAAGACAGAAAGGAATTCTTTGATGATCAAAATTTTTTTGGGAGAGGAATCCAAAACACCTGTTTTATAGATTGAAAGAAAACCAACTCCCGTGTACATTAGTATGGATTTTCAGACACAGTACTTTGTCAGAGCTGATGTAGTACGGAAAATCCTGGTTAACTCAACTAGTTATGAGGCATGAGAGGTTTTGACCGCAAATCCTGGCTTGATCAGTTTGTATACAAATGGCCACGTGCGTGCATGCGCACACACACACACACACACACACACACACACACACACACACACACACACACACACACACATACAAAAAAAAAAAAAATCATAATTAGATTCCATCTAAGAAATGGTGTAAGCCAGAATTATAGCTATCATGTTCCTACTCCAATACACTGTACGGGTCAGGACATCTTGTTAAGCGCCTAAGGGTTACATATAGTATACGCAACGTATTACACACATGAATAGTCTCCTATTAAGAGCACCTCACTCTTGGTGAAGACTATAATTGTAGTGGCTTGGTCAGTTCCCAGTAGATGTCCCCACTAATGTTCAAATGACAGATATGCCCTTGGTGTCGTCCCTGAATACATTTCTATCAATTCCTCGTGAGCTGAAAAGAGCATGATAATTCAATATTTATGTGTTGATATTACCTGACAGTTCACAACACAATTCAGCTTTTCCTTTATCTAATAGCATCCATCCTTACGTTAGAGACATTTTGTGAAGGAGCAGTGACATAACGTTTGAAATATATATGGTTCTTTAATCCAGCCACGAGGATTACTGTCAATCATGCGTCTAAATGTCTGGTTCTTGTTAAAATTCTGTCGATGCAGTCTTCAGACTGTTCCTTTGATTAGCTGTTCTCGTCTTGTTGGATAATCCCTCCATCTCATTGCTATCTTGAGAGGCTTAAATCATGACCCATTTGAACTTGTCTTAATCTCACTACCTCTGCTCCCTTCTTTTTTGACATCACATCTGTTCATTCGAAGTCATGCAATGCATCCATCTCCCTATTTTCTTGCCATCTGTTATGTGTCTGCCTCAAAGTCTCCTTCCAGTCAGCTGAGCCTGGTACATCTCCACAGGAAAACGCTTTGGTGGGGTCCTTAGAGGGTCCTCAAACTGGCCCAACTGGATAGGCCCAGATGAATTTGTGGACATTAAATCTGCACTAATCTTTTTTTTCTCTTTAAAAAAAATAAATAATTATATTTATAAAATAATGTTAATCAAATGACTACTTTAATGTGAGATGTGTCCAAGAACTATCACCCACTCTGCTGTTTCCTATGTCTTTCAAAAAGTTATAGCATCTTTCAGCTCATGGTTTTGGTTTTACGGTCCAGAACTTTAATGTTGTGGCGATTTTAACATATACTGCACAAAGATGTTATGTTTCAGTGTCATAATAGGGAAGAGATCAGAGCTAAATAACAGGTGAATCCTTGTTAAGGCCCAATCTCATTTCTTATTTTTTGACTCCTACCTCTCATTTTCAAGCACCACCTTGTCCCTCAGAACAGCGTTACAAAGGGCAGTGTGTGAAAATATGCTGTCTTCTGCAGTGGTGTTTTTTTCTTGTGTAAGCTATTGCCGTGATATTCTGTCAAGTTTCTGTTATGTGTTTGTTTCTACTTCTTGTTTTATGTTGAAATGTGTTTACATTGTGTTTAGTGCTCCTTTTACTTCCTGAGTTTTCCCGCCTTTTTGGATTGCCTCACGTGTTTCATGTGTGTCTTGTTTCACTCACCTGTTTGTGTTTAGTAATCAGCCCTTGTGTATTTAAAGCAGTGTTTCCTCCATTCACTTGTCAGATTGTCATTGTTGCCATTGTGTGTTCATGCTCTCCTGTCTTTTTCTCATGTTTGCTTACCTGGTTTTTGGCTCTGCTTGTATTTAGATAGATAGATAGATATACTTTATTGATCTCAAAACTGAGAAATTGGGGTGTAGCAGCGCCATACAGTAAGAACAAAGAGAATAAAGAGCAAACAATATTAATAGAATATAAAAGGAATACGCTTAAAAAACTAAAAACTAAGAGACTATACATATACACATATATACAAGTGTAAAGTGTGGATACAAGTGTAAAGTGTAAAGTTTATGGACTTTGTTTATTGTGCCTATTATAAAGAAAAGACAATACATTAATTATAGAAAATACAATAATTATAATTTTCAAATCTTTAACAGTAAAAATACTGTAGGAGGGTTTTTTGGCACTTGTGTAGCCATCTTGCCAATGATTCCTCATAACACTTAGTTTAAAGTTTGCCTCTTAAAATCTCTGTTTGCAGGGCCAAATTCTTCTTCAACCTACCCCTTGATCCCAACAAGAATCAGGACACCCTCAGACATGGACGTACAAAACAGAAGGGTTAGGGCTAAGTGGCAGGGCCAAGGGGTGTTTGGGACTGGGCCAAAGTATGAAGTGCATCTTGCTCCAGGCCAACATCACACACTCTCAGACAAATGTTTCAACCTTTGCCCGGCCTGTTAATCAGCCACCCACAAACAGAGCACTAAAGCACAAGCAGCTGCTTAATAAATCTAAATATCTCCCTATAGAAGTATCATTAAAACTCTGCCGCGACCCGCAGGCTTACAGGGTGTTGAAACCTCTTCCACTGATATAACACAGCTTTTAACATTAACACACAGTATGGTAGTACAAAAACACAAACATTTTGATTAAAAAAACATCTGCTAAACAAATTAAGACATGTCCCCCAGTTTGTTTTGATGTGAGAAGAACAGATGACAAAAAGCACAGATATGCTCTGTAAAAGGCAAAGACTTCACAAACAAAAAATCTTTATCAAATAGCTCAAAACCAGTGACTGTTGAAATGTTTCCCTAAAGTAGAATTACCATTTAAAACACAGCCTGTAGGTGAATGAATGAGCAAATATTTTATACATATGGATTTTCTTCTCAAGTTTCTATTGCCTCTTAGGTACACTCAACACCGTAATGTGTGCCCTGTTTGATTTTAATGTAAGTCATACAGGGTTATTTGTATTATTATGCTGTGTTCAAAGGCGGGAGACTGCGTGGGTGTACTTTACAGCACAGGACCAAACCAAAGCTAAAATGACTTACATTCATCAGGTGGACACAAAAACAACTCCAAATCAATGCTAATATTGCTCTGTGTCTGCTGGTTGTGTAACAAGCACACAATACACATTCCTCATATCAACATCATAAGGTTAATGTGTTCTAACTTTGTAATGTTAATGTTGTGTTTACGGCTTTCTCTGCTGCTTCCAAGCAGCAAAAACTCAATTAACGGCGCTTTGAGACAATGTTTCAATAAATACATGAAAAATATGTGTTGTCATAGTAGAAACACAAACTTTTCTGTGTTTTTGTGTCTCTTTCAGGGAACTTTGTCTCGGTTTTTTTTGTCATTTTCCTTGTCTTTGTGCTCATTTTAAGCCTCTACCCTGTTGCTATTTTTTCATTTGACATTTTGCAAGTGAAAACTAGTGGGGACACATATTAAGATGAAGGAAGGTGACCATCCAAAATATAGAAATAGAATTAAATGCAGTAATGCAATACGGCTCTCAGAGATTCTTCATCGCTCTCAGTTCTCCTGTTGAACAAATGTTCTCATGTAATGTTATTCCTACTGACTCATCATACATAGTTCACTCTTCTGTCCTTTTTGTGTCTTAGTAGTCTCTTTAAATGTGCCTGTGGCACCTACCACCTGTATTGCAGTGAGATCTGTGTTCAAGTTTATAACTTTCTGCACGTTAAAAGCATATCCCACATACCTGTGTTATCTGAGAAGTCGGGAAAAAAGTTGTAATATTATGAAAATAAACTCCTAATTTCATTTTATTAAGAATTAAATCTACCTGCCCTACGCTCTGCTGTGCATTGCGTCAATGTTTTGCTGATATAGTAGTTTCCCCTTTAGACTGTCTGACAGATACAGAACCATGTGTCTCTCTGGGTGAAGCAAAGTGTAAGCAGCGATGCACTTTTCTTCATCAAACATCGAAACAAACACTTTTAATCAAGTATGATAGCCTAATTTTGAAAAATTAAATGTAGTATCCCCTACTAAATCAATATATGATTTGTCCTTGATTTTCATTCACAGAACTCTAAATACTGGGACAATGCGAATGTGTTCAGTCAAATATAGGTGGGGACAATTCTCCCAAAATATTGAGGACATGTTCTCACTGTCAGTATTCAGACCACATCCTTAACCATCTATGATAATTGTGATCAAATTACAGTAAAATCATTCAGTGGAGCCACATGTAAACTTCCAATGAGCTACCATTATTTGTACATTGTGTAGTTTGGCAATAATCAGTGCTTGTTGATAGTTTTGCAAATTAAAGTTTTTAACTGCTGAAAAAGGTGGAAAATGACTGCACACAGGAGGTACTCGATGTAGATATTACATTTGCATACAAATCTCATGCATTGCAACACGATAACAGGCTTCTGTGGACTTTAAAAGCCTTTGATTTATGTGAAGTACGTTGACATTTTCTAATAAAAGTTTAAGATATTCCACCCCCCTGTCTCTATTCAAGGTGTCACCTTCCACTCATTCTATCAAACAGCTATACGCTATTACTGCCCACTGGGTGTTCTTTGTGTGCAGGCAGATTGTGTGGGTGTTGTGTTTTTTATGAAAAGAGATGAACTTTGTCTTATTGAGGCCACAGATGACACATAGCTATTATTTCTTTAACTGTCATAGCTCATCAAACGGATTAATGTGAGTTATATATTGTCGCTGACAAAGATAAGTTACTCAGTCTTGCAAGAGTCTAACATTAATGGTGTTTAAAAAAGTTAATATTTCTTAGTCGTAGGCCCGAGCATAAGCTTGTTGATTGTGCTGTGTGGGGAATTTTATGACCCTGCTGGTAATTACCAGCTCACAATAAAAAGACTTGACCAAGTGTCCTAATTAACATGCATGTAGGTATTCTCTCCGTGATTCATTAACTTTAACTGAGGGGAGGGGATCTCCCTCTGGGACCTTTTAACACACCATATTATGCACATACAATTCTAGCTAAAATGTAATTTCACCACCAGGCGAAGTTTGCATACAAGACAAGACGGCTTTACAGAGTAAATAACCACAGTCACACAAATACCGAGCAGAAAAGAGGCACTTCACACCACTGAATGCTTCCCCTTCACTAATGTGCTCATTAATGACTGCACATTAGATCAAGCGTTTAATGCAACAGAGCATGCAGCTCTGCTATGACGTCCAACCAAAACAGCAATGCTACTCTTTAGTTGTTTTAATTTGTTCCTAAATAACAAACCAAAAGTAATTACTGCCTTTCAACACTCTCCCTCTCGTATCTATTTTACTCCTGTCTCATAACATCTCTGATGGGGTTTAGTTTGACTTATTGAGTCGAGTATTGAATTGTGCCCATGGTTCTTGTTTTTGTCGGACAAAAAGACAATAGAAAAGTCTTTGAGGGAATGCCACTTAGATATTAACAGACTTTTTTCTCCCCGTAGCCTGCAGCTGCGTAATTAATGTTTGGAGGGATGATCAAACCGACACTAATCTTCAACTTGAACTTGTGAACTCGAGAAAAATAAGTCTAACTTTTTTTATTCTACCGCTGACCACTCTGAATGAGAAAAAGGACCCATATGCCAGAGCACTCATACCTAAGGCTCTCCAATCATCGCTTCCACATTTTCTAATTAATTTTCAATGGTGCACTGCATCTTTGTGATAAGCTCATTAAGAGAGCAAGGCAAAATGAATTCCTCTCATTTTGGCAATAATGTGCTGTGTTGTTTGAAAACATATCAAATGGATGAAAAACAAAGAACGGTGCAGCATTTCAGTTTCAGATAGCTACCCTGACACCCTTCAATGGAGACACACTCTGTGTCAGTCCGCTAGTCCAGACTAAAGTATTTAAATAATAGAAGCTTGGCGGAGGTTTAGTCAGGGAGACTCTTTGCACTTTATTTTTATTCAGAAATCTCTTGGCCTCGCTCCATCTCTATCAACTGACTATGGGTGAAACTATAAATGAATCAACCAGATTTTGTTAGGATTTCCATAAGCCAATGATACCGTTGCTGTGAAATTTACAACATATAAAGCGAGTCTGTGTTGGGCAGATGGGAAGTATCTAAAAAATGAAGTTTTTTTTACCTTTGTTGTCAGTGTATTTTGTATGTAAGACTGTATTCATGTAAGAAGCAGAAACTGTACATTTGTACAAGTGTATTTTAAAAAGACACAATACAGTTAACTAGTCTAAATTGACACACTGTCCCGGAAGGTCAAAATCTGACACAGGACAGTATCACATCATATTTAGACATGTAGGTCCACTGACAAAGGTATTTGATCATTTGGGATGAGAATGTGTTGATTAAGCTACTGAATGCACACTATGTACATAAACTGCAGCAGAACAGCTGAATAGACCTGTTTGTGTTGACGTCATATTTCAACATTGTCTGGAAGCCCAGCAATACTATACACTGGAATGTAAATAGCAACATTGGCTACTTACACCTCGTATGGAAACAGCACGGTTGGCTACGGAGACGTGGGTGCTAATAGCATCTGCCCAAAAATATCTTTTACAGGACTTCTCATCAGTGGTCTCTAAATTTCATTCCACTGAATGGATGGACCTAAAAATACCAAACTAGGGTTTTAAACCCAGATCAGTCAGTATTATTAGAGAGATGTTTCAATTTGATCTTTAATAATGAAGAAATAATGATAAATGAAGCACACTTATATTTATCACAGCTAACACTCAATTTTCAACTTGATATCTTTCATCTATTATGTTGTAGGATTTAATCATCTTAGATTTCATCTTTAGCAGATCTATGGTGAATGGTGTCTTTTTGCATGGCCTTTAACAGTGATGGATATCTTTGAGCAACTTTCACTGTATTTTCTTGTTTTATCTTAAGGACATATTTAGACAGAACTATGGCATGAGAAATGAGGTCATTTTCAATTTTAAAACTGCAGTAAATACCATGACTGTGTAGCGGTAAGATCTTAATGAAGGTCACTCACTGAACACATAGTAGAGATGAAGTAATGTCTGGCCGGCAAGCAGCTCCCATCAGATAGGTAGAGTCAAGACCTCTAATGGGCTGAAAATGACAATTCTTATCTCACGGCTGGCAGATGTGGATAAAGTACACAGATAAGGATGGAGCTAGCTGACGTTGATACTGAGTTGATGAGGACAAGGTGTGAAAAGATCTTAAACACATAGGTGCCTCTGGAATGAGTGTCTTTTTAAATGCATTAAGGGCATTATGTATGGTGTGCTGGATCGTACTGGTTTGAATAAGTCAGTAAGTTTAGAAGAAAAGAACCCAGCTTTTTACATTTCAAATTTTCTCTTACAAAGTCTAATAGCCTTCTTGCGGTTGTGACGATTACTATGGATAAACAGTGATAACTGATAGGGACGGAAGCTCTGGGCACATTATTTTAAAACAGTAATATTTCACTTTGATAGATTTACATGCAGAGTGGAGATTCATTCAAAGTAACGTATGTCAAGTCCACCAATGTGAAGCTCTTGTCCAGCCACTGATTTACAAGCTGCATGCTTCCTCAAAAAACACTGGAAATATCTGTGAAGAAAAATCAACAAAAAAAAGAAATCACAACCATAAGCAACCCAACCCAACTTAAGGCTGACTGACTAACAATTATTTTTGTTATTAATGATAGTGATAATGACAACAATATAGCGCCTCTCTTGAACTCAAGGGGGCTTTACAAAAAAAGAAAACAAAAAGTGTGGGGGTGGGGGCTAGGAATAGGCAGAAGAGAACAGATGGGTTTTGAGGCGGGACGGACAGACAGCGAGGGACTCAGAGTCATGGATCTCTTGGGGGAAGGAGTTCCAGAGCCTGGGAGCAGCCCTGGAGAAGGCTCTGTCCCCAAAAGTGCAGAGGATAGATTTATGGTTGGAGAGGAGATTAGTGGAGGCGGATCTGAGGGGCCGTGAGGGTTGGTAAGGGGAAAGGAGGTCAGAGAGGTAAGAGAGGGTCAGAAGGTGTAGGGCTTTGAAGGTGAGGACCAGGATCTTGAAGGTAATCCGATGGGAGACTGGGAGCCAGTGAAGGTTTTTAAGACTGGGGTGATGTGGTGCCAAGATCTGGTGCATGTAGGGAGTCGGACAGCTGCGTTCTGGACCAGTTGGAGTCTATTGATGGAGGTGGAGCTGATACCATAAAGGTGTTGCAGTAGTCAAGATGGGAGGAAATGAAGGTGTGGATTAGTCTTTTGGCAGCGGGGGTGTGAGAGAGGGTCGGATCTTGGCAATATTCCGGAGGTGATAGAAGTTTTGCGGAGATGAAGCTCAAAGCAGAGGGTGGAATCAAAGATCACGTCGAGGTTGCAGGCCCTAGGAGAGGGGGAGACAGTGGTGCCAATAATGGTGAGTGTGGGATTATTGATCAATCTGAGGAGTAATTTCTTTGATGAAATGATGAATTATGTCAGAAATGACAGTCACAATTCCCAAAAGGCCCAAACACAGCAAACAGACAACAGAGAAATAGTGGGGACAAAAGCCCACGGCAGCGTTGTGTCTTGGCCAAAAAAGTTGCACATGAACTCACCAAGCCGACGGCCAGCCAGCACGTACCTTGTGTCGCACTATCATGCGGTAGTGATCGATAACACAAACCATCACACAACATTTCTGCTAAGGAGCTTAATAGCTAAAGAAAAACGATAATACCTTGTATAACAAGTTTGTTCAGACCTCAATCAGTTTTGTCTTTTTCTCATTCCCGTTTCTCTTCTGCTGCGCTGAGCTGAACTGCCAGTCAGAGTGATTCTATTCACCAGCAAACTCCAATGTCGCCAATGCCAATTCAACATGCTGAATTGGCAGGAAAAAAGGCCAAAAAGGGTCGTGTGTGGAACACATTACTGTGACTGGGGCAAAGGACGCTCACTGGCGGCCCAACAGTGACGGACGGCCAACCTTCGGCTTGGTGTGTAAGGGCCTTAAGGGTGCCATCTTGACATGTCTTGTTTTGTCCAATCAACAGTCCAAACCCCATATATATTCAGTTAACAGTAGCACAACAGAAATAAACAAGAAATCGTCACATTTGAGAGGCTAGAACTAGATAATGTTAGGCACTTTTGTGCAAAAATGTGACTTCAATGATGACTTACTGTCAAAGTCTTTAATTTCTCTTTAATTATTTTGTTGTTGACCAACTAATTGATAAATTGTTGGATTTTTTCCAATGAACTGACATACATTTAAGGTCAAATCCTTCATGAAAAACTGACTGATGTTTTAATTACTGTATAGGGTAAATAGAAAAGCCTTTGGTAAAGATTTTAACATTTCTGAAACACTGAAAGCTTCATTTTGGGATGTCTCGCCTACAAATAGTGGTAAAGTCTGCAGAGCACATGCTGCCAGAATGCCCAGTTCCCACCTCTCTCTGAAGTGGAAGAGACGGTGACTGCGGTAAAGAATTTGGGTGGCACAGACCTTTGTGGGACATGCACCACTTTTAATTTGGTCCTTTGAGATTAAAGAGTGATGCATGTCAACAGGAAACAAGATGTAGAGAGCAGGTTGAGATTAATGACACAGCACTTGTTAAACTTTCCTTTTAGGCTTGTTTCTTTCCCTCTCATTTAGCTCTTTAGTCATTGTTTTAGTCTGGCTAATGTGGCATAATGAGAGTGATAAATCAATGCTGTCGGTTATGTACACCACTGTGGTGAGATACTGTGTCAGTGGATTTATTCACTTGTTTGGGCAAAGAATAAACAACTTGAAGCGTAGGACTTCTTTCACTGTTGCGGCAAAATAAAATTCTTTAAAACAAACAATAAACACCAATGATGAATCAGCACATTAAAACAAAAATGACTTTTGTTTTTAGATATATATATATGTATTATATAAGACACAGAATATTGCTAAAGTCAGTAACAGTGTTTATGCTAGCCATTCATGTGCATTTAATTGAATGATTTATGAGCCTTGATATATGCATGTTTGGGCACTAGTATTTTGGAACAATAACTAATCTATAAACTCAAAGCATTCAGTTTCATGTTTCCAAAACTGGCATAGTGAGAAATTTGCCAAAAACCTACACTTCGGAAAATTGATTATCCTGGCCGTTTACAATGGGTGCTTTTTCTCAAACGAAAATGTTTCCTGAGGCTCTTCTCGGCCAATAATGAGAGCAGAAATAAATAAGTCTTACCTATAAAAAGAAATCTACTGTACAGAAACAGTTACACTCAAAGGGCTTTATCAACTTGAGCAAATTCATATGTATTGCTAAACCAGTCACAGAATAGTGATATAATGTAACTACATTTTTTGTACATGAGACTGAACATTGTTGAGGAAAAAGGAAGGAAAAACAAATAATACGTTTCATTGTTAACAATTCAGAAGACTGAACAAAATGCTTTTCTTTTAATTTTTTTAAAAAAAAATTTCAAACCTTAGCAATTACCTTCAAAGTTTGCAATATAAAGAAGATTTAAAGGGCCAGTGTGTAGGATTTAGTGCCATCTAGTGGTGAGATTGCAGAACTGAAACTTCTTCCATGGTCCAAGCATGGAGAAGAACTATGGGGGTCAACACCCAAATACAAATGGTCCTATCTAGAGCTAGTGTTTGATTTGTCAGTTCTCGGCTACTGTATAACCCTGCTCCATATGTAAATGTAAATGACTCATTCTGAGCTAAGGGGGAAAAAATATGAAAAGTAAGTAATTAAATGCATGTGGACATACCTTTAGATCTTATGTTGTCATAATAAACATGTGAAAATAGTTTCTAACCAGAGAGGCCACATATTTTGGGGGACTGCAATATTGGGAATATGTTGTACTCTATTGCACCAATCACATGAGAAAATTGTAAATGGCAAAAACATTTTTTTAAAAGCCAGAATAAGCAGCTAGTGTAGAATTGTTCCAAATCATTATTTCTGTAATATGTAATGAATAACCAGAAGAAGATACATTATGATGGTTTCTCTCCTCTTTCATATTATTGATTATTATAATAGTATGTTGTCGCCTGGAAGGCCCATTTGTCACTCAGCTCTCTCATTTTGTGCATTTACTGGAGAGTGGAAAGTAATGAATGCATATGGAGGTGGTCCATGTGCCATGCGTATTCTCCAAATTGCAGCCCACTCACAACTAACACTCAGAGCCCTTTGAGTTACAGTGGCCTGTAATTTACACAGACTCACACTGTCAAATTAGATACAAGTAAAGTATTTCATTAAAGTCGAGATCCAGCCCCCCAACTTGGCCATTAAATAAATGCTTTAATGCAGAATGACTCATACTAAATGCAACAGTAAGGAGTGCTCCTTTAATGTCAACAAGTAGCATGTCTGTCGACAGTCTGGTACTGCTGTTTTTGAATCCAATAGTGACAAGGCAATCAAATACAAAGCACTGGATTAACTGATTGATTGCTGGTTTGTTTTATTGATTAGTTAACAAGGAAGACATGCCTCACACACGTAATATGTCACCATGAGGCAAGGAGAAGCTCTGACCTGTTCTTTAAAACCACAATTAAATTTAGATCATTGTTAATACTAAATAAATTAATAGTGTAGTAATACCAGTTCAGGTGATTGCTATTTTTGCATTTTTAAGTACAATTTAACAACATGCCTTCATTGGATAGCAACAGTGTTTTATTTTAGTCTGCCACTTCTCACTTACACCAGTCCCATCTATTTCTGAAAAGAAGCTGTACCTACCTTGCCTCTCTGGATTTGTTTGCTTGTGTGGGCTGTATGTGAACACTGATTTAGTAAAATCAGTTTTTGTTAACCTATACTGTCTTTGGGTTCTCAATCCTACTGCCAGGTGTAGGCAAACAGTATAGAGGTATAGAGGAGGACTGGACAAATTGGGGAAAAAGAGATAATGGCAGGCATATTTGCATCATCAGAGTGACAGGCCACCAGAAACCAAACTGCAGTATGTTAAAACAAAGTGGTGGTATTATCCCACAATAAATACCCTTCCTGATATAACAGCTGTTGACTTTTTCATTAACAGTCCAGAAAACAACTAAATTCCCCTACATTTTTGCTCCGCCACTGCAGCAGCCAGCCTACAATTATAATAACCGAAAGAAAGATGAGGACCTAAAACAGAGCCTTGTGGCACACCACAGGTTCCAGTATGGTGCCCTAAAAATCACACACATGAGCTGAATCTTTCATCAGACTTGTACACTTTAGCTTTGACAGGTTTTTGAATGCATTCTGCCAGTCAGCCAGTATCATAGTGTAAACTCTCAGTGGGGTAACTTTAATTGAAACTTACATGTAAAATAGTTGGCAAGCCACAAAAGCCCTTGAGCCAACATTTTACAGAAACAAAGAGGAAAAAAGCCAGGAGTATCTTGGCAGATAGCCTCCATCTTTTTGGAGCTCATGAGCTCAAACAAAGTGATTGAAGTTGTAAATCTCAGACAGACAATGATATGAACTGATTTAATGTGCTATGTGTTTCTAATGACCTTGTCTTTATGTTTGTTTTATTATCTGTTTGTCTGCTTTTTATAATGTTTTCTTCTGTGTCTAGTGGGCTAAAGACATTTTCCACCTGGTGGACAGTATAGATTTATTCTATTTTATTCTATTCCAGTCTAGTCTAGTCTAGTGTTTCTCCTGAAGCTAATATTCTACAACCTGACAAAAGATATTCAAAGATATTAACATTAATGCTGACATATCATTTGATTTGATTTTGACATGACAGTGTATTGTTGAGAAACCTCTTTCCTTAAATCAGACACCAGTGATAAGTACAAGACAACATAATGCTTTGCATGTCAGTGATCTATATTCTTCTGAAACTGTGGGATAACTCTAAACACTGTGCAAAAAGTTCACAAAAGCAAGCACATGGGAATTAACCCTAACTTATGACATATGGGCAAAGTGATATTATGGTTAGTGAAACCACAAATGGCAGCGGCACTGTGCCTCAAGAATGTGACTGAACTCAGATCCAAACCAGACGCTTCATTGGTTCATAACAGGGCCTGAAGACAAAAGCTATCTCAAAGGCATCAGCAACAACATATCTGCCTTGAATTAATATACTTAATCATCATCATCATCGTTATCATCATGTTTTAATTTTTGCTGTCAAAGTCAAGAATAATGAAATGCAGCTGTTGTTTAACTGTTTTAATTTAATAATTCAACACTGTGTAAGAGAAATTCACAGCATAATAACAGCTCGTCTTGTTTGAGTCATCAGAATTCAGTCATCTTTAGGCTGCTCAGAAAGACAAGGAAGCAGGAATAACTCCTGGGGGGGTTTGCTGTACAGGTCAATATACTGATCTATCCTGAGAGTGCTTCCTAGAGAGAGAGAGAGAGAGAGAGAGAGAGGGGAAAGAGAGATGGGGGATTTACATCCGTTTCCCCTTCACTTGCCTTCCTTATGAATGGTGCATGAATAATAAATGCCAAGCCAACATAAACCTGCCTCCCATTGTTGCATCAGATGATGGATTGGTTTGACTGGGGCGTGCCCTTCTTTTGAACATTGTTGCTCTTTGATTTGATCTGGCAGCTGGGGATGTGTCGGAGCACAGAGAGGTATAGTCTTTCATTGTTCTACACCACTGCCTCTCAAACCACGAGGCATCGAGGGACGAGTATGCAGGTTGTCATTCCTCAACCAAACACTTCTGCTGCTAATTAAAATACCTTCAACCACAGGGGAGATCTCTTCAGTGAAATCACCTGCAGAAATGTTTGGTTGGAACAAAATCTATGGGCCTTGTTGTACACACATGGGGGGATAAACAACAGCGTCCCTAAATGTGTAACCAGGAAGAATAACATTCATCTTTTCCCACACAGCAGTTTGCCTTATTATTTTTTTTTCCAGGGGTAAAATAAATAATTATAAGTGCAATTAAGGAGCAAATTTGCCATTATTAGACAAAATAATGTAATCCTGCTCAAGGCAGCCCTGTCTCCTACAGATTACTATAATACACAACTAATTTGTAGCAGCAAATATGTTTTGAATGAAATGTAATGCTGGCAGGATTCCTTTTTTATCTACACAGTGAGAAAATGGGGTTAATTAAAGTATCTGGTAAGCCACAAATATATTGATAGAGTATATCTGTGAAATGTGTACTGACAACATATTTTACTTGTTTTCTGCCAAAGTATCAATTTTGCAGTCCAATTCCATTTGTAGTGACTACAGCATTATGAAACATTTTTAGGGTTGCAGTATGTTTCAGCACTGATTGCACTTGATCATGGTTAGAGAAACATAATGGTCTTGGTTCAATGTGGATAAAGTCCTTAATGACTTGAATCACAAAACACATGATTATGAGCATTGAACTAAAATTAGGATCTTTCCGAAGCCTAATCACAGGATGTGAGTCACAGTCTCTGGTGTCAGAGTCCTTCACTTTGTATACCTACCATTCATCTCTGGGTAACATCGCTATCATATTTCGGTCAGGAAAGATGAGCAAATGAAGTAAAGATTATTCTTTATTTCAGATGGCGGCTGTACACAAACAGCTGATTTTGTGATGATTGCAGGTGTACAGATTAACAGTTGACATGTGATGATTAAGTTTTGACGGGAGGACTTTGGCACTTAGACTCCACAGGGGGATTTTGTAATCGCAGACTGTCTGCCCTGAGCAGCTGCTAGATAAGTCCCCCCATGAAGTATAGACACTGGTGGTGGTGGCAAATGACTCTGCTGAGGCTGACGAAGCTGATGACACCGATGAATCTGTGAAGACTAGGTGATGATGGGGAGATGAAGCTGTGCGCACAACTGCAGCATTAATATATTGAAGGCAGAAAGACAATTATATTTGGTAGCATATGTTGAAGGTTATCTCCTAAGTGTTTTATAAGTACTGGGTACTTGCGGGGTACTTTGGAAGGGTACTTCAGAGGAAAGATGTAGGAAGTTATCCGCTAAGTATTTTGTTAGTATTGGCTACCTGCAGGGTACTTTTGAGGAAAGATGTCTGAAGTTATCTCCTAAGTATTTTGTAAGTACTGAGTACATTAGAGGTTTACTTTAGGGCATGCAGATGTGCCTGATGCCATCCAGCTGTTCACCAGAGTATAATAACAAAGCCACCAGTTCTGTCCTACCACGTTATCATCTTATGCATCTGTGCGTGTTGCATGTGGACGCGGAAGGTGGCTTTTGGTGTCACACTTGTACTCTGAAAGCACTGACAGATATACTATATGATGAGTTAAGAATAAGAACAGGTTGAATGAGGCTGATGAAGCTGATAAACCTGCAAAGACTATGTGGAGATGGGGAGGTGAAAGGAGAGTGCAACTGCAGCATGAATGCACTAAAGGCAGAGAGAGAATCATATTTTGAAAGACAGCAGCAAGATGATAGGCAAACAATGAGACGCTGTGCTGTTGGTCAAATTAGCAGTTAGAACAGCTGCTATCTCAATTGACAGCCTAAAAAAATGACAACCAGAAATTAGCATGAGTGTGAGAAGTGAAGGAAAGGTAGTATAAGAAATAAATTATAGGCCTAAGCTTAAAAAAAGTATGGTCTTCCTGATGGAGCTTTCACTAATGCTTCATTTTTCAGCACAATGTAATTTGGAAAACAGTTCAGTCATATATAAACATGATAACTGGAGGACATGGTTGGCTGTCGGTTGTGGTTTGGGTGGTTGGTGGTAGTACAGCGTGCATGACTGTGATAAGCAGATGAAAGTCATAATTTGAAACTAAGCAACACACATAGGACCAACATATACATTGCATAAGAGGCTTAAAAATGCTGATAAGGCTTAGTGACAAGGGTTGCACAATGTATATTGATTTAGGCATCAAAACTAAATTAATAAAATGCCTTACCAGCACTGAGTGGACATTCATGCAGTCGGCATCACACAGGGAGCCCTTTTTCTGAGTCCCCATGCTCTCTTTTCGTTACTTTGTAATGGTTTTGAAAACATGAGTACGCTGTGGAAATGGCACATATTGATCTGCTCACAGAGGAACTTGAACATGTCTCGGCTTAAACAGCGCTGCGCGTTATGCCAATGTCCCACTCTGGTTGAGGAAGATGAAGAAGCTGGTCAAACTGCTCTACTAGCAGGCCTTGAAATCTTGTCTCGTTGCAGAGGACAAGCTTTATCCATGTTTTTTCAGTTGCTTTGATGCTGTTCATCTGAAAGAATGCAGATGAATACACCACAGCATAATTTACTGTTTTTTTCATTTTACTTTATAATCTGTTATACATCACTTCCATTTCCTAAAGTTGGATACTTTCTTTAACCTCCTTCAGCCTTTTGTGTTTCCACTTGTTCATAAAATGAACCCTTATCCACAAGAATTCAGTAATGAGTTTGAGGAGGAAAAGTGTCACAATCAAACAAATAGCTTTTGGGGGGCTAACCAATTATGTTATATACCAAATTTGTATAAAATAGGATTAAATGTGTTTCTCAAAAGCAAACCAAAAAGGGATAAATTACATAGTTAAAGGTCCAGGTTGTAGGATTTAGTGCCATCTAGCAGTGACGTTGCAGAACTTAAACTTTGTAAACTATTGTGGTCAACACACAAGTGCAACAACGCATCTAGAGCCAGTGTTTGGTTTGATCATTCTGGGCTTCTGTAGAAAAATGGCAGACTACATGGAAGAGGTCCTTTCCATATGTAGATATAAACAGCTCAATCTAAGATAACTAAAACACGACAATTCTTATTTTTTGGTGATTATAAACTAATGAAAACATAGTAATGAACAGATGACCCCAAATCCTTCACACTGGACCTTTGAATTACAAATGAGAACCTAAAATGAGTTTGTTTGCACACTCCCCCTCCTAAAATCCTTGTGTGTAGCTTGCTACAGCAGCTCTCATTGAAAGAAATGCTACATGTTGAGTAAAGATGAGGCAGTTAGCTGGAATGTGAATCAGAACAGTATGATCAGATCATTAGACATGTCTCCACGTTATTTTTTGCGATATCGTCCTCCAGTTTGACGAAGGTTCTCTCTCTGGTTGTATCTGTTAATAAGAAGTACAAGTTCACCACAGACGAATGCCAACTAATCCAACCCCAGCAGGCACAAAAAATGTGACACACACAAGGTGAACACATTCACACAGGATTTACAAACAGCATCTAAAAGAAATAACTTTCCTGCATTTGTCAAATGTCAATGAATGTGATGTGTGAGTCGCAGACTGCCGTGTCCATCTCACATCTTAGGAGACACTTCATCAATAATTAAAGGATGAATTATTTATATGGAATCATTAGGGGTGACATAGCCCCACATCTCTGTGTTTGTGTTTGAGATGTCATGGTAACACACAAAGTCTGTTCTTTACAATGCGACTGAGCAGACTGCACGCTGGCGTTCATTTTAAAATAATACGACCCATCAAAACAATAAAAAAAAAAACCCTTCTTCTTAAATTCAGATCTAGTTCTTTGTTGTCAGAAAGAAATTGAATTTCTTTTGCACGCTAAAGTGTAACTCTAAATATAGAGACCCCTGAAGACATCCCTGATAATGCCATTCCACTGTATTGTTTTGTTGAGGCTTTGAATTTTAACCAGATGAAATCATCTGTATTCCACATTGTCAGGTGGGACTGAAAGTATCTTGGCAGAATATATTAAATGACAGCGTTCTGATTTAGCTCCCTCTGAAAACCTTTTGCTGCTCAACCATTTTCTGTTATCTCGTGCATTTCATCTGAGCCGCAGGTATTACCAACAAGTCTGGTATTTGCAGGTCATACTCTGGCGGATTTGTGGCAGCAAGCTGCAGCATCATGGCATTTTATGATTATCTTCGCCAGTGGACTCACATGTGGCTCCAGAGAGGACAGCTGTGATAGCTGAACAAATGAAACTCATCTAATTGTTTTTCAGAACAGGAGACACAAGCTTTTACCATCACTGTCATTTTACTAAAGACAACTTCGCAAAATTGTCTGTCACACCGGGAATCTGGTTTCAGTGTTTTGTCAATCAGATCTTATTCAGGCATGATCTCACAACAGGCTGAGCCTTAATTAGTGCCTGCAGATCTTTGCCTATACAAACAAGCCTACGGCCCTTACCAAGTCTGAAATCAGGATGCATCACACAGTTTCACAGATTTTCTGCTGTCTGATCACAAACATACTTATACAAGATTAGAAAATAACAGTGCATGACACACAACATTATTAAGATCTTGCCAGAGGCGGCTACGCATCACCTTTAGCTTTCTCTGTCACGTACACGCTCATCTCTTCATCTCTGTCAGCCTCCTGCTCTCCCACAGACACTCTCTCTCCCCTCCTGTGTCTCTCTCATATAAATTTTCTCCAACTTCTCTCTTTGTCTGTAGGCTCATCCTTGGAGGGCATGTTTTTTCTCCACTAGGATTTCCTTCACATTAGCTGTCCATCAAGTATGCATGATAGGCCACAGCAGCTCTGTGGTCACAATCTCAAAAGTGCTTGTTTTTTTTCCCCCCTCGGTGATACTGTAACTGTCCAGATTTTTACACATAGTTTTAAAACTATCTGGACATGCCCAGTAAGGAGGACTCAGATTGTGATCACTCAAAATGTCTTACACAGATGAAGACCAGAAGTCCTTATTTGACCTTTGATCGTCGCACGACGTTAACCAGAGATAAAGCAGGGAGTTGGAGCGAGGAATAATTGTGGTGAGACGATGGTATGTTATAAGGCGAACTGTACTGATCGCTCACAGTCATGAAAATTCAAAACCTATAATAAAAGAGAAGAGATTTCCTCTACTAGCCTTCCAATGCTTACTTTCAAAGCCCTGTCTTTCCTCTAGTTGATTTGAATATTCAGATGCACAAAAATACAAATTACACTGGCTTTGGGTTTGTGTGGATTTCATCTTTTCATCTTTTTGTATTTCTTTTTATGTGTTAACTCTAAGATTTTTCTTCTTTTGCTACTGTTAGCCTCACTGTTGCTGTCCACATTTACAGTTTAATGCCAGTACATTAAGAATTTAGAGCTACAAAAAGCCTGACATCTATATCATATTCAGTCAGTCAGTGCTGGACCTCGCACATCCATGGTACCCTAAGCAAGCAACCAACCCCCCAAAAATATATGTTATTCTTATTATCTTTTATATTTATTGTATTTATAATGAACAAAAGCAAGAGCTGGTAAGAAATCAACACAAATAAACAATTAAGCAAGCAAACAATATCAAATAACAAAAAGAGAATATCATACATATGCAAATTTGATCATTTCTTCTTCCTCTTGTTTCACTCCGGATGGCAATCTGGGCTCTCCATCTAAGTGGCGCCTTTTAGTATGAAATCACAGAGACACATTTCTGATATTGTGCAGCCTCATTTGCAATTCACTTAAGTGTTCAGATCTGACACATATGAGCTGTCATTAAAAAAATCTCCACTTTAAGGGCTTACTTCAGGATGAGGTAGGTTAGGGATAATTCTTGAGAGCTCTTTGAAAGATGTGAGAAAAAAGAGTCTTAAAAAATTATATTGCTGTGAAAAGAAGCTCGAAATGTTTGCAAGAAAGAGACTGAGCAAAGAACCGTCTTTTAAATCTCCCTTTGCAAGTGGCAAAGATGTATTACTGTGAATTGTCCTTCCTTACTCATGGGATATGTCATGAGTACAGCCCAGATATTTTAGATAGCATCTTGCTTTTTCATATTAGTTTGAGGAATGGTATGCACTCTTTAAACGCTATGTTCTTGCATCAAAAATGGCACTTCAAGAGCCTTAAAGTGTGCAAAAGGTTCATTTAATTGTAGCACGTACATTCAAAGTTAAGTGCTCAGAGATTTGGAGATGAGTGGCTGAGCCAGTAGAGCCTCGCTAAACAAGAAACCTGTGTGAAATGCTAGAAAGTAAAGGTCAACCTTGAGATCAAATGTACACCAGGAGCATTTAAATGCTTTGCTCAAGGGCAGTTGTTGCGATAACATGTTTCCTTCATCCCTCCACAGGAGATTTACATCAACAACAGTCTCATGGTTTGCATGTTTTACTTACTGCAGTCTTGGCAGGTGTTTTCACGTGTGGCTTTATGGAGCAGGACTCACATACAAATAAGGTCTTGTGCAGATGAGTTTTCTCAAAGATGGTATACATCGAAGTAGCACAGCAACTGATGTTTTCTATACACGTACAGAAAAAGATGCACAGCAGGTTTAATTAACCACAAGTTACAGCACTGGGGAAAAAGCCAGTTAACAATGAATTTAGAAAATTGCATTCATTTTTTCTGAATGAGCTGCCATCACATTTCAATTAATTAGACACAAACAAACAGATCTGCGAAGAGACATTTCAGATACAATTAAGACATCTTCAGTGACTGTAAACAAAGTGTGACATTTGGCAGAAAGTATACAAATGAGACAGAGAGGTTATGATTCAGTATCTTTTTGACCTGCAGGACTAACCGTCCCTGAAGACAAACCCCCGAATTGGCATTTCTGTGCAGCGACTCAGCTGCTGGTGCCAGGCTGTGACTTGGCAACCTTGTGCAAGTGTCAATGACACAGCAAAACAGTGATGTTTAAGACAAGGTCAAGTGGTTTTCAAACAGATCCATCATCTGACGTAATCGCAATGAGGTCAGTTTAGGCTGTGTGAGCATTCATTATTCATGAACGGGTGAGAGGAAGCACGCACGTCTCGCCAAGTAGAGGACAAATGAATATAAACATCACCATCTCTCCTTCTCTTCTTACCTTTGTCTCTGAGGGGATTTTACCCTTGGATCAGTCTCAAACATACATCAATATATTGACTGGAATAATGCATTGAACTCCCAGAGGAATCCGTTTCCTCTCCTCCTTCTCTTGACAGCGTGTGGAAGATTGAAGGCTTCCTTTTTCTCATATAAGAGAAACTGCACCGGCATTAAGATGTTTCAATCAGCTTGCTTTGAAGACAAGTAGCAATGAGAGCATGCAGCTAATGAGGATTTGCTGAAAGATCAAATAAGCTTTAAAATAGCTAAGACTCTTTCAAAAGTATTGTAAATTAAATTAATACATTCTCTGAAAATTAATAGATATGCATGGACCAAAATGTGCCGCGTGCACACTGGGGCCCAAATCCAACGGGAATTGAGACACTGTATGAATTCTGCTCCCCATTCTTTATCTTGACTCTGAGTGTAGGTTTTTCCATTACCAAGAGGAAGTGGGGGCAGCCAACCCCAGACTGTCTCCCAATGGCTTAGCTCAGTTGGCTGGAAAGATAGATTCCCAGCGTCCCACACTCAGTAAAATCACAGGAACAAATAGTGCCTCTGTTTAATTTGGAACTCACCTCACCACAAAATATGATTAATACGAAAAGTCTTGTCAATTACAAATAGGCAAAAACAGGGCAAAAAATAGTAATATATCACTGCGGATGCAATTTAAAGGCACCGGCAGCAGAGCGGAAACTACAAAGGGGGTGTCCAAAGACGAGGCGAAAGAGCTACTGATGACAGATTGACCTCGGTGAAGTAATGGTACACCCAGCCCATTCTTTTACTGTACTTTTCCACACCTTTCTGTGCTTCTGCTGATACTTTGATCCAGCCAGACTACAATTAAACGCTCTACATCTGCCACCATGCTGTGCCACCCACCTCACAGTGCCACAGTCATAAATCGTTTCCACAGAGGCAGGCGTTGAGCTGGGCAGTCTGGGTCCTGGGAAAAATGTGGTCTGGCTGGGGTTTGTTAATAGAGACATTTTCTTTTCTACCCATGTCCTTTGATAAGTTCACTCTGTAAAAAAATGACAGTTTTTTTTTTTTTAGTTCTTCTTTTTCTCACTGGTCCTTTTTAAAGGAATAGCGCAATATTTTGGGGAACACGCTTATTTGATTTCTTGCTACTTAGGTAAGAATGTTGATACAACTCTCATGTCTGTCTGTTAAACTTGAAGCTACCAATAGTCAGTTAGCTTAGCTTAGCATTAAAACTTGTCTTGCAAACTCATACTGATGATTTCAGGAAGTAGCTGCATCCAGTCAAGAAACAGTCAAGTATGTAACTTCCAGTAAAACCTCAAGTTTCATTTTGTGCATTCAACAAAGTACATATGAAGCGTCAGTTTGCGCTTTTTAGATGTGCTAGGTGTATTTTACTTGGACAAAGGAAACAGGTTAGCTGTTTTTATGCTAAGCTAAACTAGCTGCTGAGCTCCTAAATGGATCAAAGGCTGTTTGGTTGCAGACTTTCTCATCTCGTCTATTTTACAGAATCGTGTGATGTAATGCAACCCAGTCACCAGAGTAAATGTTGGCATTGTATGTTTCTGCAAACTTTACATTTCATCAGCACTGAGGTTGATGGTGGAGTTTAGGCACAACTCATTTGGTTATGGTTAGGAAAAGGTTGTGTTTTGGTTCAAAATACCCAAGTATGGATGCTGTGATGTCTTGGTAAAAAAAATCCAACTGCTTTTTGTGGTATTATCCCCGCAGGAACAGAAGCAATAACAAAAAAACACCCCCTTTTTCAACACTATTTACAGTGGAAATATGACAGGTGGCTAAAAAACACCTTTGAAAGCACAGCAATGACAAATTAAGAAAACAACAGGTGTTGTTTTTTAGTCTTAAACAGTGACCTGCAGCTCGTCAGGCGTCTCACCTATTGTAGGTGCCGCACCATCCACCATCCCGTCCACCACACAATGACACTGATAGCTCATCCACCATGTCACTTCAGACATCTAGATATGATATGGATGAAGTGCACAAATGCAATGTATCTGTGGTGTACAGAAATATATAATGTCAACATTTTCTTCCCAAAACTGTCTGAGTACTGCAATCAGTGATGGGGAAGCAACTTTGATTACTGGATCTTGAGATGCTGCCAACTGCCCTTCATTGCACTTTTTCTGAAAGCTGCAGCTTCTCAGAAAAAGTAGCTTACACATAAAAGATATTTCACATCAAGAGGCATCTACTGTTAGATCCACTCAGTATTTAGTGGATGTAATTATTTACAAAACAACAACAACAATTTAATCTGGTTGTCATAGAGTTTAGTCTGTGCAATTTTACTTTCCTTGTTCTGTCTGTGATCTCATAGACTCTTTCTCTTTCTCCAAGTCAGTTGAATAACTTGAAGCATGCAACACCTCTGCTTATTGGGAAAAATATAGCTTGCAACAGGAAACGAAATGATTTTGAAAAGCTACGCCACAGAGATGTAGTTAAACCTGTAGCTTTGCTCCATTTAATGTCACTGTTCAGAATATTCTGAATACTTCCAATGTATTCAAAGTTCCTCTATATGTTTCATTTAGTTGTGCCTTTTGTATGTGCATCTATGTTCAGTGTGAAGTATATGTTTTTATATGTGAAAAATTCAATATACATATTTGTCAAAATGAAAAAAACAAAAACATTTTTTAAAAAATTCATGTATGATATAGGTTGACAGATGAAAAATACATTATCCACCACCCAAACATCCACATGGTAATTCTAATTGATCGACCATATTCCTAACTGCAGCATTTATTGCTTTCGATGAAGTGTTGGAAACATTAGACAGCTCTCTTTCTCTGCCTCCATCTCTCCATGGCTCCTCTGCATCTCTCACTAAAAGTCAAGGGTGTTTTGTTTTTATATTGCAATAATGCTACTGGACCATGAAATGTCATCCTCTCCAACGTGGTGCTTCACTTCCCCACGGGGGCAGAGGTGGCTGAGGAGGGGGGTTGACATTATGCTGCCACATTTTAGGACTGCCTGTTCCTAACAACGCGCTCTCAGTTATTATTTTTGATGCTTAAAAATGACTGTCACAGCTTCAATACATGCACTGAGCGTACACAGTAACAGGAGGCAGAGAGAGTGCATGGATCATCCAAGGCTGAACTATTCCCAGATACATCTTTCAGTCTTAGCAAGTATTTAGAAAGTACGATTTTCATTAAAAATACATGTGTTTATGGAGTACATGTCCTTGACCCAGAAGCTGATTCAGCTAATTCTTTTTTTTCTTTTCTAAAATGACCAAAAAAGACATAAATATACTTAAAATAGATAGAAATCGAGCCTTACAGAGACACAAAATGACTATAAAGCGACACAAAACAACTACAAAGAGACACAAAACGACAATGAAGAAACAAATATTCTTTGGCTATGGTTTAACAGTGCACCACATATTCAAATCTGAAAAGTAATTAAGATATCCTCTTCCCTAAATAATGACATAAACATGATTTACAACATGACCACACTGGTAGGAGGAATTATATTCTGTTTAAATGTTTATTTATCTACATTTTCAAAGCATTATACAAATACACATGCATTCCAAAATTTCATTTTTTTTCTTGTCACACTATACATTATGTGCATTACATTTGTTAACCGCTGTGCATTCTTAATATTTACAGGAGAAAACAACCCTTGAACAACATCAACTGAAAACAATAAATATTTGTAATA
Source organism: Plectropomus leopardus (assembly GCF_026936395.1). Lineage (NCBI taxonomy): Eukaryota > Metazoa > Chordata > Actinopteri > Perciformes > Serranidae > Plectropomus > Plectropomus leopardus. The sequence continues at coordinate 21,406,749 of NC_142178.1, forward strand.
GTTTTTGTTGCTTGTTTAAACTGTGTTCAACACATAAGAATAAAAATTCAGAATGAAAATATGAATAAAATTTTTTAAATATCAAAAAAAATTAAGAGATATTATAATTGCATAATGCAATGCAAATAATTAATTTTGATTAAATTAATAATAGTTTGCACTTTATTTTTGTTTGTACATGCAATATGTGCGTCTCTGTAAAGTCCCAAAGCTGTCCATGTCCCTTCTTCTAACATCCAGTAAAGACTAGCAGGAAATTACAGGCATGACCTCCAGTGGAATTCCTCGACTTTCTCGTTTCATGTCTAACCCATTAACCACAACGATCCCTCAAATCTCCCAGCAGTCTTTTGTAGTGGGTTTTTAGGCCAAACGGAGCGAAAACACAGCTTGACTCAACAGTGATCAGCGCCTGGCCTCCAGAATGTGTCAGTCAAGAAAAGCCATGGGAATAGAGGGAAGAGTCCTTCCAGAGCTTGTGCACTTTTTTACAGGTGATGTGGCTGACAAGCCACGGGAAATAGGAGGTCCATGTTCTGTCTGATTAGCCTGAAGCTGTAAAAGGGGCTCCTGGGTTGTTACATTTATTCTGTCAACAGGAGGGAATGTGTCACTCTAATTACTCTTACTATTCACTTTTGTCGACAGCTCTTGTTTCCTGGCAGGATAATGCTTTCTGCTGTCTGTTACTGCCGATTGTAATTGTTTGTGATTGGTTAGGAGGTAGCTTTTTTTTTATTATTGTATATCAGGAGAGCCCGATCAAGTTCACAGTTTGTAACAGGTTTAGTTTACTTTAGTTTCTACAATTTAACACACCACTATGTACATAATATATGTACACTTAAACATCACATACAACAAAGGGAAAAAAATCCCGAAACAAATGTGCCTCAAACACAAATCCGCAAGCAAGATTTTATTACACATCATTCATTTAGTGTTTATTCCCACAGTTAATTGCATAAAGTAGTCTTTTAATGGTTTATCGAAGCAGTTCAGGAATATATTTTAATAACATGATTTGGTGAAGAGTTCACTCCTATAATGACTCTGCATTGCAGTAGCTTTAAGGAGATTTGTCCTTGGTCTAGGTGGTAATAAATATACTAAACTGGTATTGTCCAATACGTTTGTTACTGATATATACCACTTGCTCAATAAAACACTGTGGTTCCTTATTATTTAAGACATTCTTGAAAAAGTCAGGAGGACAGTATTGTAAGATTTTCTCTACAAAAAATCATAAGAGATTGCACTGCATCTGAAAAAATACAAATATCTCCTGAGTCAGTTCCACCCAGAGAAGACAGTGGGATGCAGTTGAAAGCTCCTGAAAAGATGTGAGTGGAGTTCTGTACAAACCACGTACTCTTACAGTGCTATACTTTAGATCTTAGAATGCACATACTGTACATACGTGCATTCACACCTAGTCTGATTCCTACAAATAACCAGTTTATATTTTCATGAGCCACGCTGGTAACCTGACTTGGGCACTGAATATATTGTAAATACTGTATAAAGGATTTGCACCTTTTATATTTGCACTCTTCCCACTTTGTATTACACCTCTCGTGCAGCAGTTTCCCTCAGGATAAATAAAGTTCAATCATATCTTCACTTTGTGCTTAGATTATTTTGTTTCACATACAGTGGCGCTCCCAGAGGTTAAATGCGAACTGCTGAAATGTTAACGATATATATATACACCACAATCCTTAACCACAGAAAACAAAGAAAGCTGTGCATGTCACCATTGCAACAATTCATCTGCTAAAATAGATAAGCATTGTTTACCGACCACTGTATAACAGGGAGGACCCACTTCAATTGGCTTCATTTCTTTCAGAAACATGGAGACAACAAGCAAGCTAACAATAAAAAGGGAAAATAGGCTGAAAAATTACCTTGTAAGAAGTTACAAGAAAATTACCTGAAAATAAACACAAAAAAGAAAGAATAACAGTGAAAAAAAGAAGAAGAAATAGCTAAAGAAAAAAGAAATTTTCTGTTTTGTCTCTCATCATTTCATTCATTCATTCATTTATCTGAAAATCATTTTAAATATATAATTAAGAGAATTAGATATATAGTTTTCTGAACATTTTCCCTTCATTATTTGATCGTATCTAATCATTTTTGAGCAAGAGCAACATTAGCTTCCGGATTGGCCGAAAAAGCGTCATCAAGGTTATTTTTAGAATGTTTTGTGGACAGATGAGTCCAACATAAAACTTTTTGGTTTAAATAAGAAGCATCTTGATCCGCAAAAACTAGTCTCTGCATTCTAGCCTAAAAATCTTATCCAAATGTGTCCAAACTGTGAAGCACAGCATTGGCAGTACGATAGTAAAAGCACCCAAGATCAGTGGCTCAAACGCCAATGATAAATCCAAAGAATGGTTGGTAAAAGCTCAAAGGACTGTGACTCAGATGTAGCAGTGGGTATTTGTTTGTAGGGTAGCGGGCTGTCAGAGAAATGGGCTTTTGATCCAATAGCATCCAATAGAGTTTTTGGACTACTGTGGCTTCAGAATTTTGGGCCTTTAGAGCAATGCCATGGCACGTTTTATTCAATATGTAAAGCCACTAGATATAAAAGTGATCTTGAGTAGAAAAAAATCCTTTCATCGAGCTAATCAAATTCAAATGCTGGTTTCACACAGCTCTTGGAGAACACCATTAAGGAGGTAGTCTTGCTAACTGCTGGCCTCATTCATAGAGGCTTGTTTCTGAAGAGGCCGAGCACTGCAACGAAGTTCATTATGAGTTCATCACTGATCCAGTTGTATTTCCTCTTATATTTGATTTAAGGAGGATGGAATGATCTTTGAAGTGAGTCTCTTTGCCTCAAGTGTCCTTTCAGAGTGACTTTAGAGATCTCAGGCATTTTATATTTTTTCGCTGACAGTTATATTTAATACCAAGGCAAAGCTGAGTGTCGATCAGTGGCAGAGGCAACAATCAGCTAGAAACTGTGTAGGACTCCTTTACGGAACCTGAGCACTTATTTCGATCACGCTGAGCTGTAATCAGGAGAGCCTGCCAAGTAGCCTATATCACTTCATGTCATAAGTCTCGTATGTAAACACTCATACAAAATGCTGTAAATGAGTAGGAACTTGATTGGCACAGAGTTGAAGAGGTCATTCAAATTTTGAGCCAAAAGTGATTAATGTGTGAAGAGGAAAATGCTTCCATGAGTATGTATGTCTTAATCTTAACAGGGATAAGAAAAAAACTTAATGCATAGTTATAATTACGTCCCACTCTGCAGGTCTATTAGAATTCAAATTAAAGTTTTGTCCAAGTGGACTGACTTTAAATCACTTTCACTTGAAGCAGCACATACAGAAAATCAATTTGATCTGTTTCAAGTAAATGTAATTCTACTTTTTCTTCTGCATTTGGATAAAAAGCGTCCAACTGTCTATGAAAACAAAAATAGAAATGCAAATTTTGAAGGATTCAGATTAAAGGGTTAGACTGCTTACAATGAAATAATTGCAAATCTTCAGTGTTTCTGTGCTGGAAAATTTAGTGTGCATCAGTGAGCGTCAGCACTTCGCACAGTCACACTACAGTTATTGATGTGCTTTTGCAAGGCCTTTGACAAAAGGTCAGATGTTCATTATACGGTAAATAGAAGTGTTGTTTTCGCTCTGTGTAAAGTAGAATAATCTGGTTTCGCTACAGATTTTTTTTAAAAGACATCATTTAAAGATAATACATTTTCTGTATGCCCTTGAGTCATCATATCCCAGGAAATCTATAATCTGTTAAATAATCTAAAGGTTAACTAAGGTTTCACATTTGTCATTTGAATAGCACACTCTTGCCATTCATTCTGAGTATCACTCACCACAATGCAAGTTGGCTATCTTAGCCACTAACCATTTTTCTATGTTTTTGCCAGTTAGGCACTAAATAAAGCTTGTTGTATACTGGTACTTGTCCAGGTGATTTGATGCCAGCAGCCCCAAGTGCCTCCGGGTGTGGGAAAACAACAAAGCCTTTGGCAATGAAAGCGGATGGCACAAATTTAGGCTGATTGCCTGCTGCCCTGCTGCAATTTGATTGGCTGTTTGCCCATTACTTTTGTCATCATTTGCTCGTACTTGGCAGAAGTTAGTATTTGCTTTAAAGAAGTAGTACTATGGTCACAAGGAACAATGTGGATTATTTTCAGCAGCTTATATTACTGTCCAAAGTAGTTGTTGCCCCACAATTTTTTCCCCGTATGAATTCTACTAAATACAAATCATACCAAGCAGTACATATTTTGTATACAATACATTTAATGAAATCCCAAAAAGTTTTACAAAGTAGGAGTTGACTAGATTTCCACAAGCAATAGATCAGGCAAAGATACAAAGTGTCACATAAATTATGTTCACCTGTCCAGGAGAAAAATGACCAACTCAGCAAATTAAATTCCATTGGTGTTACTCAAATTTTTCTTCCTTTCAACAGCACTACTCGTGTGCTCAATAAAAAAAAAAGGTTTTGGGTGGCAAGCCAAGGGGTTTTGGTCCTTTTTACTGTATGTAAAGCATCTTTGAGAAAAGCTCTTTATAAATACAATGTATTATTATTATTATTATCATCATCATCATCATCATCATCATCATCATCATTATATTATTAATGTTGTTGTTGTTGTTGTTGTTGTTGTTGTTATTATTTAGAATGGCTGCATTTTCACTTTGGCTAATTTTAAGGAACCTTGAGCTGCCATGACATTGGTTGGGAGGCGGCCCTGGTACTAAATTCCTCTTAAGGTTAACTTAATATTTAGCATTCAGACATGAGAGTGGTATCAATCTTATAGGCAAGAAAACAATAAAGGGTGTTTCTCAAAATTACTATTCCTTAACCCTAGGCTTACCTATTTATTCAGCATCACTAATTCTAGCATCACCTGGATAAAGCTGCTAATCACATGGCTCTGTTAAAACCAGGACTTTTTGGTCCAGCTTTGCCGCCTTCACATGAAAGAGATTCTCAAATTTAAGTCTTTTTACCAGAAGCTATAACTAATTGCATTTATCTCCTTCAAAAACTCAAACCGTAGTACTATTACAGCACATAAAATATATGCTTTTTGTCTGAATCTTTAGGTAGTATTGAAGGGAACATGTCTGAGTTTGTGTGTCTGTGTTTAACAACCTGACATCCTGGCAGGAGGGGCACGTCCCAGCCGACTCAGGAATGTTTGGGTGAACCCCACTAATGGGGGTGAGGGTGCTCATTTAGCAGCCAGAGAGAGTCTCGTTTAATCCCACAGATGTGTCTTATCAGTGTTTTCCAGTTTTTATTACCTTACTTCCTCTACTCTGTATTCTGTGCCTATTTTTTCTCCTCTGGCAATACAGATGGAAGTTTTAGAAAGAGAGCGGCGTTGACGTCAGAGTGTTGGCTGTAAGAGAACAGCCTCATGCTGCACTGCATGAGGTGATAGCACTGGTGGCTGTTGGAAAGTTTTAAACACTGTGAAACTCATATAACTACCAGTGGTGGCCTTTTTTTCAACCTTACTTCTGAACAGTTTTGACTTATTTTAATTATTTTTGGCCCTAAATGTAAATATACAAACCTTTCTACATACTTTTTAGGCTCTCTGTGTTCCCTTCATATTCATTTTACCTCCTTTACAATTCCTCCCTTTTGGGATTTCTCACCCATCATGCAGGTTTAAAGAAGACCATTAGAAATGGTTGAAAGCTCCTGAAAAAGCTTGAAAATGGACATTGAGTAGGGATTGTTTTGTAAAACTGCTTTTTATTTATATCATGCTTATATTTATATAATGGCTGGATGCAATTAAGACTTTTTAACCTACGTTTAATATTAATTTAAGCAGACACTGAACCCTGTTTTATGTCTGTGATCCCGGAGAAATGTTGTTGATATTTGCACTCAGCCCTCAGACAAATATATTCACTCCTGTTAGTGCTCCTTCAGATGCTACGGTAGTGCTACTTAGGATGTTACTTAGGTCTCTTTACTATGATTGTGTTGCTCCGTACTCATGGGTGATGATATGGAAGAGTCAAACTAGCCGTCATATTGTATAGCTGCTCATGAGCCACTCTGTTTCCTAGTTACAGAGCCAAGGCTGCAGGACACAGGGTTTTTTTTTAGTGCATACACAAAAAGGACAGCTATGGAGCCTTTACAAAAACTGTGTTGGAGGAATCACAGATTTCACTTTTAAGTGCAAACAGGGATATCTGAGTGAGCATGCATTCTGACCAGCTCTACTGAACTTCAACTTATCAGGGAAAACACACAAAAATGGTGAACTTCTAAAATAAATTCCCCAACTGATACAGTAAAACAATTATTTTTTTGTATTACATTTTTTCTGAAATTTTCTGTTTAAATATGCGAATGAGGCATTATTCAACTGATATAATGAATATGCTCTTTTTGCATGCATTTCAGAACAGAAATCTGAACCAAAATCAACACCTTAATGTGTATTTTGTATGTTTTTTATCTTTCCACTATATCACAAGAAGACGTGTTTTGGAAGAAAAATTAATATGAAAAGACCATGTTTATGGGCCTTAACTGATCTGAACACTTTCTTTCCATATAATGACTCTCGAAATGTCGAAGGGTGGAGTATGAGATTTCCCAACCGTAGCAGTAGAGGCTATATGGATGACATGATGGAATACAGACCCCCTATAGCCCCCCTGCCTTAAATCTGCAGTGGCGGCCTCTGCTTCACAGCGAGAGAAAAGACCAGGACATAGTGGTCTGACAGAGACTAAAGCCAGAGAAGATCTCATACAAGGGGGAGATGCAGGTGATGGAGTGGATTGAAAAAGAGAGCAGAGGAGATGACGTGCTGAGAGGGGGCTGCGAATGAGGGAGAAAAAAAGGAGGTGGAGTGAGAAAAAAGGAAAAATTCTAGGTTGAGGGAAGAACACAGAGGACCAGAATTACTAAACCTGCCTGCTTTCAGATGCATTCTGCGCCTAGAGGCCTGTCTTATTTATCAAACAGCAGAACCAATCTGGAAGCTAGTTTAGCTCATCTGATGCACACCTTGCATCAATTCACTGGAGAGCATCTCTCTCCTTCATGCATATGCATTTAAGTCAGAAGGCTGAAAAGAAATAGTTGGAGATAATGCATTCAGAAAGTACCTACAGCCTTTTGCTAAAGTTGTTTGAATTATTATTATTTGTTCTGTTTTTTTTTCTCATCAGTCTCCACTCAATGTGCGGACAAGGCAAAAATAAGAATTTATTTTCATTTATTTATTTTAATTTAATCGAAAAAACCCTGAAATATCACATTCGGATCCTTTGCTGTGAAACTTCAATTTAGCGCAGGTCCCATTTTTCTCGATTGTCTTTGAGAAGTTTCTTCACCTTGATTCAGAGTCCACCTGTGGTTGATTCAGTTGACTGGACCTGATTAGGAAAGGCACACCTCCTGTCTACATAAGGTCTCAAAGCTGACAATGCATATCAGAGTAAAAATCGAGCCATAATGTTGAAGGAACTGCCGTAAAGACCTCAGAGACAGTTCTGTGTCAAGGCATATATTTGGGCAAAGCTACAAAGAAATCCTGCTGTGTTGAAGTTTCCCAGGAGCGCTGTGGTCTCCATAGTTCTTAAGATGTTTGGAACAACTCAGCCTGTCTGTGCCACTGATTGTGCATCTGTGCATGCACACTTTAGTCCAAGCTCAAAGGCGGGGAAATGGCAATGTGACGCTGGATTCATTTCCTGTGTTCTGCACCCCTCTGTCAGGAGAGATGGTGGTCACACTGGTCAGCAGTTTGTTTTTGTTTTTACATGGGCTATAAAAATGCAGATGCATCGCAATGGCTGAAGCGCTCCACAGGCACACATTGAGTTAGTTTGCTTTGACTAACATTAATGCTAACAGTTATTAACTGACAAGATGCAGAATAAACATCAAGAAGACTACATCTATTAATGATTTTATATGGAAAAAAATATCATTATTATTTTACTTGTTTATTTGACAAAAACAAATGAATAAAACATTGCTTCATATGTAAAATACAATGTAGATGCGATGCATACAAATAATTTAGCCAAGGCTAACTTGCAACACCTGTCCTTGGTTAGGCTTTTACAAAGAGAATATGAAGTGTAGGATTACTGAGTGTGGAATAATACAATACAACATATACAAGAAAACATGGGCAAAGATCAAATGTAGGTGGTGACCAAACTAAGAACAAAGACAGAAAAACTTTAAAAATTACTGTCATTTAAGTATGAAGTGTGTGTGCCCGTGTGTATGTGTGCATGCCCACATTTGTGCTTAACAGTAAGCGTGAGCATGTGTCTGTGTGTGATCAAAGATTGTAGTCTACATATCTAAACACACACATGCACCTACACGTTCATACTCATACATTACACACCTACATACAACCATGTATGAATTCCCAATGCCATAAAAAATCAATATACAACAAAGACTTTAGCTATTTATCAAACACAGTTACAAAACAAGTCTCTCCAAACTTGAATTATCGGAGGGTTGGACCTTCCTCACAAAACAGCAGTTCTTTAGGGTACCGGGGGGGAAAAGTCAGACAGCGGTCTACTCTGAACATCACTGCACACATGGAGCTTTGGTGACATCTGCTCAGACGAGTTAGACCACAGGACATGCTACAGGACTATTACTATCCATGCTACCCCCCCCTAAAAACTGGACCTGTGTGAATACACACCGTGCTTAATAATTACTGAAATGGCCGACATTAGTGCAATCACCTCCTGTTAAACCAATTCAGCATCAATGCGGCTTTTTGGGTTCCTGGCTATTGTGAAGACAGCCTTTGAAGGGTTTTGACTAACAGCAGTACAAAAGCAGCATGACTTGAAAAAGCCAGGCCAGTGTTTGGAGATAATTTTTGGCTGGATTTTGTCAGATGGAAATCCAGGCTACATTCAGTGGAAAAATAGACAGTTTGCTGTTTTTTTTTCTGATAAGTGCAAAAAATAAAAAATAAAAAAAAACTGTCTCCTCTACTGTGTGACCTTCTATGTTAAACTTGTTCCAAGAGGTTTGTTTTTGGCATTGGCAGTTCATATAAATTTATTATAGCAAGAACATCTCTTACTGTGTAAGTTCAGAAATCAGAGCTGGTGGCAGTTGGGACATTTTCCTCAGAGAGCTTGGTTTAGATTTCTACTTATGATCTAACTGAGTTTTAATGTTTTCCTGTTAAAAAATGCTTTCTTCCTAATTCATATAATATGAATTAGACTTAAATTCATTGTATTGTGGCTAATATGCCCTTCAGATTGATGGCAGAAAGACCAATAGGTCATAATTCCCCAAATCATCACCTGACACCAGTAGTTCATTAAAATTTAGCTTAGCTTTGTTATCCTGACAGTCCCAATACAACTGAAACATGCAGGATTTTAGGGCGCTTTCAAACCTAAATTTCATTTGCTCAAGTACATTTTCCTTTTATGCCTCACTGAAAACCATGTGAGAACATTCAGTCCACTTATTGATGTGTGGGGGTCAGAAGTAAGTAAAACAGGGAGAAAGTCCTGTAGTCTGGTAGTCCTTGTAGCAAACTGTTCTACCTATTCTACCTATTATAAACCTATTCTCGACTAAAGGCACCCAGCTATCGGAGTCACTAAGCCTAGACTTGCAAAGTACACCTTGTCATTAGGTAAGATGGAAACAGACAAACCACTCCAGCTTTAATTGTGACCAGATCAAACCAAAATCCTCCAACAGTTTTGGTCAATCCAATCACATGAAAAAATGTTGCCATTGTATGAGGGGCAAATTTCCTACTGGAAAAGCAGCAAAGTCTCAGGAAAAATGCTTTTTGTGGCACTTTGCTGTTGGAAGGACAGCGACAGCTTGCACAAAAACCCCCACATTTGAGAGCTAAAAAAGAGACAGGGAAAACAACAAGACATGGCTGCAAGACAACCAGTTCTGTCGTTTGTTGGTCTGAACTAGTGGTCTGCTGCTTGGAAGGCAACTCGCCGAGGTGACACACCATCCATCCCAACCCCCCACAGTGATAAAGTCAGCTTATGCACCAGGCACTTTAAAAATGTTTATATAATATGTTAAAAAAAGAACAAACAAAAAACAAACATATGTAACATGGTTTGCAGAGATGCCAAAAACAGCAATGTTTTCCTCTGGTGACTGGTCTGTTTCAGTGCAGTTACTTTGGAACACACTTGAGTAGGTCTGCTGTGTTCAGATCTGCCAAAATAAATTGTACAAAAGGTAAAAATAAAGCAATTCAACCAAACTAAACAAAAAGGTTTGAAAACTAGACCTTGAGCTTCATTAGTCCGAGATGAATCATGATGATGTAAAACAGTAAAGTACAAGCAGCGGTGTAAAGGTAACTATAGAGAGAGGACACTTTAAGTACACACAGGATTTCACAGATGGCATTTAACCTCATAGCTTCAAAATATTTTAGTGTTTACCCTCCTTATTTATTGTGTGTGTGTGTGTGTGTGTGTGTGTGTGTGTGTGTTCAGTGGTGAGCTGCTGCATGGAGTTGCTCTTGCAGGGATGTAAAAAGTTACACTGAAATAAAATGAAATTAATTGGATATTATGGTTAGAAATCAGATTCATTACTGTGATTCATATCTTTACCCGTGGAGCCTAATGAATCAGCTCTATGGGTGAGAAGTTACTCAGAACTAAAGAAACAGGCCACAAATCTCCTGAGAAAACTGATGCAGCAAAAGTCTCACCTTTAGCTTTGTAGAGTCGTGTGCTATCACCACTCAAATATGGCTCAGTAGGCTGTTTATTGTTTTTAATAAATAGTTGTACATTACCATCCCGTCTGTGTGATTACAGAGCCGTCATGATTCATTTAAGTCTAGTGCCTGTTTAACTCTGGTCCACTCAATTTAGAGGTGTGTTCTAATTAACATCAGGTTAATTGTTCTGAAAGTCTGCTCCCTCTATGTATTTAATGTGGTTCAAGTCACATGACTGCTTACCGGCCTTTGCCAAGATGTGTTTCTAGAACAAATAATGAGAGGAGAAAATAATTATGAAAAATAATTAAATACTAAATAGTGTCATGTGGTTATAGAAGTCACTTATGAATTAAAAGTCATTAGAGAAAGTTTGGTGACTGGTTACCTAGCAACAAATACTGTGACGGGTGCTGAAATATTAAACTATATTTAGGGCTCTGGACTTATGTAGACTGTTGCTGGGATGTTAAATTCAATTTACATTTTGAAATAAAAGCAAACTAGACAATGCCAGGGAAACATTTACAATTCTACAATTTCATTTAGCAGACGCTTTTATCCAAAGCGACGTACAACACAAGCAAGAATTTAGACTTAAGGAAAAAAACCCTTAGTAAGTGCAAAAAGTGCTTCAGGTGTGATTGGTCACAGGTATTGCCGTCTAGTGGCAGAAGAAGTGCCGCACAGCCCCCCCCACCCTTTTTTTTTTTTTTTGAAACCAAAGTAATAACCAGTAGCGATCTCAGCATCTGAGATTCAACAATCTCAGTATCACTACTTACGATGACAGTCAACATACAACATCGCACAACTTTGTCAGTGCTAGACAATCATTAGGTGCTGGGTTTTGGACCATCTGACTTAATCTACCCCAAAGGGCAAAGCGGAGAAGAGTCAGGTTAAGTGCCTAGGTGTTCTCGGAACAATTGAGTTTTCAATTGTCTCTTAAAAGTAGAAAGGGACTCAGCAGAACGCACAGAGTTTGGAAGTTTGTTCCACCATTTGGGAACAACAGAAGAGTCTAGCTAGAGATTTAGAGCCGTGCTGGGCTGGAAGCACCAGGCGTCTTTCGCATGCAGAGCGTAGTGGGCGAGAAGGAGAGTAGACCTGGATCAGGGATTCCAGGTAGGCTGGAGCAGTTCTTGTGATTATTTTGTAAGCCAAGAGAAGTGCTTGATTTGTGTGGTGCCTGTTCTGTTCACCAAGGCCTGCAGAGAGAGATGTGTCCAAATTTAGAGGCTTAGATGCAGTCTAAAAAGTGGGTCCTTCAGGCAACCAGAAGGCCAACTTAAACCTGCAGCACCTCTCCTAAAAAAGACAATCTATTCTCACAGAGACTAAAGTACAAGGTTTGTGTGGGTGGCCCTCTACATCTCATCAAGTGAAACATTTCCAGCTTTGTCCCCATGTTCCCTTAAAACAACCAACAAAATGTAAATACAAGTTTACAAAGTTTTGACATTTCTATTCAAAAGGTCAATATATTCAGGCGTGTCAGTGTGTGTGTGTGTGTGTGTGTGTGTGTGTGTGTGCGTGTGTGCGTGTGTGCATGTGTGTGTGTGTGTGCGTGTGTGTGTGTGTGGGGGGGCTAAATAAGTCTGGAATGAAAAGATGAGTTTTTTTTGCAATTTTGTTTTTCTTTATTTCTAAGCGAATACTTCCATAACTAAATTAAAACTGGCAAAAATGAAGCAGTAAATAGATTTTGTATATAAACATTTTGGAAGCTCTGAGGCCCCTCCCACCTCTCAAAGGTGAAAAATGGTTAAGTCAATAAACAAGGATTCATCTCTAAACACAGTTAGAGCCCAGTGACTTATGCTGTTGGAGCATCAATGTAAATTGTCATTTCATCAACCAAAAAAAGGGAAATCTGCATTTCACAGAAAAGAAAGAAAGAAAGGGAAAGTAAAGGGTGGAAGAGCAAAAAAAAAAAAAAAAAAAATGCTTATGCATATAGGGCCCAGAATTTGGTGCTATGTTCCTGAATATATCCATACAATGACTATTTAATTATGCTGTTTCGTTATGCAATTTAAAATATGTCCAGACTGCAAAAATGAGTTTCTAGTTTATATTTGATAATTTGGAGTAACACATACAGTACTGGAGTTTATAAAGACAATTATCAGGTTTTCTAGACTTAGATCCATTAATGGTCCTGCGTGTAATTTTGGAGAAATTGATGAATGAGTCTCACTCTGTTTGGTTATCCACATTTGGCGGCTAAAAAGCTGTTTTTCAAGCAGCAACAGGCCACTAAAAAACAACCGTTTTTGTTGTTTGTTGGTCTCAAACAGTGTCTTCAGTGGTCTGCAGTTCATCCACCATCCCCTCCACCCCCGAAGACAAGTCAGCTCATAAATTACGTCACTTAAGAAATGCTGATGTGATACATATAAACTTACAACTTCTTGCAACTGCGCTGTTTCAGTGCAATTGTTTTTGTATGTCTGCTGTGTTTACATCAGATCAGAGCTGTCCGCCCATCCGCCAGCAAAATTCTTGTGTGTGAAATGCATCAGATCTCTGTCAGCAAGTTAGCGAGACACTTGCGGCATGAGGGAAAGCCAAACATTGTTCATCTGCGCACACTTTGATAACATAGAGTTGGTTGAAAATCTGCGTTTCCCTTTAAGATTTAAAGCAAATTGATTGAATCGATCAGCAGAATGAAGGCTTACTAGACAGGAATTTATGTTGCCTTGTTAAATATTTAGCAACAATATCTAAAAAGAAAAACCTTTTTACATTTTTTAACTCCACATTTTTGTTGTAAAGCTTTCCCATCATATCAAATTATTTAGGTGCTTTGTTATAAACGGTGTAAGCCTTACAGCTCTTTCTTTTGTGTTTTTCATGTCACTCTTTCACAAAGCTCGCCAACAGCCTGAACCTAACAGATGCAACAATATCAATGACACTTAAAATCGATTATTACACTTATTCAACAGATGATCTTGTGCTTTGCAGTGGTAACACAGATGGTTGAATCCTTAAATTTCACACAATTGGTAGGTGTTTTAACACACTGAAGAATTTTGGTTTAAGACAATTTTTCCTAAATGCAAATTTTCACCAACAATCAAATGAAAAGCTAATTTATCCAAATGTTTCGTGAGGGCTGCTGAGCCCAAGGGAAGCAATTATCTGTGTATTTTAAAGGCTGGAACATAAAGTTGTGTGTATGAAGAAAATTCCTGTGACTTGTTAAGCTTTATTGGATATTGTTGTATTCTGTGTTTATGTGAATGGGTGTACAATCATATATACATGTGTTTTTATGAAATACATTACATCAGATTATTGCAGAATTTTATGGTCCTGACTAGTTTAATAGGTTTTGCCTTTAGGGTGAGTGTAATGCATTTATTTCTGGGCATTTTTACAAAACCTCCCACACAGGGGGCTTTATTATTGCCAGTCATGGAGATCAGGCACTTTAGCTTTAACTTTTAGCTTTAAGTACTTTATTTTGATGTATGCTGTTTTTTGAACTCCTTTTGCGTTTTGCACTTCAATAAATCAAAATGCTGTTCACTTTCTGCAGAGACTCATTGGGAAGCAATTTTGAAATCAGTAGTTAGCACTTTCAACCTGATTATCCCTGTCAAAGAGCCTGTGATCCCTTTTCTTAGTTTACTTATTATGAAAGGTACTGTAAGTGTTATTTAAGATGAAATAAAAGTTTAATATCTTTTCAGCCACCCTTGATAAAGGTGTTTGAATATTAACATGAGTCCTTCTGCTGCACAGTCAACAGAGAATAAAACTTTAGGCTATCTTGTGCCCTTTTATCGAATCAGGAGCACGACGACCGTCTGCAAGAAAACGTCAACCCATCCAACGTCCGTTATTTATACAGTCTATGTTTGGGCCTGATGGCATCATGTGATGACCCTGGAGGTTGTAATTCCACAGTTTGGCAACTATAACCGCTTTTACACAGAAATCGTGCTGCAACAAAGTCCGCCCTTTTGTACTGCCCATGCATTTTTACACAGAACAAAGCGATAGCGGCATCGTTCCACTCAAGTGTGTGATTACACACCGCATCGCACAATCAAAACAGACATGACAGGTGTGACATTAAACACACGAGCGTCCGCCTTTGGTGTTAAATGTAACATAGGGCCTATGTATCTATGGCAACACACAGCAACCACATTGTCACATTAATGCCATAATGTGACAATCACAATAACTTACCGTACTGTTATATGGCAACTGATCTTGTCCTGTGCTCGGAGGGTAAGGAGCTCGTGAATCTCATTTTTTCCCAGTTTGCGGACATTTACAGCCGCTGTTCTTCTTCTTTGTATTAGCCTCTAAGCTAACAGCTGCTTTTTAAATCTCCCGCAGTGGGTGGCACACATAAAACACATCGTCAAAACGTCAGACCCGTGCCGTCCACGGTCACGTTTTTGCGGCTTTACGTTTTACACAGACCTCCTCTCAGGGCTGTTACTACCTTCTCTCCCAGCTCAGAGGTGAGAACACTCTGTCCCCTTTTTCTGTGATCGAACGTTACATAGAGAACAGCAAGGCGGCATAACGCTGCAATATCCCCGCCTTGAACAGGCAGTATAAATGAAGTTTATGTAAATTGGCTTCGTTGCTGGGGGCTTAGGGGAAATGTGGGGAGGAGGAAGTTAACATGAATGGATAGGAACTTGGCAAAAAAATACCAATATCACATCCAGCTCCTTTGACTCTTGTTTTTATAGTTTAAATTTTGCTTTTGTTGTTGAAGTTTAATCCTTTCGGGTTTTTTGTGTCCAAATTGCATGTCTTGAGTTCCCTAATTTTTTTCTCGTGAGTCTCTCTCACAC
The DNA here is from genome assembly GCF_026936395.1 of Plectropomus leopardus. Classification (NCBI taxonomy): domain Eukaryota; kingdom Metazoa; phylum Chordata; class Actinopteri; order Perciformes; family Serranidae; genus Plectropomus; species Plectropomus leopardus. The sequence goes on from NC_142178.1 coordinate 21,422,358, forward strand.
ACGCATGTTTTTCTCATTTAATTTTCTTTCAGTTTTATCCCTTTTCTTCACTGCGCACATTATAACATTTTTTTGAAAGATGTCATAGTTTATGAATAAATTTAATTTATTTTTATCTTCCATCCTTCCATTTTATTCATTTCCTTCCATATTTTATTTCCTTGCTACCCTTTTCTCTCTCTGTTCTTGACTCTTGACCAAGTAATAAATCATTCAGTCCAGTTGAAGGAGCTCGGAGCACACTCACATGGTCTCTTTGACCTAGAAATACTAGCAGCTTTCTTCTCCACATGGTTGGCTCTTTGACAGAGCTCTTTCACGTCAGCTCTGGCCCTGTGAGGTCTGCCCTTATCTTCTGGGCACACTCTTACTGTCCTTTCTGCTGAGATACACGGCAAAAATCAGTCAGTATTCTATATATGCACGCACCACATAAGTGCTTTGTGTGTTCTTCATTAAGTGAGGACATGGTTTGGCAGCGATTCCGATTTCGAGAGGGATGGTCCTCAGAGAGATTATTTCTATATACAGTACAGTCTTATTTTGACTAAAGTCATCAGAGATTGTTCCGCACTCAGAGCTGTCTGTTAATCACATTAAAACATACATTAATTCAGCAGAACAATAGTGTTGACAAGTTGATCACTTGTAAAATTAAAAGCAACCACGTGCAATGCTGTATCTCCACACAGAAAGTGAGCATAAAGACAGATGTGAGTAAAAACAGACTCAGTGTGAGGCTCAGAACACCAAGTGTTTGAGTGTAATCTGTAATAAAAAATGTCTTGAAAACTTTCTACAAATTAAGTCATTGCTGCACTGGACTTAACTGACAATCCTTAACTAGAAAAGTGCACCCTGTAGAGTTCAGATCTTCATCATGTAGCTGCCAGAGCTTATCGCAGCAACTATCGATAGTTCTTGTGATTCCTGCAGACCTGCAGCAATGCATTTCAGAAGTATCCCCGAGGCTAATAAGAATATATGCGCCTATTTTGAATGGAGCTGCAGGGTATTGCACCTAGCAGATCAATTTTCTTCTGCTGACAGGCATGGAATGTGAATTATAGCTAGCCTATGATTAATTTGAATTATTTCCTATATCTAAAACACCCAGAAATCTGTGATCCATGTTGATCCTAACTGGACTTTTAACTGTAATAACTGTGTCTGTAGGCGACAGCACAACAAGGTTTAAAAAAATAAGAAATATGTTTAAAACAGACACACAAGAAAACATTTAACCACATAGTCTGCTCACTTACTTAAGGCAGAAGCACATGTATCGAGTGAAATGACCAAATCAAGAAAACCTGTAAGTCTACAAACACTGACAGGCAACACACTCCCTGCTTTCAGTGTGGTATGAAGCAGCAGTTCTCAGCTCCCTCATAGTCAAGATGATGGCAAATATAACAAAAAATGTGGATTTGTTCATCTTTTAAAGTGGCTGACTTTAGTGTATCATAACATATTGGGTATGGCATTGATCTGCAGTTGCTCCGGTTCAAAATAAACATTTCTATGAATGTGAGTTTTCGAAGCCACGACAAAGGCCAAAGTGTGTCCTGCAACAAATGGTAAGACGTGTTGTTGTCCAGCTGTGTCAGATTCTAGAAAACTGCCTCAAATGGCCGATTAAAAGGAGTGAGGAGTCAGCAGTCAGTGATGGTGTAAAACAGTTCATAAAACAGGTTTTTTAACTATTGTGAATCACCACGACTGTGAGTCCTTGAGTATACAGTCATATGTGCACACAAAATAGATTACTTGCGGACAGACAGATACACACACACACACACAGATGCATGGCCACATGCATGATCTCCTTCTGGCTTTTTCTATTTTTTTGTTTTTTACTTGCCATTTTACACAGTAAGTTTAATTTTAAAAAATTATCAGCATACATGAATTAAGTTCCTGAAAGTCATTTTAATGTTGTGGTTTACATAATCAGTATTGTAGACATAAAGCACAATTATTTCCACAGGTATCTGTCTAACTCTCTAATCCTCCTCAATAAAATACTCTGTGATCAGCGGAGCCCTAATGAAGCTACCATTAGTTTAATGACTACAGCATTACATTACTGTTAAACTCCCATCTGATTATCTTTAGCTTAATAAAGCAAATATCAAATGATATACATTACAGTGCAGCCACAGCTTTAGCAGCAGCTCCATAATTAACATCAGAATAAAAAGGGCTCGTTTAAGAGTGTATGACAGTATCTATAGAGGTTGGCAACAGAGACCGGGGCAATTAGACCTCATCAAGGATAGCCTCTTTATTAAATGATGACCCATGACGACAAAAGAGGACAGGGTCTCCATATTTCTGGTGACGGTGAAGTTAATCAACGGTCCACTGAAATGAACATCCTAAAGGTCACCATGGTGATGAGGAAGAGGTCAGTTCTGCAATAGTAGGTCTTACAGACATGTGCCAGGTGATATTTAAAGGCTCTGAAATCCTATTTTCTTAATATGAGCGATATGATCCAACATGAGAACGCAATGATCTGCAATAGTTGGTATCATATTGATTATTTCATTTTCTGTATCTTTGTGTGTGCTCTACTTGCTGGATTGAAATGGACGAGGCTCAGTTGGAATAAACAAGCTAAAACTTGACAACCTTATCTCTTTAACTAATTTTCCACTTAGACTAAAAGACGTGATTTCCGTCAGCTGCAGTTTCTTCAGTCAAGCAACAGACACTAGACTAAATATTGATCCCTTGTCAATGCATTGTTCAACAGTATTATGTATTGTTGCTGTTAAGATTGATGTTGTCTTGTTTGTATTAAATTCTGTATTGTAGCTATTGCTTGCAAAACAGGCTTTTTTATTCTAATGTGAGTACCTGAAGGTTATGTACTCCGGTTGTAGGTGGATTATAAGACAATGGGTACATGGGCATAAAAGGCCCCACCATCTCTTTTACATAACAGCAAGACACAGACTTTGTGGTTTTTCTTACTCTTTTTTCCCTTTTTTTTGTTTCTGGTTTTGTGTCTCTTTTGGGTCATTTTCTGTCATTCATGATTATTTTGTGCCCCTTTGCAGTTCCCTTGCATCACTTTGTGGTCATTTTAAGTCCCTTCCTAGTGCATTTAACAATAATTTGAGTGACAATTGCAGATGAAGGCTGGGGGCTTTTTCACTGTGGGCCCCTGGGCCTGTTCCTGGTAAGCTCATTCAGTTATGACTTCAGCCACCAAAAAGGATTTAGCAATAGCTGAGACATAATTTTAGGATAACTAATAAAACTGAAAGTAAGTTTCCAGGGTCTTTAAGGAAACAGCATATAAGCACTGACTGATTATGGTGACTCTCAGTGAAAAAACAGAAGCAATGAGAGGATTATTGTAACGTATATATTTACCCATCGAGGAATAAGGGGAAAACATCAGAGAAGAGAGAGGCCTAATTATTTGAATGTAAAGCTTTATTTCAAACTAAACATTACTGACTGCATGTGTGACCAGTATCATGCACTTCAGAGGTGCATAAAATTTTGTTCGTAGTCTGTACATTTAATATTCATCAGCTGAACACAGCGCCACACTCTTGGTTTATCACAAAGCAAGCTTACTCAGAAGGTTGGACTTATCTTGGTAAGGTACATTTATTTACACGTATTTCACGAACCATGCTTGTGGTCAGAGGTTCAGCAGATTGTGGGCTATATTTTGTGGAGTTCATACAGGACAGCGTGGTAGATAAGGCATAAGAAAGGAAAATGCCTTAGTATGCTGAGGTGCTGGTGAGGTTGGAACGGCTACTTTGGAAGGCCAGGCAGTGCCCGGAGGGAGCTGGTTGCAATAGGTCTGTAGTCCACCATAACACTGGGTGAATTGGGCATTCAGCAGCAGCAGTGTGAGTCAGACTGACCGAGGAGGAGGTTCTCTGACTGGGGCACAAAGTTGCTCAGACAGGTACCCTGGAGTGTTATTAAGTAAGAATGGCTGTGTGCCTGCAGAAAGCTTGCTGGTGCATTGTTTACCAGCTGTGTGCTTGTTTTATTGATTGATTAACCTGTTAATGCATGTGTTTGTCAGCATTGTATGCTAGTGTTTTTTTTTGTTTGTAACCATATTTGCTTTGGCTGGAAAAAAAACCCATGATAACCACTGAAGATCAAAATAAGAAAATCTATGTTACAACTGAGAAAGAAACTATTCGCTGTGTGATAGAGTGCAGACACACACTGTTCTCAGGTGTTGGTGAAAATATCTGCTGATATAATGTGTTTTCTGAAGCACTGAATGGGCTGTTTTCAGCTACAGTAGGTGTCAGCCGTTCTGATGCTGAGAGGAGCACATGCAGGCACACACTCTTTTGCCCTCATCACTCTATGTGTGTAGGTGCACAACAAGCAGCAAGGCTAACACATTTCCAGTTAAGTTAAAGTAAAGACAAAACATTTGAGTTTTTTTTTTGCTTGAATCAATAGTGGAAAAACAAAAACAATACTTGGCAACGAATTCAGTGATTAAAAATCTGACAAAAAGAGTTAGACCAGAGACATTGCAACACAACCCAGTCACCAGAATAAATGTTGCAATGGTACATTTCTGCAGACCATGGATATGTTACATTTGTACATTTCATATGTAGCTGTTCATATGTAATTGATCAAACTTCATGTATCTTTACGTTTCAAGTTTTAATTTTATGTTGTGACAGTGCTGTGAATAATGTGTGTTTAAGTTAAGGCACAAAAACCTCTCGGTTAGGGTTCAGATCATGTCAAGGCCTAACCCTTTTAAACCTGAGAAAATTGGCTTGATGTCTTTCAAAAATAGAAAGAGAAAGCAATGAGCAACTTACCAAGAAATGAGCCACAATTTTCAAGACAGTAGTAAAAGGTTAAAATTTAAAATAATGAACAAAAAAGAGGCAGAGGAAAAATGAGACCCTTTTTGTGATAATTTTCTAATAATTTCATCTCTTGTTAAAAGTCATTTTCTGTGACCTTTTGTTAATATCTTGCAATTTGCAGGACATTTCTTGTCAAATTGCTCATTGCCTTTGTTCCCATGCTTCCAATTAAATCAAACCAATTTGCTCAGGTTTTAAAGTTTTAAATGCTTCTGAAATGCCTCTGAATGCACCACAACAAAGCTGATGTTGATGCAGGCTTTTAAGGGTTAACGTACCTAGTATGGCTGCTGCAAACATGTACTGAACTGTCATCAAAAAGACACCCACTTTTCTTATTTGTCAGTTTTGTTGTTGTCTGCTGCCTGGCCTAAGTGTAACACCATCCACCACCCCCTCCTTGTTTTGATGAGAAACTCACTCTCCTCACATAATCTGAACTCATCATACCTACAAATGTAACGTATCTGTGGTTTGCACAAATGTACAATGCCAACAATTTACTGTGTGTGATTAAGTAATGTGATTACTTTTGCATGTATCTGGTCATGAGCCTATGTCTTGGACAAATTGAAAATTTGACAATATGGTGGCACCAGATGAAAAGGTCAGGGGATCACCACATTTACAACTTAAGATCCTGGTGGTAGCATTAATGTCTGAGCAAAACTTAATGGCAAACCATCCGAGACATTTCAGTCTAGACCAAAGTGATGGAGAGACTGACAGAGGAAACTTTGTATGCTGCATAGAGTTGTTGTCAAATGGGTTTCATTTTCCCTCATGCCAGAAAGAAACCTAAAGGTATCACATGGGAACCTTCACACTGTACGTCCCAACAGTGTAACACAGTTATTCATCTAGTAAACATGGACACATGAAGTCCACTAAAATAGGAGCAAATGGCATAAAATTACTATTTTAAATTGAAAAAAAAAATCTCTATCTACTCTATCTACTCATGTAAACATCCTATCCCAAATATGATCAAAACCAGGATAAGCCCCTAACCTGATTACTCATGTCCATGTAAACACACTCATTCATCCCTCTGAAGAAGAGCACTGAGATTGACGAGATGTGTGTGCTTTTCAGTTGAACAGCTCATAACCCCGCTGACAAACCTGCTCTGATACACTCATAACTAATATTTACATCTGCCGGCCTGTGTGCTGGTCTGATGGTGCTGTGGGTTTGTGAGAGCACAGTGTAGAGTCTGATTTTAGTTTGGCACACACCCCTTTTGACATCTGAAGAGGATTTCTGTTTGAATGCCCATTTTGATTATGGCACAAGGGATTATTACGCTCCATCCTTTATTTTTATGAATGTTCATTTTCAGGGAAAGCAAGGGAGGCCGCCAGCACTAAAAAGTAAATAACATTCAAAGTTTGAAGTAGCCATGACTAATTTATTACACCAAAATGGGAAATTTTCTCTTTATTTTTCAACAGAAAAAACAGCAAAGTATTCAAAGCTCATAAGCTATTCACCCATGATTTAAGTTTAGTGTTTCATAATCCATAATTACGGGTGCATTATAATTATGCTTTCTAACAAAAAATAGTGCAATGAATTATACATAAAGAATCCAGCAATTATGTCAAGACTGCAATCACCCTCCTGACTTTAACACAATGTTTATCCAACTTTAATGACTTCTGCACTCATTTTTGTTTGTCTACATTTTATGCAAATTATGCCAAATCAAAGTAGCAAAGACATTCAGGAGATTCATGTGACACTATCAATGATTAATTATAAATGACCTTTGCATGATCAAAATGAGGATGCTGCTGAAAACAGTGAAATGAAAGAAAAGACCTTTGCCTTGTTTGAATCACCACACTTCTGCACCTGCTGCGAAAGCCTGTTTTATCACTGGTGTTTTACTCAGTTTATATTAGAATCTTGAAGCACCTGCTGCTCAGTTTGCTAATCTACGCTCATTTCATACTTTTCGTGGCTTGTGTACACAGCTGAAATGAAATGTATGGTGGTGAGAGAACGGCAGGCACAGAGAGAAAAAGACTACTAAAAGTACAACTTGTAAAAGTACTGTAGCTTGGACAGTAGTAAAATATACAGAAACAGTCAGGGTGGAAATATATGGACAAGAATCCATTAATTAAAAACTGAAAAGAGCATTTTGGCACAACGTTATAACTGAAAAAAAAAAACCCAACATTTTTTATGATTAATATGTGTGAGATTGCATACACATGACATTACAGAGAGGCTACTATATTACCTATGAGAGCCCACACGTGTGATCACACTAAATGCCAGATAAATTTCAGATTCTCAATGACAGCATGTAAGGGCATTGGAAACCCGTGTTTACATTCAGGAGTGAAACAGGAGGAAGTGTGATGTTCTTACACTGCTGTGAAAAGTCTTAAACACCTTGACGACACCAGCTGCATATCTAAAGCTTCAGCGGTGCTGCAGGAGCAGCTTAAGCCCTCTGTCAGTGTCTGCGCTGGATGCATACAGCCACAGTACTGTTGGTGCACTGCAAAGCGTTTGGTACCACTTACACCTCAATACAAAAATAGTATTTTGCAGAAATTGTAGAAAAAATAAGCTTAAAAAGTAAAAATAAGACTTTGGTTGCATTTACTTACGTTAAAAGATTAAAGCACGGATTTAGCATTACACTTCTGTTACATGGTTGGACTCCCAATGGACAGCTTTATATAAATCTATCAAAACTGTTGCAGCAAACCAGAGGTATTTCCTTTTTTTATTTATGACGGATATTCAGGTGTTATCTGCTAATGGCAGGTAATGTATCCTCGAGCTGCTAGCATCAAGCAGAACTATGATTCTCTGCCTCCACCATCATATATTTTTTTTTTAATTTCAAAGTTTTTGGTCTTCTGCCCTAATCAAAAATAACTCAAGAGACACCACTTGAGGCATTTTATCAGACTTGTGCAGCTTCCTTACATTCATTGTCAACAGACTTTGACCTACAAAACTGGCTTACCATCCCTTTAGCTGAAAATTTATCTTCAGCCATTAAGTGGTGCACGCAGCTGTATTGATTAAAACAGAAGTGTATCTGTTTCGCCACATGAATGTCAAACTGAGGACTGACGGATGGAACCACAGGAAGTCAGCAGTGAAAGATAAGCTGTAAAGTAATTGACACCGGCCAGACCAGTCCCCCTCCCATGTCCTTCCAACAGTCTGCTAAGTCAAAGGCAACTACACTGGTATGTAAAGTGGCAATCTCAAGATTTCTCTGAAGATTTCAGCCCTGGTTGATTTGGCGACTCCGGAAGTCGCCAAATCAACCACATGCAGGTTAATACGACAAATCATAGATCATGGAACAATTGGCCTTTTTTCATCATTCTCCGAGCAACCATGATCTGATTTGACGCTGTACAGGGCATGAGTTTGTGGACAGCGGGGTGCAGTGAAATTTAGAGTTGGTTACGTTGCTAAGGTGGAGGCTATTGCCTGCAAGTCTTCATCTACAGCTCAATGTGGCTTCTCCTTCTTGTTCCAACACTGCTCACAATATTCAAACTGATCTGCTGTCAAAAAAAAAAGCCAAAACTGACCGTTATGTTGTTTTTGTAGACTTATTTTTCATGAATGACGGGTTGGTGCTAAGCTTAGTGAGAAACATGTCGTACTTCTTGTGACTACTTTATTACAGCGGTCAACTTGTGTTTTGCAAGTTAAATCCTTTAATGTAACGCCCCAGCAGTAGATCTTAGGTTTGCATTAGCAGGAACTTAATACAGCATTTTCTCCACCAATGTCACCCTTGACAGCCTGTTCATAATCCTGCAAGCACAGAAATATTGCAATACTGTCATCAGTGGGCCATAGGCTCATTCAACATAGCTCGTTGAGTGATAGACAGTGACTTAACAGAGATTTATTTAAATAAAAATCTCCAAAATTATTACTTTAAGGTTTACTTTACAAAGGTTAAGTGACAAAGGCGTTTGGATGAGAGGAGACATCAAATCCGTCCTTTTGTAAAGATTCATACTTGACCTTGGGGACTACATATCAAAGAACAGGAGCTCTGTCATGTGATAAGAGGTGGACGTGTATAGGCGGAGAGGTCGTAACCCCTGTCACTGTTCAAAGACGGTTTCTGCCATCGGATGTGATTGGCCTCCTTGATCTTTCTCTGGACGTCCACTATCTCCTGAAAGATGACCTTGACCTCTTTCTAGTCGATGCTGTGACCGGTCACAGACAGCTGACATGCTTTCAGTCTCTTTGCTCAGGGTCCTTGCTGTTTACCAATGCAATGTTCACGGCAGCAAATATAAGTGATGAAATGTACGCTGACGCTGTCCTCAGGGCAAAGGGTTCTCTCCTCAGGGTGTACAAGCATATCCAACATTAGAAACTCCCCATCAGACATGAAGACCTTTTATCATGTGACAAAAGGTTATTTAGGTCACATGACGACACCTGAGCAAGTTTCATTTGCTGAAGAGAGCTGTTGGTTACAGTCAAAAGCTCCTGCAATAGCTGAAGTAAGTGGACCTTTTGTTCATAGTATTTATCACAGAAGCTGGTGGTGTGTGTTTGCTGTGCATTTAGTAAAAACACTCCATAAGAAAAAAACAAGCAGCTGTGTAAAACACATCATTCAGCTGGTGGCTTTTGTGAACCTCCATAGTCAATGTTTACAATTCACTGTTTTGCGATTTGAAGAACAAGGCATTGAGCTGTCACTCTGAAACTAAAGCGCCCAGGGATGAACACAGCAGTGTGACAATGTGATCCCACAAAAACATCCCCGGGGAGACAAACACTGAGCAAGAAAGACAGAAAGACTTTGCAGGGTTATCCCATAATGTCACTTTGCACTGCAATGAATCTGTAAGTAGACATGAATATGGGAGAAAACAAAGTGAAATAAACTGACCCTTAAGGTAAACAGAACACATTACTGTAACATAAATCTGACTGAATATAATGTGACTCTGGTTTCTAAGTGCTTTATTTCCCTCTGTGATTGTAGACAGATGCTGTATCATCAGTACTTTTAAATTTTAGAAGAATGCTGTATCATTACTCACTGCTCTTCTTCATTATTGTCTTTTTCGCTTCACTTCCTGGCCAAATCCCCAAAGCGGAGCGTACAGAAGCCCAGAGACATGCAGACTTCACTGCTAACAATCTGACCTACTCTCCTTTTCAAGCTTTGCACCCTCATTTACACTTATTCTGTCCTCAACTCCTCTTCTCATCCCATATTTCCCAGGTTGACAATTTGATCTCTTACCAATATTTATGCATTTTTTAAATCAAATTTCATCAATTGATGTATGCAAGTTTTTACATTTTCTAAAACTTGATCATCATCTAAAGGGTTAATCTGCTTAAATAAATCTTGGCATGAACAGGATGGTGAGGGTAAACACCTTTTGTATGTCGAACTGTGTTCTTGAATGCTGCACATGATAGGACAGTTAATTTCTAGTTGGAAAAGCCAGGACGGCCAGACTTAAAGTGATATGGGGACTCTAAGGGGTGTGGTGAGCTAGATTATGCAATCATCTTTTGTTTTATTAAAAGACGTTCCATATAAAATGATACATAAATTATGATTTTTTTTGTGGATTTTTCAAATTATGAGTGTCTCAAGGAGCAAGAAGTAGTTGCACTTTATTCATCAGCTTACTTTCTTAAATTCACCAGACTCTTATAAAACAATCATCAATAAAGACAATGTGATAGAGTGTTATTCAAAACCAGACTATTTAAAAACTTCTAACACTATTAAGAGTTGAAGAAAAGACATTATTGTTTGATTATTCTACATATTTAATCTATATGCTCCAAACATAGCAGTATAAAAAGCATCTGATTTTAGAAATGCTTAGTGCTGAAAACAAACCTAAGAAAAATAAAAAAAAGAAAACTCTTGATTTCATCTGTATTCCAAGGTTTTCGGCTGCTATAACTCTGTGGTCTCAGCTCGGAAGCAACTGTCGGAAAGATGTTATCCTCACATGGGAGCTACAATAACAAAAAGTGGTGAGATGTGCCTGAGACTGTATCTGGAGTTTTTACTGTATATGAAAAACAGACAGCCACTAAAGCAAGTGAAAGAAACAAGCCCAACCCTCATAATATTTCCTGTAATAGGTGACCGAATTAGGCAAATCAATAAGGTAAAACAAGAGAATTAATTCATGTTGTTGCTCCTTTCTTACCGATTAACAGTTCAAAACTCTGCAGCAACACTACTCACTAAGACCTCATATCACTCTCACATCAACCCAATTCTAATGTTGCTTCATTCGCTTCGGTTCAGTTTTAGGATTCAATTTAAGCTCCATCTCCTCACCTATGAGGATTTGAATAGTATTGCTCCAGAGTTTGATAGTGAACTAGTCATGCTGTATACCCTCTGTCAGGCTTCTTGGGTCCTCTGAACAGAATGAATGAATGAATCTTTGTTTCAAACATGTAAAAAAAGCAAAACAAAACAGACAAGAGTGCAATGAATAAAACCAAAAAGACTATGAATACACACTTATTTATTCCTACACCCCTATATGTATATATGTATATATATACATATATACATATATATATATATATATATATATATATATATATATATATATATATATATATATACATATATATATATATATACACACACATACACACACACACACACACATATATATATATATATATATATATATATATATATATACACACACACACACATATATATATATATATATATGACGTTGCTGATCTTTTTGCTTTATTCAGGTTAGAGCCAGGCGTTTCTTTCCATTATGCCCTGGGTCTTGTAGATGAAGAGCAACTTCAGCAGCACTTTCCTTTAAATACTGTGGCCGCCTCGATCTCGCGAGGTTACCGTTGTCCACCTGTGCATGACGTCAGGACAAGTCCGGATGATGCCAGACACATCAACCTTGTGCTTAAAAGAGATCCATGCTGCAAACAGGTTGTGCTACAAACAGCGGTGATCGTTTTCGCGCAAGTTTGGCACGGGCCTTTCCACGATGTCTCTCTTTGCACGTGCGTGTGTGCGTCATTCGCTAGCTCGTGACCCCTGACTTGGAAGTCCAGGTGCGCGCGAGCTGTGTCGCAAGTGTGTAGGCCTAAGCTAGTTAGCCATATCATGTTTCAAAGCTAAAAAGAAGAAGAAATACTGTCGGACACTATAAAGCGCAAGAGCAGAGGAGAAGAGAGACACGGAGGAGAGTGTGGTTATACTTCGGGGAAATTGGCGTGTTCAAAAGTGTCGGAGCTTTTGGATGTTGGACATTTTGGACATTTCATGTTACTTCTGCTGGGTTTTAATCAAACTGACAGCTGCTGGATAACGACATCATGGGTAAGTTGTTTCATATTCATTTATTGGAGATGATTTGGGCTTGTTGTTTGTGGGCGTTGCGTGTTGCTGCTGGTGTTGTAGACCGCTGTGTCTGCTGGTGTTGTAGACCGCCGTGTCTGCTCCTGTTGTAGACCGCCGTGTCTGCTCCTGTTGTAGACCGCGGTGTCTGCTCCTGTTGTAGACCGCCGTGTCTGCTCCTGTTGTAGACCGCCGTGTCTGCTCCTGTTGTAGACTGCGGTGTCTGCTCCTGTTGTAGACCGCCGTGTCTGCTCCTGTTGTAGACTGCGGTGTCTGCCTGGTTATTGTATCAGTGGCAGGAGGCCACATGTTGCTTGCGCACTTGTAGTTTGTTGTAAGCCCACATTGTGTGGGCTTAGTTGTGGCTTGACTGTGTGGGTGTCAGGCTATATTGCAGTGTGGCTGTACGCCTGTACCTTACAGGTATCCAACATCATTGAATGTAGAACTGTATTTATTTTATCTTTGGTTGCCTGCCCCTCCCTTTATTATTATTATTTTTTTTACCCTTTATTCACCATTCAGTGCACACATATAACCAAATAGCCCACAAGATTAACAAAACAATGATCTTGGATTGGATATTGGATAAAAGTTTAAAAAAAAACAAACAAAAAAAACAAACAAACAACCACAATAATGAACATAAAGATACTTTAAAAAAAAAAATCAATAAAAAATAAAAGAAAACAAAGAAAAGACAATGAAAATAAACAAACAAAGCATTGATTGCTTGGGTTTAATTACATTTTATGTAAGAGTTGCAGGATGAGTATGGTTGGCATTATTATTATTAATATTATTATTTTGTTTTTCCTTGATCACACTGAGGTTTTATGAGACTCTTGGTAAAATCCATGACCCTGACCATGGTCCTGATACCAGTTGTGCTGCTTACATCAAATTTCATCAACGGATGTATGCAAGTTCACTATTCTAAGTCACTATTTTTACTATGTTAAAATTCATGGCAGTGTCAATTTCGCTGAGGTTGGGTAACTTTAAGGGACTACAAGCATTTGAAATTGTGGTTTTCATTTCTTTATTTACCTACATTTATTTATGCTTTACTTTTTCAACATGTGGATTGTAGATCTAACGTGGAGTGAATGATCTCATAGCAACAGCAGTAGTCAGTTTTAATTAACACAGTGACTTTCATGACATACTTTCAAAAGGTTAATATTCACAAATCCAGTTATGTAAAAAAGCCAATCAGCCACTCAGTGCTGAAATCTGCTTTGCAAAAACAAAACAGCGGTACTTTATCCCTCAAAATGTCGTATTTTCAGGTATAACCTTGAGTGACAGATATAAAAAAAATTCATGAAGTATTTCACTGCTGAAATAATGGTCTATTTATTGTCTGTACAGTAGAAAGATGCTAATACTTTTAAAATTGGTGTCACACGACCATAGAAAACAACATCGCCGCACCAGATCAATGCTCCTGCTGGTGGATGGCATAAATAGAAGCTTGGACGTTTATCCAAATGAAACATTATGGCAGGTAGCTGGTAACTAATGATCACGAATTATAGTTAAACTATAAGCCAAAAATGTATTTCTGAAATTATTTGAGCAACACAGTAGCAGAAAGGTGCTTCGTATTTTATCAGAACTGCTTAGTTTGATCTCAAGTATTTTTCAGCCTCTGTTTTTACAATACAGGAAACAGCATCATGCACACTTACTGTTCACGAAATCTTGGTACAGCAGCAGTGCACTAAATTATGTTTTTCAAGACACTTTAGGGAAAAAAAACCCAACAGAATCTTGGTTTATGTTTTCTCATCACTGCTTAATTTTACCATTTAATCCAAGTTTGGTCAAAGTTTGAGAGAGAGTGCAAGAGGGGCGGGACTCTTTCTGGAACCGCTTCTACACTTTTTGTGTCTATAGAAGCGGTTTATGAAATTTGAGTCACAGTTCCAGTGAAAATATTTCCTGACAAATGAGCAGGGAGATCTGGGCACTGGTAAAATGAAGAGGAGTTTACCAGTTTATTTACACATACTACCCACATTGTTATGATAGTGTGTAATTGGTCTATTACCTTTGTACTTTATGATAAAAAAGCTGGTTGGAACAATAAATACTGCTCTCTTTCCTGTAGGGTTGCTCGATTATGGCAAAAATAGCAATCACAGTTATTTTGATTGATATTGAAATCAGGACAATTTAACGATTATTTTAACATGATTACTCATTGACCTTCAGTTATTGAACATTAACTCTGGTGTTTATTTTTAACACCGGATGTCAATTTGTTAATTTTAAATACAAGGGAACTGAAAAACAGTAAAAGGTTTGTGGTGCAGCCACAACTGTAACACATCTTGCACATTATTTTAGTTTGTTCACGTTCACATAATAATAAAACCTAACCCAACTAATATAATTGTACTTGCTGTATTTTTCTGTATCAATAACAGCAAAATACATTTTGAGTAAGGATCAATAATTGTTTCACTAATTCAGGAGAGACTCAGCACACAGACATTTCTCCATTATCTGTTTAGAAGCAGCTGGGAGTGTCACTACAATGAGAAAAGCTGGTCCACCTTAACAGTCCACCTTAAGGGAGCCTGGTCTGTGTCCAGTGGGAACCTAACTTAGCTTGCTATATTTGGGGGCTAATTTCTGTCACTTTAATCAGCAGCTGGCGAGCTAGACATGGGAACGTGTCTCGAGTCTTTTATTCTCTGACAGACAGTCTCAACTGTTCACACATCACACAGCTGCGTTTCACTTCATACTCTCTGCTCCTCTGACTGCAGCCTCACTGTCACAGGCACATATACGTATGCTCTCCCTGCTCGTGCTTGTTGCCGCTCACGCTCACGCTCTCTCTCTCTCGCTGCGCACACTCACTGTCTGGAACCAAAATGAGACACCGAAGTTTCAAAACAATCAGAGAGGCAGTGCGCTGTGGCTCTCTGTTTTCAACCCGTGCTGAAACGTCTGTTTGGACTTTAGGGGGACAGGCCGAGAACATCCACAAAAAAGGGTGCAATTTACAAAATAAAAGACAAAACGGGAGCAACATTGTTAGACTCATCATGCCGCACAAAATTGTTTTATCTCGATTATCTTATTTTGATAATCGAGTGAAGCCAAAGTCGTAATCGAAATTGAAATTCAATGAATTGCACAGCCCTACTTCCCTGTATTCACAGTTTTCTTTAAATAGCACTTATGACATTTGGTTTTATTAAAATGCTCATATCTAATCACTTTGTATCTAGAACACGCTCCGATAAACTAGCTATCGATTTGACATTGAGTTTCACTACATGTATGGAGTGGTGTGATAGCCAACTTGTAGTATTCAGAATAATTAAGTTACTGTGCTTCCCTTTTAGTTTCTGTGGGAAACTACCCATGAAATAGACAAATGATCTCCAGAGACTCCGTCTTCACTGTAGAGAAGATTAACACATTATCTGGATGGAGATGTACATGACTGGGGGCAAATTGCAGAGAGGATTTGATGGAAACTGCAAACTGTGAAATGATTTTTAGCGTAGTCTCATCAATGTTTATGGTGTTGAAGATGTGAGCAGTGACATTCAGTAGTATACAGGGTGTACTGGAGTGCAGACAGAACTGACACACACTGCTTCGTTCCAGAAAGCTGCCTCCTTTTCTAAATCTCCTCTCATCAGCATCTGTAATAACATATTAGCTGTCACACCTAAAGCGGTTCAGAATACATTTATGTATGATTCTGTTTGAATACAGGAACAATATTAGGACGTTAAGCTTAAAGGTTCTATTTGTGACAATCAGAGCATTAATATAGCATCAGCATACTATTTGCTATGTAAAGGTATAGTGATGTAATGGTGTCCTGAGTGAAGAATGAAGTCATGCTACCGATGCAAGTGTTGTAGTCTGAGCTTCTCTGTGGTTTGTTGCAGTTTGCCGGTCTGGCCTTGTGTGCAAGTTAGTGCGTGTGTGTATCTTACTGGCTGGCTCATATGGCGGTTACCAACTGCAAAAGCGTAGTGCCTACCCTCTGGTTCCCCATTGGTTAACACCATTAGCTATGTCAGCACGGAGCCATTGTTTTTGGAGTCAACGCAGTTAACCGTTAGCTGCCAGCTTAAGTCGAGTCAGTTTTATTCTTATTCCCCCCAAACAAAACCCCTTTAACTGGGGAGAAAATATTAGGAACAGCCACCTCCATGTTGAAAACCGTGCCCCGACAACTCATACGCCATGAATTTTTAATAGAACCCCTTTAGAAAAACACATTCAGGTACATATATGTTTTAATGCATTAATGTATTCATATACTCGAGTTGTTTTTGTGCTTTTGTTTAGTCTGATGTTTTTAAAATTTGTTAAGTTTTGTCTTGAGGTAGCAATATCCCTTCCAAATATATTCTTCTGTGGTAGAAATGAGAAATACATCTGAATTTGCACCCGAACTTACCGGAAATTTGTATTAGTCATCTAGGCTGCTCTTCTCTTTCACATTATTCCCCGTAGGGTTTGCACAGTGTCAGCACTGAACAGATGTAACGGGTCTGTTCTCTTAGAGTCATAAGAAGCTTCTTGCTGCCAGACTAAATATTGCCAGAGCTTATATAATGCATCACAATAAGCATAAAGCCTGAGTCTGGCTTTACAAAAGTTTCTCTTCTATTCGCATTGCATTTTGCCCTGGTTGAGTTCTTTTATTATCCGCCTTTCATATTACTGTACGTTGTGCTCTGCTTACTGTCAGTCACAATGGCAGAAATATGAGATGGATGAACTAAAGACAAATACTAATATTCAAAAATAGTCAGAAGTGGATAGGTGACACTCAGAACCTCAGAAAGCATAAGGTGAAAATGTAAAATAATGAATGACAATTTTATTATTGTGTCATGCAGATGACTATGCCCAGCCCACATGCTTTTACAAGACACCATAAATTTATACAAGCCTGCACCAGAGTGCTGTGCATACATCTCCAAACGACAGAGAAAGCCCAGAAGTAGAGAAGCATATTTCACTTTCAAATCTTCAGACCAGCACTGTCTTCAACAAAATTCAATAATCACTAACAAAATACATATACCATATAAAGAAATTAGAATAAATATCGCATATTCCTTTCTGCCCGTCCCCCAGTTTTTAGATACCGTTTGCAAACTTCGACACATTAGACTTAAACAGCTACTCCAATTTTTGATCATCTATACACCAGAATATTTTAAGGTTTTGTCAAGCCATTTCATGGAAAATTAACTCCCCTAGATTATCATAATTTGTACAGTACAAAAGAAAATGGGACTCACTTTCCGCTTCAGCCAAATCACACAGCTCACATGATTGGTTTTCTCCCTGAATCGTGTTGACGAACCTCAATGGCCAGAGGAATAAAACCAGTTCTCAATTTAGCAACTAAAAATCTTTGGCTCCGAGGTAAACGAGATATAACATCTTACTGAGGACCAAAATTTTGTCTGATGTGTACATACAGTATGTCCTTAATTTTAGCTTTAATAAAATATTTTCAAACCACTGAGCACACCATAGCACTCTTCTAGCAGAGAAAGCAATGAACCCGTCTCTGATCTCATAAAACACACATTTATCAACATGTCACACCCTGTTGTGAAGATATGTGGGAAATCTAAAAACATGTAAGTCTTTGCAAACATGATTTTGATAAAGCGTCAAGTTAATGATGACATGCATTACTGTAAACACGTGCTGCATTAGAGGAAACAAGAAACAAGAGTTATACGTTTCCATGTTACTGTCACACCAGGAGGCTCTGTCAGATTGAATGCAGTGCTGCTGCTGCACAGTGTGTGCATTGCCAAACAAGTTACACAGCCAGATCTATAATGAGATGACAACAGTATATATGTATAGATTTGTCCTGAATCAAGAAACACAGCAAGCGGTCCAAGGCAGTTTGAGTGCAGTGCAGTCCAGAATTTCTGCCTCAGTTTCCTCTCAGCTGGTAAATATTGGGACTGTGGGAGCGTGAAGCATTTTAAATTGTTTTATTTTAAATAACAGGATAAATTGTTTTCCTGGCGGAAAGGCAAAACTACAATAAGGAACACATTCACATAAATGAGGCTAGACTACATAGTAGAAATGTAGGTTAGTATAGCACAGTACAGTTAACACCAACAACACCACAAACAGCCTCCAAAATCACTATCAAGTTGAGTCAACACCTTTCTAATGCTTAATTTAGCTTGACACATTCGCGGGGTTTGATGGTGAGGTCACACCATCAGACACAAACCTTTGCAGGGACATGTGTGTTGGGTTTTTGCCTGTCTGTGCACATCCGTCATTTTTCTGTGGTCCTTGCAGGCGCCCATGGTGAAGTCATAATTGAGGTGTGAGACAGTTCAAAACTGAAAACTGACCTTTTTGACTGCAGGATTTATTGTTGCATTAATGCCTAATGGTACAGCAAAATACACTTGCATCTCTATGAAATGTGTGGCACTTGAAATAAGTTGACAAACTACTGTATCTGGGGACCTACCCACCAACACACCAGCCAGCTGGAAACAGCGCTGATCATTCAAAAAACCTCTCAAAGCCACTTTTTTTCTTGGTTCCTGTTGTCTTGTTACAGCAAAGCATTCACCTTTTTGTTGAACACTTTTTCTCAGACAGAGAAGGTTAAATAATAGTGGCTGGTGCAGTAAGCCAAGATAACTACGTCCAACTCCATTGTTGACTCTATGAGTGTTTCCTCAAAGGTCAACACTGTCAAGACAGCGTGTACTTGAATGTGAAAAATGTGCATGAACTTAATTTGATTGGAATTATTGCTTTTTGCGTGTTTAAATGTTGAATGGGTCTTGATACTGCATTGTTTTGGTTAGCTGCACGTAATATGACAATTGAGTACAACGTATTTGAATTAATTCAGTCAGATTGTTTTCGCTGTTTGCTTAAATCATCATGAAATGCAGACTAGCAACACTCCAACTGAGAGTGAATCAGCATTATTAAAAAAAAGTGCTAGTACAGAACATAAAACTATATACTTAAAAGGGAAAGTTTGGGATTTTTGAAGTGGAGCTGTATGATATATTTGTGTATTGTCAGTGTATTACATACAGTAGCTGGCAGTCGGCGTTCGGTTTGCAGAAAAACAAGGGGCATGCACTCCACAGGGGTTGATATCAAAACATATTTTAGCCACTTTAAAGAAGTCCTTCCTAAAAAAATAAACATCAGTCTAAGTGGATGCTATAATTAAAGTATTTTCACTGCTTTACCTCGCTGTCACAGCCTTTTCATTTGGCTCTACATTTCTTATCAGCCGGTGGTCAGCTGTTTGCATCAAAGTATTGATAGCACCAGCTACTGTATGTAATACACTGACTGTACGTAAGTATCTCATACAGCCCCACTTCAAAAATCCCGCACTATCACTTTAAAACCTAGCACCAGTGTATTTTGTCCCTTTTATAAAATTTAACATTTTCCTGAGTTTCATTCCATGTCAATGTTGCCAGAGTGTGGTCTGCCACAAATGACTGACTATATATGAATGAACGCAGCCATGAGTCTAATTGCTGTCCCACGTGTACACACAGCATTTACTGTATAACCTATTGTTCATATTAGACTCCCTGGGGTAGGTCTGTCATCTCCAGAGAAACACTAATAGCTGGGATGTGTATCATGCTTAACAGAAAGTAACTCAACCTCTTCCCTTTTATTCAAGATGACTGACTTTTTGGGTTCTGTTATTTGCATTTGATTAATCCCAAATATCTCTTTCTCCAAGTCCTTCCTTTCATCTTCACACTTAAGACTACAATGTGAAGAATGCAGTGAGCTGTAATGACTACAGGGACTTATTTTAGGTCTGCTATTGGAGGGTGGTAGGCTTCTCTACTTTTCTGCTCTTCAGAGAGGCCTAAATGTCCTTTCAATGACTAGCTGAGCTGTGGAAGGCAGTCAATCTCTTTTGTCTCTGGGCTTAGTGCCTATATTTCCCCTGAAAGGTGTGACAAGGAATGCCCTGGGTGAATGCGCAGTCTCCAGACATTTTGTAACATGATGATGAATTTTATGCACAATCCCTAAAAATGAGTATAGAGAAAAGGCAGGGAATATTGCTTTTGATGGAAAATGGGATGAGATGTGTAAATTCAGAAAAGAAAAAGGACAGAAAGAACAAGTGCCACTGGTGATGGCTGAATGACCAGAATGTGAGAGAATAAGGGATTTAAAAAATATGCCCATCCATCATTTCATTCATCCATTTTCAGTCGCTTATCTGGCTCAGACTGAAGAGAGTAGTCCATATGTGCTATTTCCCTGTTCCTATGAGGAGAAATTTGAAAGAATGTATGCAAAGTTTATGGGGAACTTTGAAGCAGCCAGTTTTTGATTTTACCCTTTTACTGAATTCACACCCTCTTTTTGACAACAAATATGTTTTCTTAATGTTTTCAGGGTGTGAGTTTGTGACAACATTCTTTGTGAATGCAGTGCTGTCATGCACTCAGTTTTTTCCACATTTATAGGCACAAATTCCACTCATTTATGAAGCTGTACAAGCTCCTGCATTGCTAACAATAAGGTCCTTTGAATGTTTCACAGTAAAATGCCTTTTGTCAACATCTCATGGGATTCTGTCGACAGATACATTGTTAGACGACTTTTATTTTGAAACGGAAGCAGGAAAGTTTGAGTAAAATAGATACGTTTGTATTTCCTCATCACTGTGATGAATAAAGACATCGAAACTAATAAAAGGTGGTACAGAGTCAATATAATCATCATAACGCCATTTTCACTGTCTATGCGTGCTGACATCTGCACCTGGCACACGGAAAAAAACAGCGAGCCACTGTTTAGCTGGATGTGCTGCAGCTGACAGGCAACTGAGACACGCCTGAGCAGTGCTGTTAACGCAGGCAGTGTGGCTGCTCCAACTTGTTGAAATGGTCGCTGAAAAAAAACCCCAACAGGTTCGGCAACGCTCACGAACCGCTGACGCGGGCAGCGTGCTCCCTGCATGACCCTGCCGGCTATCTATCTGACTTGCAGCAATTTTCTTTGCAGATTACACACCAAATATACATAATAATATCTATAGATTGCCATAAAAAAAGCTGTACAATAACTGCAAAGAAGCTGCTGGAGTTCTTCACAATAACCAAACATTTTAACAGGCTTGTCTGATTCCAGATAGTCATTATTTCAAATCAATTTTACTTCTTTCACTTGGCATATGCTTATTTTAATCAGTAACACACTTCTGTCAGCCTGCAGTTTAATGCATGACTAAATTTATTTCAATTAGGCTACCAGTTCTCTGCCGCATGTGTGGATCCACTGATGAAAAAAAAGATAAAATAAAGGTAGAAAAAAGAAATTAAATCGTGAATAGATAAAAACATTATCCATCTTTTTTTATCCAAGCAAATGTCAAATTTGAGGGAAAAACAAAACAAAAAAGTTTTAATAGCTGTTTTCTGAGTTGTACCACTCTGGTCCTGTTAGGCTCAGTATTTATGACAGGCTGTAATCCTACTGATTTTTGTTGTTATTCTTGTTGCTTTGGGATTTAATTAGTTTGCGGACTCTCCTGGAAAACATCTCAAAACTTGTTTCATCTCTTTTTGGAAAAAAATGTAATTAATCTGCAGGTGTGATTTTGTGTGTGCATGCACACACACGGGGCTTTGCCTGGGACTCTGCAGAACCCGCAGATAATTGGCCATAATGTCTAATTATCTAGACCAACCAACCTGTCACCTTTAAACAAGACTTGCACAGAGAGAAGAGATATTAGTGAGAGATATTAGTCTCACTTGTGATTTCTGTCTGTCATTACAGCTCCAGGCTGTTGAAAAGGTCTCCAAAAGAGTATTGCTTGAATAGAGTGGAAAAACTGTTTTGTCTCTAATTACAGTGGTAACAAGGTGATCTCACTTTTGACTACACTCCACCACTGCAGGCATAGAAAGGTCCTCGAGAGAATAGCAGAAGCCATGCTGTTGTTATCCTTCTGTAATTCAGCTCTAATAACACCACTGACAACTAAAGTGTTACCAAAATACCCTACAGATTCAAAGAGGAATCCAGCTTATGTGTGTGCTGCCAAGTATATGGGCAACTTGTCTGTGGGTGATTCCCACCGGCCCTGTCCCATTAACCTATCCCATCATGGTGGAGTCTGTAATGCTACTCATGTGTATTTAGCTGTAGGCTGTTTGAAATAAACATGTGCCACTGCTATATTTGTCTTTTTCTCCTGAGAAGGGAAAAAAGACAGTCATTAACTAAAGGGATGCATTGACATAAGTGTACGTAGAGCTGAAGTGATGCAGTGCAGCTGTCAGTGCTGACGACCATTAACACGTGTGAGCACAGGCTGTGTATAATATATGATAGCGCATGTCTGTTCTCATCATTATGATTTACAGGATTTTATAAATGAAGGACATTAGCTAAAGTATCTGGTAGAGCAACTCTTCAGCTACACTTTAATTACCAAGCATGACCTTTTTGCATCTCATTTTAAATAACCCAAACAGCTGATTTGGAAAGAAGCTGTGATTAATGAAGGCAACGCTCTGCAGCACAACCAATGGCAATTTAACACATCCAGTCATGACTAGCTAGCCATTATCCTCAGTTTTGATCTCAGCAATTAGTTCCTGTTAAAATCAAAGTAAATTCCGTTCTGCATCATTATTGCATGGCTTTACGTCAGACTGTGGCTTTTGGCTTCAGTTGATGGCATCTGTGAAGCGCATCATCAAACCGTGATGGTCTTTCATAATGAGGTAAATCCCTTCCCTTAGTTAAAATGTAAGTGGCTGTGAGACACACATAAATACTTTAAATCAAAGACAGTGTGGTGAGTATGTGTGACTAAGGTGTACAGTAAACTGTCTGTGTTTGAGGCTATCAAAAAGGTAAAGCAATGAGCATCAACGTATGGGTCATAAAGTGTATCGGTGGGTGTTGGTGTTTTTGATAATAATTGTAAGCAGCATCATCTTTACATGACACTATATCCTCACACTGAGCAACGATGTGTTGATGTTCATATTGTAGCACTGATGCAATAAAAGCTTTTTTATAGTTAAGTCTCTAGATGTGCATCTCTTCATAACTGCACATAGAGTCCGGGTAGGCAGTTTAATTTTGATTTAATTGGGCAAAAATCCCATAATAACCTTGGAGCATATTGTAATTCAAGTGGACTGAGCGAACATCAGACTTCTGCACCTGCGCTTGGCTCTGTTTCTGAAAATCTAGGCAGTGATGGGAAACTTTGGCCAATTACAGATCACTTCAAAGAGAGTGGCAGAGAATCCTGCAAAGAAAGCTGCATTTTCAGCTGTTTGCACTGCAAAGCAACCAGAAAAAAGTAAGATGGACTCATCAAAAAAGAGTCTCAAAGAGAGTCTGACAGTTATGAAACAACACACATGTCAATATTGGCGAAGGGTTTCAGAAATGGAGAGGAGATTTTGAAAATAAACCCCAGCAGCAAGCCCCAGCAGGGTAGACAGCCCTGACTCCCTGCCTCATCAGCAACCTTTCTGTTGCTGCAATGACACAGGTGAGACCCAGCGTTGCTGCTAGCCACCAGACCACTGTGGAGCCTGGTTCATGAGGGGTTTGCGCTAGCGGAATTTGAGCCACTACAGTCACCAACCAGATACCTGTCTCCCAAGCTGCTGCCTGCTCTCCTCCCAGGGAGGCAGTCCACAGCGGTGGGAAGTGACTTGGAGAGACTTTGAGGCAGCAAGCTAGCTGATTCTTGTCTCATTTGCAGAGGGGCTGATTAATCTTCGTGCAACTCTACAATTAGATAAGATTAAATAAATCAGTGTATGTGAAACAGTTTTATACTGTATGAAGGGCATATACACGTGCCCATGGTCATTGGGCTGAAGGGGCTAAGGACAGAGAGGCGAGTGCTGTAGGAGGAGGGTGTATTTTCAGATTCAGATTTCTGCCTATCCCAGCTTTTAATAAAATCTGATGGATGTAGTTTGTCCTCTTTTTTAAGTTGAGAATTTGTAGTACATTTTTAAAATGTGCATTCTAGTATAAATAAGAAGGTTTCATGCACAATCCCTAAAAATTATATTTGAGGTAACACATACTGCTTTTAGTGAAAAATGAGATGTAACTCCTTCTGGAGGAGGTATATCCCCAGCAAGCCAATATATAATCCCTTTAGCGTTTTCTGCACGAAGAGTTAGTTTACCATAATTATGGTCCAAGGCACTCACGCACTTTATCAACTTCCAACAGGCCTTGGACTGCACACTTCAGTTCAGGTCTTTTAAGAATGTACGATTGCCTCCAAAATCAATGAAGACACATTGATGGATACAGAACACACTAGTACAAGTAGTATAAGAAGCGTCTGCAAAAGCTTTAGGTCTTTAGCTTAACTCTTGACATTTCTTTCAAGTTAGGTGAAAAAGTCCACGCTTCTCCAGAATCTGTAGGACTTTTTGGACGTGTAGAGAAAACAAGAAGGAGAGGCAGCGTCAGGAAAGACTCAGCGAGTACCTGATAAGTCTTAACTGTCAACAAATTACAGACATGAGCTGCTCCTGTGGTTCAGGGGTTAAGATGCCTACGGTGCACAGCAACATCCACAGTTCGAGTTTAACTAAGGACCTTTGTTGCATCTTCCTCTCCCCAAAAAATACTCGGAAAAAATACAAACACAGTCAGACTTCACAGTGCCTGCAGCCAGGTAGTTACAGCTAATATCTACTGCACCTGCAATGGCTGTGTGAAGAGAACGAGCACAGACTGCAACACTCCAGTGGTCAAATTCATGCCAAAAATTTGAAAAACACCTTTTTTGCCTCTTTTAAGGTAGTGAGCCTACGAGGAATTGGCCGTGGCTGAGCTCTGTGGATCGCTCAGCCACCAGACACCTGCCTGCGAGCTCCCTCATCTCAGCTTGGCTCCACTGCGAGCCCCCACTCTCCTCAGTATGGGTACCTCGCCTCACCTTTGGCCCCTCCTCTCATAAGAGCCAATAAATCGCTCAGTGTGGACCAAGAGCTTATTACGCCTCACACTGCAGCTCTCAGGGTCATGAGGGCACAGAAACCGTCTTCACTGTGATAAGGTGGCAATTCCAGGTCGAGGTTTTATAATTTTTTTGTAAATCCCCTGAGTTTTTCATGCCTTCATGTGGAGAAAGAGGGCTTAAAAATGGCGCTTAAGAAGAAGAGAGTAAAGACGGCTGTAGGAGATCTAAATCTCCTTTTCTTGGAGATTTTATACAACCTGGTTTGACCCAGATCTGGGGAATATGATGATGTAAGAAATGTGCTTTAGGTGCTGAGGAGATGTGACTGGAGTAAAAGAAACTATTTTAAAAACTTTAACACAAATTAAAACTTAAGATCTCTTGTACAACAGTGTATTTTGCTACAAAAGTATAAATATCATAAAAACATGATCTCATCCTTACTCCTCATATTTTGTCACTTAGGCATTAGTTCAGGGATTACTAAAATGATGCCGGGGAAGCCGTTTGCGTTGTATCTTGACACAGTAGGGGTCAGTAGGGTCAGTGGTCAGGGGTTCAGTGCTAGGTTGAGGTAGAAAAAAAAACAAAAAAAAAACATGACTTTGAGTGGCATTGACACGGCAGTAAAAAGGGGTCTAATAAGATTTAGGCTAAAAAGGTGCTTGGTCATGGTTGGGGAAAAAAGTGTCGGTGTTGCTAAAAAACAACCTGCTTTCAGTGGCATAAACTAAGTATTAAGAAGGAGTCGACTGTTAGGGATAGGCAACAAAACGACTTTGCTGATGTTGCTCAAATCTGGCTCTGAGTGGCACAAAAGTGGTAGTTAGAGGGAGCTGGTGGTTTGGGTTTGGCAACAAAACTACTTGGTTATGTTTAGGAAAAGACTGCGGATGTCACTAAAAACACCTGGCTTTGAGTGACACAAACGGACAGGCAATGGTGTGTCGGTGTGTCTCAAACACCGGCCTCTTGGGTCAAAGTCTGGTGTTTGTTTGACTCATCTCCTTTCCCTCCAGCCCACACTGAGCAGACTTTCAAGCTTTAAATAACGTCTTCATCTTTGAGTGATGCTAAACAGTTCCCCTTGCGTCATTGTATGCCAGTATGTGGATGTACAGCACAGCGGCTTTTAAGTGATTTTAATGTCTCACTACCAATAAGTACGGAGCTAAAGTCAGAGGCAGTTGCCTTTGGCTCATACCAAATCCACTTTACAACATCGTCGGTATAAAAGCTTCATCTAAAGTCTGGAACCACATTGAAACAGCTTGCCTCGCCCTCTCAAAAGCTAAAAAAATATGCCTACCATCCCCTCTTAAACTTACTAATTAATGTTGTACATGTTGTATTTTGTTAATTTGTACACAAACAGGAAAGTTTGTGGTTGTAGGGGAGTTACATGCTGTGACTTCTTCTTGGCAAACAACTGCCGGGCAAAGTGACTTCCTGGAGTCTTGTCGTCACAGTGTGGTTGCCAGGCAACCAGCACTAATTGCCAGAGATGCTCTGTGCAGAAGCGCGGCACAGATGGTTAAACTGTTGTTTACTGAGCTACACAGAGACATGAGAATAACCACATTACTTTTCTTAAAATGTGTATAAAAGTGTTATGAAATGTGTTAAGTTAAAAAACGTTTTTCTGTCTTAAAATCATAAATATCAGGTAATGTTTTGATGTTGGAAAAATTCTAGAAGTTCAAATTTAAACAGGAACGTGCTGACAAGTGAGCCTGCTTTGCGTTAATGCTCTAAATGGCTTTTCCGTGCCTAAAATGCAAAACTGCATGTTTCATTTTTGACTCACAAAAATGTGTGTTGCAAGCAGGAATGATGTCAGCCTTTGTTTGGAGAGTGGAGAGAGATTAGAGGTGGCCTCTCATGACAATGGTAGCATCCGATCCCGTTAACCCTCCTGCAATTTGTCCACCATGTTGTCAAGAGGGGTTCAAAGGCTGATGAGACAATAACAACAGAACCTGCTAAAAGAGGACTGATAATCATTATGCTATCTTCAATATATGAACCCAAAAAGATGAAATGAAAATGAATAAATAATGTTTTGGTTGAACTCTGCTCACCGTCTGTGCATGTGTCAATCCCTGCAGTTGTCCCACCGAACTCTTATTAAAAGTGCCAAAGATTTATTGTTTAACACACATTTGCAAACAAATGTGGGTGTTAACAGCAACAAAATCACACAGAAGCTGTGTGTGAAAGAAAACTGCATGAATAACACAATACTGCAGCTCTGTATAGTGCCACCACTGGGCTGTAAATAGTGCCTAACACCCCCTGTGGAGCAGATTTATGGTGTTGCATACTCTCAAGCGGCAGTTACTCAAAATATTTCAGGGACATTTTCCATGTAGAAAAGCGTAATTGATGTTCAAACAAATTTTTATCTCAATAAACAAAGCCAATCCAGGGCACAACAACGTTATCAGTATACAGTACATAGCTGACAGAACCATTTGAGATATTTCACTTTATGTATAGTTGCTGATTATGTAGAGTCAGACCAAGGGTAACCATGTATTGTCCCTGCACCTTTAGTCTTTCAAACATACTTTCAAGAACAAATATATTGTTTTTATCAAGCCTTAAGAGGAAATACAGGTGCACAGTCCAGACAAAGGCAGTACAAAAAAAAGTAATGCTTTGTGGCATTTGTGATGTGCATTTATACTGATAATATCGTTTGCAAAAGATTTGACATTAAGATTTATGTGTGTGTGTGTGTGTCTCTCAACTTACACTTTACTTTACGCATAGAGGGGCATCTTTAGCATCTTAAAGGTTAACGCTTCTTAACTATGCTTGCTTTAATTAGCACACAACAGACATACAGCACAATCTGCAGGTTAAACTGAGCCAGCTGGAAAATTGTGAAAATTCAATGCCAGGACAAAGTCTAATGCCAACATCGTTATGATGTATACTGTTGACGGATGATGTTAATATTTGTTGGTTTTAAGTAGTGTTTTTAACTAAACAGAATCAACAAACTTAAGGCTCTTGTCATCTTGACATAATATAATGACATTTAGTCTTAATTTACAGAGAACAAAACCCAACATCTGCAAAACATCATAATGTTAGTGTCCACACAATGTGATATGGTAATGTTGTGAATGTTGTTAGAAACTTTAAATATTGTCAACCCTATTTTCATTCCAACTAAAATGAAATTTCTGTCAAACATCTTGCTGACGCCATTTTTATGCCTCCTACCAGCTGGGAGTTTTAAGGTCTAACAGACGAATAGTGTTTTTGTCATTATTCATTCTGTTTTCATTCTAAATGTTAGATTTTTCTAACTTTTAATGATGTTGCACTTAAAACCAGACTTCAGTATAATGATTAACTGCTCAGTCTATACCAAAATGACAACAGTATAACTACTATAGGTTTTTGATGCTTAAAAGCACACACATTTATTCTTAAGACTCAAATTGATGTCTGATTTTGGCAAATCCTCTCTGCATTGATTGTACATATATTATTTGTTGTTTTTCACAACTAAATCATCTTCCCTT
Source organism: Plectropomus leopardus (assembly GCF_026936395.1). Taxonomy (NCBI): domain Eukaryota; kingdom Metazoa; phylum Chordata; class Actinopteri; order Perciformes; family Serranidae; genus Plectropomus; species Plectropomus leopardus. Next base: position 21,451,185 of record NC_142178.1, read on the forward strand.
CCCAAAATAGTAGATACTTGCTGTAGGATGGAGGGACAAAGTGAACACAGAAATTACTGCAGACTAACAAAGAGATTATTTTTCTGCTTTTCTCCTTATTTCCTTCTATTTTCTTTTAACGTGCTCTTGTCCTAAAAACTACAATAGTTGGGATTAATTCATTTCCACAATTCTTCAACTTACCCTTGCTCACACTTTGCTCCATCCCTTTAAGGTAGTGATTAACAACATGATTGATTTTGCCAAAAGTGCAGGGACCACAGAGATTTTATTTAGTTTGCAACCAGAGAAAACTCAGTGTACAAGCATCATTTTATTCAAAATGGTCACTATTATGCATAGATTTGTCAAAAAGAACAGTGTGTGACGGCTGATCAAAGACCAGACAGTTCCCATAGAAAAGCTCAGGGACGCAGCTGTGTGCCACTCTTTATCGGATGTGAGAGGGTTAACTTGATATAAATTTGCCAAAAAACCCTTGAAACGTTTCTTCATTAAGGACCTTCTCACTTGTAGAACTGAAAAATGGAAAACATCTCTGATAAGCACAAATCTCACCTTTATGTCACTTGTGAAAATAAGTTATGGAGTGTTGAAGGGGCTCATTGTTGCCCCTTGTGGTTTTTGGGGGGAAGATGGTGGCTCTTAACAACAATGAAATACCAGTGGGTTTTTTCCACCCTTTAGCCTCAGGGGGGCAGTAATGAGCACATCATGGCTTGGCGCACCACAATGACCCCATTTCCACCTTTATTAACGTGTGCTCTGGATGTTCAGATTGAAATCGGGTGGTGTTTTATCACACTAACGACAGGAGTAAATGCACCAAATATGCATTGAGGACAGATTGTGATCTAATTTTCCAAACCACCTCTGGAAGAGGTCAGGGTTGCAACGAGTGGAAATACGTAACTGTGCAACAGCTCCGGTGAGTTAGCAGCCATTAGCCCGTTAGCAAGCTAAGCTACCAACAAGAAAGCACAAAGAACGTAGATATTCAAGACACTTGTGTGGTGAAGACCTAAGTTTCTGCTTTCACTCAAGTCTTATGAAACGTTCTTAAAAGTGTTTTAAAAGAATATGTTTTACAAAAGGAAACACTTTTAAGGATGAGAACTAAGTGCGGTTTGGCAGAAGTGTGTTTGGTCCAAATTTGGGCTAACCAACTTGAAGTCATTATACAATCTCATGGCTAACATGTAATAAAGGAGAACATAAGTCTTGTGAGCTGATATAAATTCCAGTCATATGGAGAAGTTAGTTTTTAAGATAAGTTTAATGAAGTTGTCAAAGTGCTTGTTGTATGCATAGCTGATTTCTGATTTTGAGCATTCCAGTATACAGTACATGTCCTTGGGTAACTCGACTGCAGCAACATTTAAAAAGTTGTCAAGGGTATCATATAGTGGTTGTCAATGCAACTATCCAAGAGGGAGACAGAAAGAGAGAGACAGAGTGACCAGATGCAACCAGGCAGGTTGTAGTATTGTCAAATTGTACATATAATTGGTATTTCAGGAGGGACTCACTTGACAGTCTCTGCCAAGAGGAAGAAAACAATGTCAGTGTATCGTATTGTGGCTGCCAATAGTCTCAGGAGAGGAGAGAAGAGTGGACTGGTAACGATTAAGCAATACTTTAATACAATCACTTTGTATAATTTCAGATGGCTTATACTGCCTCATTGGATAGTGCAAATTAAATTTAGGTTTGTGGGTGGCATTTATTGGAGATCTTTCTGTTAGAGGAGATGACAGTTAACACCAATTAAATCATGCTGGGCATGTGCAGTATGATGCTGTTTAGTGGAATCATAGCCTCTTTTAACTCTCTTGCTCTGGATTAAGAAAAATATAGGAAATACATTGAATCAGATATCTATATTTGAAACTCATTTGAAAATTACTGGGATTTTTGAAAAATTCAGTCACATATACTACCAAATTGCTCCTATCCAGTGTTATTCAACACCAAGTTGGCTATGGTAGCAGGATGGCTGATCTGAAAGACTGACATTTTGCTGTAATTTTCATTCTTTCTTGTCCGGATTCTCAACCATTCCTGTCTGAGGTGATGGTGATATCTACCACTCAACGTGAGCGCGACGTCCTGAGCAGGTGACCTCAAACAAATCCAATCTGACCTTTTCCTGAAATCTCATCGTATATCGGAGTGTGAGAGATACTGTGTCAGCGATTGCCTGCTCTTCACTACAGTAGGACAATTACAGTGGGACAAATTCTAAGCATAGAGAGGTTGTGGAGGTGTCTGCTTTACCAGAGATAAATCCGATCCCACTGAGAATCAACAGTCCACTCTGTGGCTGTATCAGGTCATCAACCACTTTCTGTTCATTATTCTGGTCTGCCAGTAAATCTCTGCGGGTCAATTTAGCTCTCACCAACCATCCATATGAAAGTTCTAGCCAGCTACCTTTTGTGCACAAGAATACACAAAGACAAATGCAATGCAGGAAATGACAAATAAAAAGTCAAACTTCAACAGTAAAAAGGACATTTTGTCAGGATTTGGTGGACCTGATAAAAATTCCAGTGAATATTGGACTAAACAGTTGTAGGAAAAGAGGCCTGTGATGGGATGTCTTATTGTAAAAACTTTGACGACACATACAATGAACAGAAATGACTTGGTCAGGTTAATGAGAAGAGCTTCGCTTGAATTTGAATGTTAACATATGTTATTTGGGGGCAGTTCATGAAACAGATTCTGTTGTTTTTCTTGGGACAAGAGCAAAAAGACAATGAATTAATGAATCAATTAAACATTTCGGTGGTCTGCACATAGTTGTTAAAATGGGGTGTCTGAGTTGGCAGTCAGCAGCTAGCAACCCTAACTCAAAAAAAAAAATGCTAACAATGGCAATAGTGCTTGACATAATTAAAGGTATAACCAGGAAGAAACCAGAGAGCCGCTACACTTCCAAACTGACAATGTCGCGATGCCAGTCGTAAACTCTGTATGAGCACAGTGCAGAGTGGCGGTGATTAGCTGGCCAGTGGGACACACGTACAGGGACTCAGTTGTTTGCTGCTATAATAATGTTCTGAATGTCGCATACAGCTCAGTTAAGAAATGTTTCAATTTGAGTAGGACTGCAGGAAATTCAGTTACAAAATGTAAAATTTTTTCTACATCATTACAACTTTTCAAACCAAACCAACAGAAAATAAGCATTTTGTCCCATTCTTTCTTTTGTTGGCCTCTAATTTTGTATCAAGTGGGGGTAAAACCTTCTTTGAGTTGTTTGAACAGCAAACACACACTAATATGAGGACACACACAAACACACAAACACACATACACACAGACCTCACCAGGCTGTTGCAATTATTCTTACCCCGCCTGTGTTATTGGGACAAAATTTGGTGAAATACTGACTCTGACTTGCAGTACAAAGAGCAGATTGCAGCATTTAATTTTGCAGCAACTGGAATATAATCACCCAGCCTGTCAGCTCTGATGAATGTCAGAATGTAATGGAATCATGACTTCCACACTGCCTCCTTGTTTCCTCTAAGGACTTCCTGTCACTGTGTACTTTGCTGTCAAAATCTGGCCCAGGCTGCTCCTGAAGGCAGTAGGCGACAACACTGACACTAATGGTCAAAGATTTCATCATTTTTGAATGAATAGTTTGTTCGATCAATACATTTGTGAGATTGCATTTTGATATCATTATTATGTGGGAATGGCCAATCATAGAAATGTCCTATTTTGGGTGCTGTGTTTATCACTAAAGAATGACAGTGTTAAAGTACGCAACTAACAGTTATTCACATTATTGAGTAATATGTTGTTGTGTTCTTTAAATTAATTTCTCGTGTATAAAATAGTGTAAAAAAAAACAAAAAAAAAACAGTTCAGAATCCAAACATATTTGATATGTGGTGAAAACAGAGAAAAGGGTCAATGTTTCTAACAGCAGTTTAAAAGGATAAATTAGTTTGGTAATGATAATATTAATAATAATATTACTGTTAATAATAATAAAATAATATTAATAATAATAATAATAATAATATTCTCGAATAATTCCTCAGTTGATGAATCATTTCAGCATCATGTTGTGTCAGAGATTAGCTGGTATACACTGAAATAGCTGAAAACCACACATAATTTGCAGTGATTTTAGATAAGCAGTACTCAATGTTTGCTCCATTTTTATCAATAAGTTGCATGAACACACGCTCCTCCATCAAATCACAACCTCCAACTTGCACTATTGAGACGTTATGATGGATGCATGTAGTCTTGTGGTTTTTTTCTATGCCGTCTCTTATCAGCCTGAAACAGCAGGAACTTGGATCAGCGCAGCCATTCTTTATCATCCACCGCCTGGTATTTCTGTTGCTTATTCCAATGCAGACAGACTTTCTTGCGGTCACATTTCTCCTGAAAGAAGTGACACTGTGAGGTCGCAGGAACAACACTTTGTGCCATCTTTCACAGGCAATGTCTGCAGGATTGTCATTTTAAGAGTGATCTGTTTTTCTGCTGTTTTTAAAACACTTTTAACCACTGACTTTTCAAAGCTGTTGCTTATCTGATCCCAGCTCAGCTGAAACTTTTGCTGTCTGCAAGTTCTGGCTGGCACCTCCTACTAATACAAACCATGCACATTCACTTTAAAGCTGCTCTACGTAACCTTTACAGACCTCTTTTAGTAACCAAGTCAATGCAGCAACACTGACTGCTGAATATTAAACCTCGCTCTGTGAACTTGCAGTCTCACAGGCTGTCATGCATACTGACGTGTTAGTATGAGCAATGAAATGGGACCTCAGTTGTCGCCATGACCAATACCAAAATCTTGACCTGTCACACCTCTTTGGTTCTAAACATAATTCCCATATGATTTTTGTATCTAAAATCAAGCTATAAAAACAAAGCATCACATTATATTTAGGAATTATAGGTAACCCCAAAGCTCATATTAAAATAAAGAGAGTCGATGCATTTGCTGCCTTTGCCCTTAAATTTGTAACAGTTCACCTTTCCACTGTGAGTAAGGCTCACCGATAGTCATATATTCCAGACATACAGATTTAGCCACTGCTGTGGGCTATATTACTACTTAATTTTATTCTGGAAAAGGGGAAAAAAATACTTCTGTAGCAATTAACACTGTAAAATGGGACCAATAACTCTTTAAGGTGTCACAAAGTGAATGATCTACTTGCATAATAATTTTCACCTCTTGTGCTCTTTGATGCTGCTCTACGAACACCCACTACCTTAATGAGACTGATCCTATCTCTATCCTCCAATTAGGCCGGTTGCATTAATGTGAATGTTAATGTATATTAAATCATGTTTTATAATGGAAGTTCCCATAAGAGTGGTAGGTCTGTGGTTAGCAGTGGTTCCGGAGATAAGAGAGTTATCCAGCTGTTTGAGACTTTCAAATTTTGTCCATATTTGTTCAGATTCAAACCTCACTGTGGGACTCCAGTGTCAGTAATGCAGGCTGTTGTTTCACAAAGGCACAATAAGTTTCAGGAATCTAGGTTTTACTGAAGACAAATCCTCAAGGTGTGTGGTGGAAAATCTTTCCTGGATTTTATTTTGTGTAACCCAAATAAACCTGCAGCTGCAGAGTAAAGCTTCCTGAAATTATCCCGAGTGGATTAAATGTTTCCTTTCAGTAGTTTGTGAGGACCTTTCTGTGTGCTGCTTTTTTTTTTCCTTTTCTAAAGTACCAACTCCCTTTCCCCCTTAACAAATGACCAGCTGCTTTTAACATCAACAACATCATGGCAAAACATCTGCAATTGAACCACTAGCATTTTAACAATAAAAGAAAAATATAATATAATTGCTGCAGATATTTTACACAGAAATATCAGGGGAAGAAGTCACAGCACATCAATAACAATGTTTTATCATTTCTGTGTTTTGGCTGAATGTTGGAGGCCTTTAAATTTACTACAGGTTTTAAAGTGACTTTTAACAGCCGGAAATCTCAGCACCTGGTCATTTGTATTGATTAACACCCCAGTCGACCCTGCAGATATATTGTGCTCATTTTGTGCTGTTGGACAGTAAAATCATTTTATTTATGAATGTTCGAGATGCACAATCGATGTCTCTGTTGTCTCTAAAACAAATGCAGCTGTTATCCAAATCTTCCTTCATGTTTCCTCTAATTATACAGACCGTGGCAGAGGCAGATTCCTCATCGTATTGTGCACTCAATACTTTCACAGCCTCCACTTCAAGGGAAATTAATGTCCTAAGGAATAGTTAGGAATAGTGAGACCGCACCATAAGGTGAAGACGTGGTAAATTTACAGCTCACATCAAGTTAATATGATAGAGTCTCTGGCCTTTGTTGGTATCTAGTCTCAGCAAAAAACATTGTTGTGCATTTGTGATCTTTTGTTAGCACAGTTGGCTTGTTTACTGTATGATGTGAATGCCGTCACACTGAACGCCCCGTTCTGACTTTAAAACTTTGTATGGAAAACAAAATTAATTGTCGAATATTCGTATTAAACAGCCTAAACAGATCCTATTGGCATAATTCTGAGGTGGATGCAGCCCTAGACATTATATAGGTAGATCCCCTTATACAGTATTTTTAGAAGATAAGCACGTACATTTGAAGTGCTGTATCTGTGAAGAAGAGTGCTTGTTAGTCCATATGCTGATGAGTAACAGTCCAACACGATGATTAAAACTCTCCTCCCAGCCTCTGAGATTGTTTGAGGCTGAATGCTATGAAGAGATACAGATGGTCAGTGCGCAAAAATAAGGTGGGCAAGGGGAGGAATAGTGATTACCTTGTAAGTGATGATGATCAATGACATTAGTTCTAGTTCTTTAAAACACTAACATCAGCATGTAAGCATGAAATCGTGTTCATTATTGTCATGCACCATGATGTACAAGACGTATCTCCCTGTCTCTTTTTATATAAAGGTGGCTTGCCTTTTGCAAGACTTCAAATCTTTGTCCTTAGTGAATCTCTATCTGTACTTTGCCATAGTTCGTAGACATAATCAGTATAATCCCTGTCAAGATAAAATAACACCTGTATTTCAGAAAGAATAAATCGCAGTAGATAATTTTCAAATCAGTCATAAAAGATGAATTTCTCGGCATTGTGCTCCTGGTGTCTTCACATGCTGTTAGATACAGACCTACAAAACCTATGGGAGGGCTAGGATTTTTCTGATGTTTCCATACAGGAGATCTGCTAATGAACTCCTACAGAGAGGCATCTGGACCTGGTATTTCTGGTATTCGCTCCTTTGCTATGCAGTTATCTCCCTATAATGTGCCTTCAGATTTAGAATACTCGCAGCGCGTCATACAGCCTATCCTGAATGGACAGTGCCATTTCAACAACAATGACAATGTTGCAATGGCCTAAAATTTCAAAGCCTTTAGCCTGAAAAATGTCCCATTGGACCGAAAGCCCATCTCTTAGACAGCCATTATCCCAAAAACAAATGCTCAGGTCCTGTTTCTGTTACATTACACACTTCCAGTATCTTCAACGATTTTTCACAAAATATCCCAGCTGCATTTGAGCCACTGATTGAGGATGTTTTTGATGTGACTTGTGTAGTATTTCTCAGTGGCATTTAAGCCACCAGACCTGGGTGTTTTTCACCATCCCATCCCTGCTGTTCCAGCAACTGTTGTGCCCGCAAAACTGGGTGTTTTAAGCCAAAACATAATCTTTTCCTAACCATTACCAAGTGTTTTTTTCTGTCAAAACTTAACCATACATACACCACAGTGGTATTTACATATGTCACATATTTGTTAAAAAAAGTTCCAATGCAAACATTTTTTGGCAACTGGGTTTTACTTGCAGGTTTTTGGAGAAACAGGACTTCAAAACAGTGGGTGTTTGTTTTGGGGATCGTAAGATGGTCCAATGAGCCACTTTTCTGACCAACAGGACTTTTGATTTTTGGGCAGTTGGAACAAGGTGCTGTCCCTGAATGGACATCTCCCAGAGCCTGGACGTTTTAGTAAAGGGAATAATAAAGAAAACAGTAGTATCTGGAATCCTCTTGCCCTGCTAGCTACTCTGTGAGCCTGTACTGACGCACAGCTGTACTTGGAGCTAAATGCAAACATCAGCCTAATAACAGTGCTGACATGTTTTGTCAGTTATGTTCACCATCTATGTTAATATGCAAACTTTGGCTGATTGGTGCTAGTTTTGCTAGTATCTGGTCATAAACATAGTTGACCGTATTAATGCACTAAAAGCTAATAAAATTCATCCCTGGATTAAATTTTACTGCAATCCATTAAATAATTCTTAAGATTTCACTCTGGACCTAAGTGGTGGATTGATGGACCTACTGACCAACATTTCCATTCCTGCTAGTGTGGCAAAAAAAACAACTGGATTTAACCCACCAAATAAAGCCTCTCCTTTTGGTTTCAGTGCCATATGAACTCAACAAAAACATTACATTTTCCAGTTAATTTATAAAATGTTAAACATAGTTCTTTTTACCCACAAACTGTCACAGTAGGATCGGCATGCTTAGGAGAAAAATATGTTTATTTTTATACAGCTTTTAATGCTCTTAAGACTATTTTACATAAAGATTGTGTCCTCCTATAGTTATTATCTTCAAGCTTGATTTGTTTCTTTAAAGCATAGAAGTAAAAGTGTAGTTTTTCACTTACCCTGGTGTATTTATCATAATGATCATATCTGCAAAATCTGATACCAGCATAAACACCTTTATCATCCCCAACATGAGAAGTGGAAATAGATGGAAACATTAAAACACCAAACTGACAAGTCATTAATCAAGATGCATATCAGAGCCAGTGAACCTATTTTCTCTAATTATGTTATCGACCTTTTGTCAACTAGCGCCACATGCTGAAACACTCAATTAAAATCAGAGAGGAACTGATTAAGTTTGTAAAATTTATATAGAAACTTAAGCACTGACCTTTTGAAACAGCTCGATTACACACCACATGAAGCCAAAACATAAACAATCTCATTCATTAAGATTCCTCAACGAAACAGCAGAGTGCAAATTAAATTCATTTTAGCATTTTAAAGTTATGTGGTTTGTTTTGACTGCAGTTGAAAACCCTTTTGTGGAAGTTTGGCTTTTTTGAAATAAGGTATTCTTAATCAACATAAGGTAATTTGTGATATTTATGAATTGATTACATTTTGCTGATTGAACCAATAATTCAGCCTAACAAACTCATTTTTGATCTGGTAAATCTTTTTTCCTCATCACCCAGTTTTGTTTAAGTCCTCACTAAGTAGCATGTTTTAGCAGTCACTCCTTTGAGTAAAGCCGCGGATGAACCCAGCAACAGACTGGCACTAGCTGTGAAAGGCAAAGTGACACAACATGAACTCAAACATCATCAGAGGAAAATCAAATCAATGAAGCTAATCATCAAAGATGGCTAAAAGTAGGGTTAAGATCCTTTTCACGCTTTGAGCAGCTTTAATAAGCTTCTCTGTCATTTAGCACTTGTCAAACAATCTATGTGGAAGTGAAATCACATCATTACAGAGAGAAGATTGATTTATGCACTGCTAATCCTGCAGCCAGTTTTCCTCAGCTGACAAGCTGTCCACACATCAGCACTGTCTACTTGTTGCTCTCAGTCTAACCGCACATTATGAAGTTGTTTCCTACCAATAATTTTTGTTTTCTGCTTCCTTTCACAAATGCTAAAAAATATGCGTGGGTTGCTAAATAGTTGGTTAACATTGTCAAGATCCTGTGAAAAAATTCTGTTGATTATGCACCATCACAAAATCTGATAATACTCTGCAGACACTGTCCACCCACACAGGTAGTTTGATTAGACCTCCTCTGAGACTGTGTGATTGACATTTCCTTCATTCTCTTCTTGGACCTGTTGAGGTGAGACAGCTCACACCTTGATCCTCATAAAGCTGCGGTGGGACAGGATCCTGCCAGGCGAAATTTGCTCACAAAGACAAGGCTTTTAAATGAAGGCCAGGACATGCTCTGATCCCATGGGAGTGATGGGGTATGACACATGCGCAAATAACAGGAGCTGCGGTGTTGGAGAGTCACAGCAGAAGGCAGTAAAATGAAAGGGATGGTGTCCACCCAGGTGCTCTTTGGAGGTGCTTGACCTGACAGAACGTTTTGGGTACATTTAAATGAATGGCAGCAAATACACAGAATGTCCTCATGTAAAAAACATTTCTTTAGTATCTTTCATTTGGGACCTTTTAAATAATTGCAGAATTGCAATTCTTACTCGTGTCATTATGTTTTTTCTATACAAAACAGCCGACTGCGGAAGCCTCAGTGAACGAATCAGTTAAAGCCGGTTGTTCTGTGAGTGCGAGCTGTTGAGCCTTTCAGCAAGTGGTGACCAGATTTTACTGTGCATGTGTTGTACCTCGATTATGTGATGCAATATGACACCACAACTTCTCTGATTTTTTATCTTCTTTTGCAGACAGACAGTAAGTAAGGTGGGAAGGGTTGTAAGCTTACATCATAGAAGCGAGCGTGGCGAGTAGGCAAAACGCAGCAGTCAATATCCTTGCACTCACCACAGACAAGCAGCATCCCTTCTCTCTGCTGCTTGTATTATTTTGCCGTGCAGCTTTAGGACACAAGCAGGGTCCCAAATTATCACCCACCAAGTGCCAAATTCGGGTAGATTTTTCTTTTGGAGAGTAAAATCTCGGAAGGCCATCTGCTACACTGGCGGGTAAAAATTTGTACCAAAATAGTCATGTTATGAAACTATTCTGAATGTCTCTGATACGTTTTAGTGTCATTTAGGGGTATACAGTTCTGCTACTCACTGCTCCTGAGCTTTTTTCGTGTCTCACACACACACACACACACATACGCACAAACCTGCGACAGTGTGGTGAATTTGTTCTGCAGCACTGTTTATTGTACGGGACATCAGCTGATCTGTTAAACTATCAGTTGCCGCTGCTCCGCTTTAACCTAGTATTCCACGCACACTTATGACTGTTATGAAATGATAACATGGAGGCCCTGTAGTTTGAAACAAAACAGCAAACTTTAGCTCCACTTCCTTCATCTGTGCCTTTCACAATAAAATCCTTAGACATACACAGTGCATCACTGCTCACCAGAGATAACTTATTCACATGCTGAGGCTGTGGTAGTGAGTTTTTCAATATGTTAAAATGATATTGCTTCAGATTTTGCTCTGGCCTCTCGTTTAAAGTTTGCCTTCAACACAAAGATGGATGACACACCCCCACTTACCCCCGCTATGCTCCAGTGAGGCTAAAATACTCCGGATACGGGCGCTGTCATCTTGTGCTGGTGATGTCATTGGCCGGATCCCAAGTCCCTTAAATTGCATCCGTGCTTCCCTCACTCGTGTCCAGCCCACCAGGGTTGCATGAAGAGACACAAGGAAACTACGAGAGAGGAGAGGAAACGAGCACAGACGATTTTAAGTGACACAAGACATCCTTTCCTCTAAATGAGGCAACGTCCGTCTCTGATGATGGCAGCAGCTGATCAGGGCCGCTGCTGGTTGTTTGGGTGACCTCAGCATAATGTTATGCTCATACAGAACAGAAGAAAAGTCACAAAACTTTACAAACTGTGCCGTCACTGAGAGTTACTACAATGCTGTTTTGATGCGCCCTCTGGTACTGATGCCACTAGTACGCACACACATAATGGCACTGGAGCTGATCACTGCTTAAAAATTCGCAGTTGGGGAATTTACTGATGTATTTTATTCCATAGAACTAAATGTAAAAAATCTCTTAACGCTGGGTTAACCACAGACCTTATAACAGATATCTTACTAAAAACCCACTGTCTCAAGCAGAAGTGCATAACTGATAACTCATTTCTTCATTGTAGGATGTGTTTTTTCAGCACTCTATTTGTTTCTTCTTCTTTTTTTTTTTTTACAAAGGCTAAGTAATTACACTACAACCCTACACTGTGGTTTTTGGCAAAAGTTACTCTGACAATAGCGCTTTATAGTATGAGATTTTATTCACATATACACAAACATATATGGACAAGAAAAAATAGTAACAAATAAAACAAGCCTTGGTTATTATATCAGGCTTACTATATGTCATCCAGAGAAGGAAGAGCAGCGATAGATAACTCGAGGTATTTCTTCTCTGCAAAGTGTGGAATATCAACAGGCAGAGGAGCCTCACTCAGCCGACTCAGGGGCATACATTCAGGCACTTCATAATCACGAGAAGGAAATCCACTGTTGTCCTCCTTGTCACGAGTGTCTCTCTCCTGAAGCACAGCGTTGGCAGGTGGAGGTCTTGAAGGCAGCGGACCCTCATGAGATGACGGGATCAGTGTCCTCATCCAGAGAAGAAATCTCATGTTTTTATAATCAGCGTTCTTCTTCTCATGAGTGTCTTCAATGTGAGGCACATTCTCAGAGGGAGTTTTTCAAAAGCTTATTGGCTGAAACATTGAGTTTATGGCTGTGAGGGATACGGTATTTGGAGCCTTGAGTCTGTTGCTTGTATCATGGTCTTAATTTCATTAAAAACCAGCTCCTCTACTTGGCATCACTCCTACGAGAAAAGTTTTTCAAATGTCATTGATTGTTAACTGTTGGATTTTGTTACCTTTAAATTCTTTGAAAAGTAAATCAAGAGTATACCTACATATGGATTTTGAAACAGGTTCTTTTGCCTTTTAAACAGACACAAAAACAAAACACAAGTAAGTTATTTTTGTACAATATCCTTTGGATTCTTGTCAGAACCTGTGCAATTCTCTCTTTGCTGTCCTCCCAAAATGTCCCTTCGACGCCTGAAAACTCATTCGAAATGCTGCGCCTCAACTCAGACTTCATTAATTGTCCTTCGTCGCTCTCCTCCTACAGTCTCTGCAGTGGCCGCTCACATCAGAACCCACCACAACCTCACAGTGCTCTGCCTTCAGAGACCACTTAGCTGCCCTCCTGCCTGGTTATCTCTTCATATAGTCTCAACTCTTCTCTCCTGGCACCCCCACTGTGAATGAATGACCTTCCTGTTGACAACTCAGTTTTTTCCCAAAAAGAAACTCACATCACCGTCTCCCTGCAAGTCTAAAATCGCTCCACAACAATTCCCATTTTTCTCTCCTTGTATTTATATCTACAACACTGCACCAATTACCCAAAAAGTATAATAAAGTGTGAATTTTAGATAATTGCGTGTAAGTACCACACTACTAACCACACCAGGAGCTCCAGGCTACAACAAGGCTATAAACATGACACCAGTAAATGTCTTTCAAAACATGTTGGCGTTTCGGGGCTTCAGGACACTTGGCTTACTTGGGATGAGCAATATGGAGACATTTTGTGGTTTTATTATGTTTTTTATGTTTTTTTTTACATTTGAATTCTTGTCACCATTTGCTTCAGATTTTTTGGGAGATGAATGCAATGCCTTTTTCCTGTAAAACTCCGACAGTGTTTTGTATGGAGGACTGAAATAAATAAATAAATAAATGACTGAATTTGTGTAATTAGGTAGAAATGCATGTGGAAATGTAGGTGAAAAAGGAAAACGAGAGGTTGATATGTTTGAGGAAATAAATGGAGGAGGAGGCAAATAGGGAAAATAATACATAAATAAATGCATAAATAATTACACAAATAAATGAATACATTCAAAAATGAATAAGTAGATATGGTAAATGGAAAATCAAATGAGAAATTAAATAAATAGGGGAATTAATAATCAAAGTGGAAAAATAAATAAATAAATGGGCAAATAAATATGAAAATAAATAAACTGATAAATAAAATGTAAAATCAAATGGGAAATTAAATAAATATTGTCATTTTTGGCATTTTCATTTATTTATTGACACCTTTATTTCTATATTTTTGATTTCCACAGTTTCAGTCCTCCATAGTCTTGTGGACTACAAAACTTCCATTGGCACTTATATCTGCCACGAAATGTCTCAACAATTCGATTAAAATGAAGACTGACTTATATGGAGAAAAACAAAAAGAAACAGAAATCTAAAAGGAAACTTTGAGCTCATCTGCACCAAAGTGTTGCCTCTGAAGTTACATGAGACCATAGAGACATATGGCTGAATATAACCCTTATTAGAAAAATAAAAGTTACAAAAGTGATGATAGCATTTAGCTCAGAGCACCACTGTGCCAAAGCACTGCTATACTTCAAAGAGTAAAGCCAAAGAAATCTAAAGAATACAGTGCTTCTGAACCAGCTGAGATATGAGGCTTCATCAGCTCTCACACAGAGAATAATTAAATGTTGGAGTTCAGATGAGGCTGCAAAACTCTTTTGAATTTGTTACTTAAAAAATAAAGTTACAGTGTTGTTTAAATAATACGTTTTAGAAATGTGTCATTTCCATCTGTATCGGCACTGGAAAAAATTTGTTAAAAAAAAAAGGAGTCACATTGGAGGCATTTTTACAAACTAAATCAACAGTCAGTAAAAACATCTTTGAACATCATATCGAAATAACGAGGAGAAATATGAATGCTGGGATGGCTACAGAGTCATTAAGCTGAGTCTTTTGCAGATTTCTTCTCTAGTCTTTCTTTTTTTTCTTTCTTTTGCAAATTCTTTCTCCGGTTGTGTACATTCATCATTGCTGAAGAGCAGAGCTAGACTGGGATAACAATTCAGCCTGGAAGTCTAATGTCAGCCCAGGCTGATTTCCACACATTCAACACAAACCATAAAATATTTCTTCTGTTTATGCCACTTTATGTTAATGCAAAAAAAAAAATCCTACCCAGCATAAATATTAATACAATTAAAACACAGAATTAACTTGGCAAAGTAACATGTCCAATTTTGCAGCATTTAGCCACACTCTTCTCCAGGGATTTTCCCCCTCGAAGTTTCTCCTTTCTCCTCCTCTCTCTCTCTTTCAACTGCACTGTAAATTTTTCCCCACACTCCATTTTGCGTTTTTAACACTGGCCTGACACTCGGGGGCCAATCAGCTGGCCAAGCCACCATGAATTCTCCTGGTGCTTCCAATGGCCAGTCCAAGTCTGCTGGAGAGAGTGTGGATGTACTGTGTCAAAGAAAACAAGGCCATGAAAAAATGGGATCAAATCCAAACACGGGGAAGTGACAATGAAAACAAGCATGCATGTGTGTCGGGCTGTTTCTCGGATTGATGTGACCTGAAATGCCTAATTTCATGGCAGCTTTTTTTTAAAAGAATTGTGATGTGTGTTGCAATGTCTTTGGGCATTTTTTTTTTTTTTGCAATGAAATTGCAGGGGCAAGTGGAAATCACAGAAACAGTTTTGATGCTGTCACTAAGCACTGAAGGACCATCTTTTTGAGCTGCTCTCCTCCTGCTCCTTCTGCTGACTAACCCCAAGCTAACAATCTTACGCAAACACCAAAACGGCAAAACTTTGTCATTTAACCTGTTTTTAACTGTTGGGTAACATTAGCCGTGTGATGCTAACAGTTAGCCGTATGATGCTAACAGTTAGCCCTGTCACTGTGTGTGACTCTGTTCGAGTGCACAGCTTGCACTCCACTAACATTACTGTAATAACAAAGAAAAAGAGGAGCAAAGAGGGGCTGAGCAAATCGTTACGCTGAGCACAGATCTACAATGAAACAGGATTTGATCCGTGATAAATAGTCAAATTTGCATTGAAGAAGCGGTGATTGGACAAAATTGCAAAGTTGTACAGAATTCAAAGGGCCTGGATGAATTTGCGAAAATTGATGCAATTGCAACGTCCCAAAATCCTAGACGTGTGGTTTCCTGCAAACAAATGCTAAGGCGAAAATTTGAAAATGCTCTGGTTAGTGTTCAGCTATAGCAAACATCCTTGGAGCGTTGAGTACCGTTTATAAAGAATCTTGAGTAATGTGTGAACCGACAGCAACAAAACTGAATGCAGAGGCGGGAAATCTGTCTCAAAGAAACTACCATCCACTCTCTTGGATTGACCGACCGTGACTTACCTTTCGCCAGAGGAAGAGGAAAGAAGTTTGTTCCTTTGTGCAAAATGCCCTGAAAACAACATTCAAAATCAATATTTTGCATCTTACAAGCATTTACCAGATAAATAGCCATCAGCAGACAGCAACAATACCCTGTGCTTCCACTTACATAATAAAAGCAGAATTGTATTGATACTTTTGTATATTTTTATGTCATCTCTTAAAAGTAATGCTCTTGTTTATTGAAAGAGCAGTTATAAACAGGATATTTTGCTCCTTTATTTCATACATGCATTTAATTTTTTTTGTTTCTCCAAGTAAAACTTTTGTGATGAAACAAAGACCATTATTTACATTCAATAAATATGGAGCTGCCCATTTAAAGTAATAAATTTGGCCCCCAAAAAAGATTCAACTACATTCAATTTTACAGGTCGTAAAAAAAGTCTTAGTTATGAATTGGTATTTGCAAACTTGTGGTGGCACTGGAGGTTGGTGGTCATGCTGAGGAGTCCATCTGTAAGGTACTGAACTCAAAATTGCTCCTGATGGCTGCGCTATTGGTGTGTGAGTGTGGGTGTGAATGTGTATCACTCCAGGTGGCATGGTAGCCTCTGCCACTAGTGTATGAATGTGTGTGTGTGAATGGCTGAATGCTGGCTTTTGTGTTAAGTGCTATGAGTGGACTAGAAAAGTGCTGTATAAATGCAGTCCGTTAACCATTTGCCAAATGTCTTTTGTTGAGATGTTTCTGGAGTAAATTGGTGGGATCGACCTGCCGACCAAACAACAGACCGGCAGTGTCATCCGCAGAGCTTTGCCACAAGCTTGGCTAAAAATAGAATATTGTATGATGGCAATGGCCCAAAACACAAATGGCTTTAATTACCAATAAGTCTCTTTGGTCGCATGTTTAGTGGCAATTACACTAAATTACTGCCGACTACCAGCTTGTGTCACAATAGCGTCTCATAATAATAAACCATCTGCTTCACCTGTTCGTTTGCATTAAGATCAGCTTTGCCTTTTTTCAAAAATTGGCCAGATGTTCTTAAAATGAAGAAGTCTTCCCTAAATCATTTGGGACTTTTCAAGCATCCAGGTAACTTACTGGCTAATGCATCAAATACATGTCCTCTTTCTTTTTCTTTTTCCACGTGCAACACAGGACACAGATCACTGCAACACCCAAAAGCATTTAAAAATAACTATATACAAACCTGACCCAAAACATGACACCTGGTCGAGAGCTGGTGGGCTGAGGTCAGGCAACACAATTATGTGTGTGTGCGTGTGCGTGTGTGTGTGTGTGTGTGTGTGTGTGTGTGTGTACACATCACAGAAAAAATGCCAATAGAGAATAAAAAGATGAGGGCAAGAGACCATGTGAATTATTCATCCTCTCCTCCTTCTGATTACACACCACTAAACTCCCATTTACATCCATTTACAGAAGCCTGCAGTTCAGAGGCTTTGACCACAGCTATTGGTGAGCATTCGCCAGGCTCATTACCTAATACCTGCAGCACGTATCATGTTTGCTGGCATAATTTTAGAATGGTGACCCAGATTTATTGTTTTTAATCTGTAACCGATAACTCATTCTCACGCACAAGTTTTAGACCCAGCAGAATGGATGCTTAAATTCCACTGCAGCTGATGTCCTGCTACAATGTCTTTGCTGCAAGTGCGAACAGCACATATATTATAGTAGTGCTCCTGATTATCAGTCCATCTCCAAAAATCTAGTGTTAGTGGATGATTTAGTTGTGGTGGCCCGCCACAAATAAATTAATATGTGGGAAACCCTACCTACTCACTCACTCACTCACTCACTCACTCACTCACTCACTCACTCACTCACTCACTTGTAAAGCTTCTTGTCTCAGTGCAGTTACAGAGATGATTGACGTGTAAAACTGGTGTACTGCAATGGGTGGTAACAAAACCTGGGATTAAAATCTGCATTTTGGACAACACCCACTACCCCGAAAGTTAGTCCATCTTCCTATGCATTGATGCGTCTGTGCATCCTGAACTGCTGATATGGAAGCGCAACGCTGCAAAATTTAATTACTGCAACAAAATCTGTCTTCCTGTCTGTCCTCGTATTATTGCTCTATATAAATGGTGCCTTGAGTCACATTTGTGACAAAGGGGCTTGGAGTGGAGGCAATGTACAACTTCTGGGTGAGCATTGTCATTTTTTTTCTTGTGATGATTGACTGACTGGAAAATTGAATTAAAGGCATTAAGCACATTAAAGGTCATTGCTTCAGTTCCTCGGTGGCTCTGTGATGTACTTGAGTGTGGGCTAATATCTGAAAAACTACTGTGACCTTATAGCTGAATGTAGATATGGTCTCTGAAATAGGGAAGCATCTAACATTGCAGATATAAAAAAGGAGCAGAGCACTGTGCGCTGTCTTAGAGAGCATGTTGCAGCATGAAACAGGAATTGTAGGCAGGCCGTCAACATGACACATAGGCCATATAGTGGGCAGAGCAAGGTATTAATAATTCATTGACCCCCCCACCCCTTATTTTCCATTTTCCTGCTCTGTAGCTGAGCTGACTTCATGTCAATACCAGATGCCAGAACACACCACCATTCATCAGTGCACAGTGCACTTCTTGCTCTGGTGGGAGAAATTAAACACATTTGTAGAAACATTATAGCGGAGATTTGTTGCATTTATTCAAAAGAATTAAAATAACTAAGCGGAGTCTTGGAGAACAATTAACCAAACTCTAATATAACAACAACAACCTTGAAAGATACAATAAAACAAAAAACAACACCTGTTCACCATTAAGTATGACAAACTGACAAACAACCCGATTATGAGATAAAAAGGAAACCTATTATACCGGACTTTATTTTCTCTCATACATGTAATGTTACAATGGCGGATGTTTATATTAAATGTGTGGGCAAAAATGTCAGGCTTCTCAATTTTTTGTTTTTTCATTTCCAACTTGGTTTCCGATGTCGTAAATTTCTCCTGGATTTTGTATCACTGTGCTGCTGGAGCATGTCTTGTTTTGTTTAGAAGCTTTTATTGGTGATTTTTAGGAGGAGAAAGTGTGGCTGCAGTCATTCCCTGCAGCAAGTACTCTGTTCCATGTAACTACATGCTAAAGTCAGGCAAACCTGTCATCCTGGTTGCCAGCGTTGTTAATGTCTCACCGGTTTATGATCATATTCCTGCTGGAACATGTCCGATTGGTGTTTTTTCACAGTGTAAGAGACGATTCTCTCAGTCGTTCAATCATTTCAGTCTTCCCCGGCTGCAATGACGGTGCAGGGATGTTGAGATATGATTGTGGTCAATCAAAGTAGACTAGCTTTTTTTAGGATGGGGCAAAAACGGAGTGTTTCAGACAGAGGATGAATACAGGTGTTTCAGCACACAAAGTGTGAGGAAAATAAAGTATTTTTTTACCGTTAAAGGTTACGTCTTCTAGCAGAAACTCAAAATACAAGCATGAATCTAAAAATGAGCATTATATTTACGCTATAAGTTGCAAAATTGTGATATGACAGGCCCAGACAATTATGACTTGCCCACATGGCTTCCCACTTGATATCAATATGTGAGATGTTTTTGTTTCACATCTCAGTGAAAGAACAGTGTCTCACACCTTATTAAGGTGTCAGTATGCTTCAGCCAAAGTGCTTGTCAAGATGGTTGCACAGTGTCTCGGCCCCCTTAAAACAGACAATGGGATAAACACACCCAGATCTCCATTATAATTTTTCACACTGTTACTCCTCTCACTTTTCATGTGTTCAAACAAATGAATATCTGTGAATGTCGTCAAAAACAAACCAACCCAAGGTTTGTTGCACTTGGACTTGCCTTTCAGAACAGCTGTTAAGACTTAAGACTTCAGAAAAAAATAGATAAACAAACAAAAAAGTTTGTTTTGAGCATACTGACACCTTTAGTCCATCAGTGTCTCAGAAGCAACAGCCTACCAAAAAAATCTGACCCGCAGTAGATTTAGTATTCCACAGTGACTGATTTTAGAATCCCGACAGCAAATACATGTCTGGATCCAAAGAGTACATTTCCCAGCTTTTCGTTTAGGGCTGTGTGATTTGCGATCAATGCAATCAAGGCAAGATTACAGCAGCAGGATGTTTTCTGAGAAAAATCAGTTTGAGACACACCTCACTTGTCCATTGCAAGACTGCTTGATTAAAAAGGTTTGGACTACTCACCAAAATGTTCGGTGGCTGTTGCTTTTATTTCAGCCTCTGTAAGTGTGAATGTGTGTTTTTGTGTGTCTAAAGGAGATGGACAGAAATAGAAATTTCCTTTGCCTTCTATCACCTTTTTTATTTTTGTTGTGGACTGAGATGGCAACATGTCAGGGGAGTCTGGAATTCGTGCACAAAGAAATCAATACAATTTTGTCTTTTGACTTCTGTAAAGATTAATAACTGTCAGAGGAGAGTGTGTGTGCGTGTGCCTATGTGGGTCATTCAGATTTATCAGATGGAAACTTGAGTGTGATCAGAGATGGTTTGAGACCCCGTGCTCCAGTCTGCCCACAAAACAGTCTGCGTGTCCTGAAGCTATTTTGTTCCAACTGGTATTCAAGGAGATCACGTTCATTGTTTAAGAATAAAAACTTTTAGAAATAATCCAAGTTTGATTTGAAAGACGAGTAGTTCTGCTGTCTGAAATAATGTGTTATGGCCAGTATTAAGATATTTCCATACAAAGCCTCAACAAATTCTGCACCCATATGGTTTATATGACAGAGCAAAAGTTGCCTATTAACACATCCAGCAGAGATGCAGCATGATCAGCATTTATTTAGAGTTATGCTATTGGCTACCTGCTAAATACAAGTCCTATATTTACTTTGTTAACACATTTAGCTCATTTTTAGCTGCGTTTTTGTCTGCACTAACTCCTGAGAAAGATGTCGGACTCTTCAGTAGCTAAATTAAATAATCGTCTTTACCAGTTAGTTGCTATCTGTGCCATTTGGTGCCGTCATTTGAGGATGGAAATGAGATTGATCAAGAGGTTTAATAAAAACCAAAATAATTGTCTATAAGACAAAAAAATCACTTCTAAACTGGCTGGAGCCATGACAGTTAGCATATGAGAGTAAGAGAAAACAGCAAGCCTGGCTGAAGCCAAGCTGATCATCCTTAAGTTCTAGCTGGGGATTGGTCATTGTTTCAGCAGCTCTAAAATTTCAAATCCCCCTTGGTCTGAAAAATGCTCCATTGGACCAAAAATCATTTTCTCTGAAAGCAAACTCAGCTCTGAACAACACTATGAAGGGTTAATAAAAACGCCTGCTATCGATGGCTCAAACTCTGCTTTTGAAACTGAAACTAACCGCATGAAGAGTGCATTTCTGTGTTTGTTTTTGGTTTATTGAGCTATCAGAGAAATGCACTTCAGACATGGAAATAATGGCTTCATACTTAACTGAATCAACAGATTTTAGAATGGTAGGCCAGTAAATTTTGTCGCACATTTCTTAAAAATGATTACGGAAAACATAAGACGTCAAAATCATGTGTTGTAAATGCATCTATGGTTTGTTTGTTTGTTGTTTTCTTTTTTCACAGAAGTAGCAACTAAATCCAAAGAGCAAAAGCTGCATGCTTGGTCTACTTTGAGCTTCTGATCAGCTTCAGTGTTTAATGTATTATGTGCCTTGTGTGACAGAAACAGTGAATCACTACAATGAAGCCGCCTCTCTGCAACTAAACCAGTGAATTCTCATATCCGCCTTTTCCTTGGGTATGTCTGAGCCGGAGCACAATAAATCCTTGTGTTCGCAGGAAGTCTTTCAGATTGAGTATTATTTTTCCATTGACATTTATGCATAAGAGGAAATGTGTCTTTATCTCCTAGAAGAACAGAAAGATGCACCACGCTGGAAATTCAATTTATTTGTTTATGTAAAATGTCATCTTTGGCTCCACACATCTGCTCACAGTCTCACAACAGAGAGGAACTGATTGTAGTTTTCTTTCATGAATCTGAAGCGTTCTTCACTTCGCAACCGCACGATTAAAATGTTCAAAAGCAGCATATTCTTGACCTAATATGTACATTTCAAAAGGCTGAGAACAGGAAAAATAACCTTTGCAGATTAATTTGATTCATCTCACTGCATCTTGATCTCTGAGTAAGACAGGATATTGAATAGTCATACTAATAGTGTGATAGTACACTTCAAGTCAGTTACAACAATGTTAATGAATATTCAGATTTTTGATTCTCCAAAGAAATGAAACAAAACTGCAAATATCATATTGGCACCAAATTTTTTTTTTTTTTTCCCACAATCTGTTTATTAACATTTTCAGAATTAAACACATAAGCGACAACAATACAAACAATACAGTAACCTTTGGACAGTATAGTATTGACAAAGCAACAGTGCCAGTGAAGACCAAACAAAGCAATACAGACCTAGGACGGGACATGACCTAAACAATACAAGAATGATATTAATAAAATAAATAAAAAGAAAGAGAGAGAAAAAAAAAAATCAAAATAAAGTACTACAATGTTGGTCAATTGCTGCTCATTACTTCATGAGTAATGCAGGTGAGAATCCTGATTAGCCACTAAGAAGTCCCTTGGAAGTCCAGTTCTTGTACATATTTGAAAAAAGGGTCCCACATCTTATAAAATTTCCTCAGGGAACCATTCTTTATGCGCCTGATTTTTTCCATATTGACACAATTAAGGATTTCTCTTATCCATACTATGTGTGATGGGGCTGTTGAAGATTTCCACTTGAACAATATCAATCGTCTGGCAAGAAGGGTGACAAAGGCTATAAAGGCTGCCTCTAGGGAGGAGAGTGGCACCGGGCACCAAATTTTGACCAAAAAAACAATTTTAAACTGCATTAGGGCCTGACTGGAGAAGTGGGATAAGCAGCCACTCAATGAAATGTTGCTTATTTGTGCATCATGGTTCCCTCAGACGTTGTTTCAAAATTGAATGAGATGTCGTGAGACATGCTACTCAAAATCTGATTTTACTTTTCAGTTTTTTTGACATTGTGGTCACTGTGACACATCTAAGTGCTTGTTTAGATCTGGTGTTAAAATGTGTTTCAGTGATCTGAAGGCAAAGCCGACACACATCTCCCATCATACCTGTCCCTATTATGTGTCTTCAGCTTACCCCCTTTGTTCCGATTACTGCCCCGCACACAGTTATTACGTACACACTTTTGCTAGTGTCTCTGTAGCACGCTTGGTACTTACGGTAGCAGTGGTGTCTGTATAGATGGAGACATCGCTGTCAGAAGAGTTCAACATGTCTCCTTCCATAAAACAAAACAAGGGACGGTCATGCAACTCTTAATCCAACTCAACATAAAATGGGTTAGTTACAGAACAACCATCACATCCTGTACTGATGATGATGTCGTTTTTCGGGAGGCATCAGGATGGCGTTAGAATTTATTCTACAAAACAAATGTAGTCAAATGCATGCCAAACCAAGCAAGTGGTTTAAGGGATCAGAAATGTGTCTTGGTGGCCATTTATATCCGTATTTAGCACTATCAAGTTGTGATCAAATCACCCGAGACACATATTGATGATGCCAGGTTTAAATAGAGTGTAAATGTAATCGCAGAAGAGGCCTGTTGTCCTTAGAAGATCCATTTAAGTGCTCTGTTAGCTCATAGCATGCTACCACAGGCTCCCAGCACTTGATACACAAAAGAGACACGATCTGTTCCCCTTAATGACATGCTTTTTGACTGCTTTATTTTTGCAAATCAAGGATCCTTTATTGTCATTCCAGCCATGCAAATACACAAGAAGAACAAAATGAAGCACTCAGGTCTTGGTGATCATTAAAGTATAAACATTATAGTAATTAAAACACTGGCAAACAAGTAATTAAATAAATATATAGATAAATAAAGTGAGCAGTGCATCAACAGCAAGATCATACAATCTTAAAAACAGAGGTACATTTTTCAAAATGCCCCATATTAATTTCACCACTACAGGCTTAGCTGGCTGTACACTGAGAAACACTGAGTACTGAATGCAGATACCGAGAAATGTATGCAGACATGGCGTGTGCTTATTGATGATTTGGTGTGATTTGGTGTTCAGCTTCTGACTGATACCAATTTTTTTTATTGATTTTTTCAAGATCCTTTTTTCAGGCTTATTTTTTTGGCCTTTATTGACAGGACAGGTACAGTGTGAAAGGGGGAGAGAGAGAGAGCAGATGACATGCAGCATAGGGCCGAGGCCAGAATCGAGGTTGCGGCCTGTGTACATGGGGCGCCCGCTCTACCAGTTGAGCTACTGGGCACCCCACTGATACCAAATTTAAGAGTCATTTTCCTCTGCAGCCCTCTGCTTCTCCATAAATTGCAACCACAAAGCCTCGGGATATGTGAATATTTTAATCAAGTTGAAACATTTTCAACTCTCATTCAGTCTCGCCTTTGCCTTGACTTGTAATCATGCTGCCTTTAGAATTATTTTTTGTTTTTTTGGATACCCTGTGAGAAGCTGGAATGAAGATTACATCCCTGATGTGTTGTATATTTAAAATGAAAACATGTATAACCTGCATAGACCATTAAGCTTCGTCTGTCTTAACAAGAATCCTGTCAACACTTTCTAGTCACAACAACCCTATAATCACTGGGCTTTACTACAGCATGATGTGGGTCATTGCTTCATAAGCGAATAAATATCTGATTTATATTTCCAGAAAGGTGTTTCTACATGTTAATAGTCGCACAAGTTTAAATAATCTTTCAAATGCAACCCAGAGAATGACACGGATATATGTTTTTCATATTATTGACCTGGAGTCAAACAAATCTAAACAAATAGGGAATCAGGAAAGACATAATGACAGTCCTTACGTGTGCGTGTTTTATATTATAGTTTTTTTTAACATTATGACCTTTATCTTGAGTCTTTGTCAGTGTTTGCCCCACATTCACCTGCGGACCAATTGTTGTTTTTGGTTGTTGTTCTTGTTGTGTTGCTTCCATGCTCTTGTTTCTTCAAGCATGAAGAAAACATCAGAGCAATACACTTCTTCTCTGATACGAGTCTCGATGGTAGTGATGCAGAAAGACGTCGCTAGAGACTCAGTGAAGCTGCTGCATCTCGGCATTCAATCTGTGTCCGCTATCTGTATGATTGAGCATGTTGGTTGAATGTGTTTGCTGTGATTGTGTGCATCTGTGGCTGCCAGTATCCTGTCACTACCCACTATCCTCTCTGTTTTATTTGGCCAGCTTAATGTTTCTTTCTAATCAAGTAAACATTAACAAACAAGCACAGGACTTTCACCAAAACATGTGTTTGTGTCTGGAAGTCAACATAGACTTTGTTTAACAACAACATAGTGTAGTATGCTAGCATGTGTAGTACACTACACTTGTGACGCACTAAATGACTTGACACATGTGACGGCTGTCACATGACGTATGTGACACTGTGGTAGCAACATAGACTGTATTGATAAACGGACGGAGCTACCGTGATGTCTCCCATTACTTTGTGGTCTCCAGTTTTCAAGCCTTGAGTTCAGCATTTTGGCCATTGCCATCTTGGTTTACTGGAGACAGAAGTGACCGTGTTTGGATGAGAAGGTGGTGCTGTGGGAGACTGAGGGGTGGATCTAACTCATAGAC
The DNA here is from genome assembly GCF_026936395.1 of Plectropomus leopardus. Taxonomy (NCBI): domain Eukaryota; kingdom Metazoa; phylum Chordata; class Actinopteri; order Perciformes; family Serranidae; genus Plectropomus; species Plectropomus leopardus. The sequence goes on from NC_142178.1 coordinate 21,476,821, forward strand.
TGACTTGCAGACAGCCTGTTACTCAAAGCAGCCCAACTATAATTATGCATTATGGTTTGCTTTGCTGAAGTCGCAAAATCTTCGGAAGATTGAGCTAATTTAACTTGTCATTTTTAAGTTGCAACAACTTCACAAAAGTAAGTGACCATAACTAAATTTTAAGTAAACTTAACAATTAGATATAATGTACACATTAATTAAGACTGATAACTAAATTTACCAACATTTTTCAAGGCAATCAACTTGTCAGATTTTACAGTGTAATAATTCTCTGTGTTCGTCACTGCAAGCAACTCCGGTCACAAACAAGTAGTCGTGATCAATTGTTACAGTAATAAAGATTAATCATAGATGCTTTAAATATAACTTAATCTTAAATTTGAATGTGTGGTTGTGTTGAAGCAGTTGTTTTGGGCAATGCGTGCAGTAAAAGTAGGTCTTTATGATTAACCTAAACAGCTTTTTCTTCCCAAAATGAAAAGGTATTAACTGTGTGCATATACTTTACTACACCCCTGACTGTGAGCTAAGACAATGAGCTACAGTCGAAGTAAAAAATCACTGTGCAGTTTATTTTGAAGTACTGTTCAATTGGCCTCCCGTTTTTCTGTGCTTAAATCATCACTCGCACATTGTCTTGATAATTCTGCTCATCGCCTAGAGCATCTGACCTCTGATGCTACCGCTCTCACGGCTTAATCATAGGAGACATTAAGCACTTCTGTCTGTTCAGAAGGTTAATATTGCCATTAGAAAACCATTATTCTCCAGCAAGACCCTGAGCTCATGCCAGTCTGTGCAGAAACACGCCAGATCTGTCTCCCCTGCTCTGGAACGATAATTAGCATGAGAAAGGTTGAGGATGGGATGTCACTGGCTGATATTCATCACTGAGCCACATACAAACTGTGGGCTCCATTAAGCGTGTCCCTGTGAGTCGATCAAAATTGTGTGTTTGTGTTTTGTGGAGAGAAAGAGAGGGCTGTAGATTTAGGATGCCAGACACTCTGCCTATTGTTATTCGACTTGAATAAAGCAATTCAGTTTCCTGTACACGACAGCTAAATTTAGAGAAAACGCACACAGTGAGGTGGAAGGAAAATTTTGGATTTGGAGCTACTATTTGGAGATCACACCAAACCTTATATTAGTAGATTTTTTGCAAACAGAGCAACATAGCGAGTCCTGTTTCTGTCCACCCAACAAATATTGACTCTCTTTTTAGCATTGTTTTTCTCTCCAGCATTTCCTGACGGAAGTATCTGGCTCGGTAGTTTCTAAATGTTTCACTATATTTATTAGCAACTCTACGATGGAGATGCTTAAATGCTTAAATCCCAACTTGTTAAATACCAAGACTTCGTAAGTGGCCCTTGGTGTCAGATGCCAGTGCACTGAGGAACTCCTTAACAGTGGTATGAGACGAGCCAGACTGCTGCATTTTTTGATGTTTCCAGCAAATGCCAAAGTATAAAGAGCAAGAGCGGGTGGCAGTGGAGGTGGAGGTGGAGGTGACGGTGGATGGGTCAAACAAGCTCCAAACTTTCATCTGTTTGTGTCCAGTGTGAAACCAAAAGTTCAACTGAGATATTTTAATAACAACATTCTGTGCTAGTATGTGTAGCAAACTAGTGATGTGTCACCTGACGTATGTGATGTATATGACATGACGTCACATCGGTGACAAACGTATTTATTATAAGTCAATCCATAATTTTCTTAAAATGTAACCACATAGATTTTTTTGCCTAAACCTAAAGGAGTAAGCCACAAAACAAGGTTTTACCTATGTGCTATTTTTATTTTGAAAAGAGACTGTCTACATATAACGAGTGGAAACTGAACATTTCCTGTGAAAACAGAAGTTTAATTTGGAAAAATCGCAGTACTTGTTACAAGCATCATTTGACATGCTGTCTCTGATCATCGAAGACTGATGCTGGTGGGATGCCTAGATCGTCATAGCTCGACATGTAGGGCCACTGACAGTTGGTATTTAATAAGTTGCTGAGTGAGTCAGCTGATCTGACCCACTGTTAACATAAAAATATTGAACAGGGCAACTTTAGATGTCCGTTCACATCACGAAAGCTGGTTTGCAGAAGTTCTTGCAGAGTCTAATAACATTTTGTGCTGAAGAAATCATTAAATTTGTATATTTTCATCATCATTATCTAGAATAGATTATCTGCCACATGAAACAGCATGAGATGTGTGCTATAATACACCAGGCCTGTATGAAAAATGTAATTATACTCACCATCAGTAACTCGCTGGCTTAATAGCTGGCTTTCCATTGTTTGGTTGCATTTTCCAGCAGCAGGGTTTTTAGAGTAAGAAAAAAAAGGGAAAAGTCATCATGAATTATCTTTACAGCTCACTGGTTCATTTTGTTGGTGATAAATGGGAAACATTAGGAGGAAGATCTGTAAGATTTCAAAATAATGTGCTGTAAATTGTTTAAACCTTGAACACTACCTAAAAATTAATCATTGGTTGGGAACTCTGTATAGGCCCATTATTTCTGAATAATTTCTTGAAATTTTGCAGGGAAAAGAACAAACACCAAAATGATTTGGTACTGATTTGAGAGGAAATGGGGACAAATATCCAAACATCTATTTAGTTTAGTCAGTGGCATAGCATTTATAAGCATTTGTTGACTTCCAGGTACATTTCCTCGAAAGAACGGTTCCACTCAATACAAGTAAAAATATATCTCATGAGTTTATTTTTGGAACTTTCATTTTTCAAATATGTGAAGTTGCCTGTAGATAAGTTTTACATTTTTGTATTTTCAGCTGATCTGCTCTTCACTGATTAAAAGACTCTATTACACTTGCATAGTGCTAATTGGAATTAATTAATTGACTGTGTAAAAATTAGACAAGGTCTCTTTTTAATTTAAAGTATAATCAGTGCCAACTCTCTGGGAAACCGCAGAGAAAATTATTCGGAATTTACAACCTTGTATGGTATTTCTTTATGCATCTGGTAGTGTGGTGTTAATACAGGAACATATTCTCACTTCTAACATCACCACAGTATGTTCCAATATAGTTATGCTTGATGTCCATCATTAAGTGCATGGGTGCCCAAACACCTACTGTGTTGTTAAGATGCAAATGTTAGAAAGATAACATTTCTATTAATTGAAATGCCTTTTCTCACCTGTCTATGCTGCTGCCTGTCCATAATGTGCTTACTTTACTTGTACCAAACTGATTTCCTGCACAAAATGTCACTTTTGTTGTGCTTAGGTAATGGAAAATAATTAATAATTTGGGAAAGTACATTTAAAAGAGCACATTGGCCACTTTGTGGGCAGCTCTAAAGTAGTGCGTGATATATACATGGAGAATTATATCAAACTTGAACTAATTTTCTTGATTAGTGCTTATGTTGCAGCTACAACAACATGCTTTCTGTTGTAGGCTTCATAGCTGTATAACATTAGCAGGGCTCTAACTGCTCTGTGCATGTTCTGAGTGCCCATCTCGCTAACACTGGTCAGGACAACTGCTCTGGTCTTCTAACAAACACTTTCACACACGGTAGATTTTTGGTGTGATGACAACCCGTAAATGGAGCAGAAACCACCATCCCTTTGAGTATTCACAGTGATGTCTTATCCCATGTAAATTACCACGGAGCAGATGTCTTTTGTTAGCACTTATTTCAGCACATTGTCCTTGAGAAGAATCCCAACTGAATACCGTTTTAATCTGCTCAACTGCTGGCTCTCTGGGCGTGAAGCCACACCGCTGCTTATATGTGTCATTGTCAGTGTTTACACTCAACCATCGTCCAACAGCTCTGCAGGAGGGGATGATGTCATAAACTCTCTGTTGGACTGGATACAAAATCCTGACAGTTTCAGGTGTTTCAGTCATGTACCAGATGTAAGTAAATGGAGGAAAAAAAGCAAAACTTATTTCATGCAAATGCAGATGATTCAGAGAGCTGTGATGGGCTTCAGGTTAATGGCTGTGTTTTCAAGAAGCACTTTAATTGCCATGGCTACTTTGTTTATTATAGCATTAAATCTTGGAAACTGTTTGTCAGCTAAGTGGGATATGTAAATTACACAGCTGGTTTAAACACATTTGACACAATATCAGTCATTCACACAATAGTTACACAGTTTCCACTGAACAATAAGATCACTCTAGATCTGACTCAGCTTGTCTTACCCAGACACCTCCTATTTATCAAGATACAATGCAGAGGTTTTTCTTTTTAGTTTTTACATTTTTAAGAAAAATTTAGTTTAAGATTTTAGTCCTTAAGACAACTTCTTCGTACGTAGTGTAAATTTGGTCATCACAAGATGTTTGTGAAACTACAACTGTATTAAAAACTACTATCACTGTTGAAGCTGCTCAGTTCACCCAAGATGCATCAAGTGGCAAAGGTGTGAAAGGCTTCCTAATCCTGCATATGGCAGCAGAATCTGGAGGAAAAGGGACAAGATTTTGGTGTCAGAAGCATTATGGTTTGCATTTGAAATCCAAGTAGTATTGGCCAATCATATTTGAGTGGGCTTTGCTTATGTGCAGGTGAACAGTCGCTGTGGAGAGCACAAGAGACAGAACGCATTGGCCAAAAATCACCTTGGAACCCACTGGCTATCTTCTAATGACTGTTTTTTATCAGGTTGGTTACTTAATCTGCATTCTAAGGCACATTTCTGTTTATAGAGCTTAGCGACTGTGTGGGGCGGCTGTGGCTCAGGAGGTAGATTGTCGTCTGCTAATTGGAAGATTGCAAGATGCTGAACCCCAAATTCCCCTCACAATGGCTGTGCCATGGACGTGTGTGTGTTTAAATTTTTAACTGAGTAGCAGGTGGCATTCTCTACAGACCTCATTTCTACAATGCCTGTGTATGTATATTTATCTGTGTGTCTTTTTTCCTTTTTTTTTTTTTTTTGCTGTGGTGTACCACTGTTTTGTCATATTGACTATGTACTGCTTCAAGTTGATTACAGCTGAGTGTAGTATTATTACTAGGCATGGGTGGTATCATGGTATTATGGTATTCCAGGGTATTTTGAAATCCAGACGGTATGATTTTAAATACCATCAAATATACAGATCCTCATTCTTCTATTAGCTTCATACTAGAGAGGCTGTCCTGAGGATGTTTTGCATGCAGTGTGCATCACGTGCCCTGGAGGTTAAGCCCAGGTTACACTGCATGCGTGAGCACTGTGTGTTCACATTCGCAGCATTTGTTTTTGCGGCGCTGCTGCAGAGCTGCCTACTGTTATAACTATTGTATTTTCACTATTCAAAGCACACCAAGCGCGGGCCTGCAAATGTTTCACAGTAAAATGTCTTGTGTCAACAACTGAAGAGATTCTGTCAACAAAAACATTGTCAGAGGTTTTTTATTTTGAAACAGAAACAGGAAAGGTTGAGCAAAACATATATTTGTAGTTCCTCATGTCTGTGACAGATAAATACATTGAAACTATAGTAAGAGCGCCACACATTGATACCGTCATATACAATATAACCCGGTGAAATTCCAGGAAGGTATGAAAAAATAGATACCGCCCAAATCTAATCATTACCCAAGCAGAATTTACCTACCTCGCCTTACCTTGTGTAGTAACCCTGGCCACCAGTGTTTGGATGTGTGTGTGTGTGTGTGTGTGTGTGTGTGTGTGTGAATGGGTGAACTTGATATGTAGTGTAAAAGTGCTTTGAAAGGTCATGAGACTGAAAGGTGTTATACAAGTGACAGTACATTTACCATTTATATACCATCTCAAGTTGCAAATCGGACTGTGAACAATGACCTGCACATGGATATTGTAACCGGATATCCCCTGGCTATATATTGACCTTTGCCCCCAGATGCTAAATCTTTGTCAGACCAATGGCCTCTGGGTTACGAGAGTACTTTAGATATAAATACATTTTTTATTTCTTTGTATAAAGAACCTCTGATATTCAGATGAAGTGGATTGGAGTTTACGTGACTCCACGAGGATTCATTTTAATAAGAATAGTTTAGGTTTCGCTGTTTTCCTCAGTGGTTTCTTCTGTTCTGAATGTGTCCTGAAACATGACCTCATTTTAGAGGATGTCCTCATCAGAAGGAGGCGTTGTTGGACACTGAGGTTTTGCCATTTGACAATATGAACAAACCATTCAGATTGAATATTAAAGCTTTATTCATTCATTCATACATACAGAAACGTGTACAAAAGAGCTGCAGCCACATCTTTGCAGCGGCGCTGTATGGCTGTATGTGTCATAAATGAGAAAGAGCAATCAAGGTGGTGCTCTGCACGCCTCCACTCCTAAAGGTTTTCAGCACGCTGGATGCTGTTTCTGAAGTTCGAAAGAGTGTAAAAGCCATTTAATGGATGCAGGCTTTCGATCCCTGCTGGCCATCTGTGTGCTGCAGCTCTCTCTAGGGCTGGACCCAAATATTCGGGTATTTGCTAATTAGATCGGTATTTAGTTTTCAGTTTAAACATTTGAATATTCTTTTTTTAGTTTACTTTTGTTTTGGGTTCTTTTTTTTGCAGAGGATAAATGCTATTTCAGTGTTTGTGATCCTGCTGCTGCGCCTGTCGCGCTCACGGTGACAGGAATGATCATTTTCCCCAACGGTTATTAACGGGTTTATTGACTGAATCGAGCCATCTCTGTGTCGGTGTGAGCAGCACCCCGCAGCTCACCCTGAGTGGAGCTCTGTCCTGCATCACAGAGCAAGTGAATTTCAATATCTTCCACTTTGAGGACACTTATTTTTTCAGACACACAGCAAAATTTAGCAGACTAATTTACAACACTGGGCACAGATAGTTGTACTGATAACTGTCAAAGTTTTTTATTTTTTTTTTTAAACTTTAAAAACTATAAAGTGTCACAACCACTGACAAGCAGTCGTAGGCTCACCGGGCTTGCTCTCACATCACACTGAAGCTCCGTGGTGCGCGGCGTGTTTCTCTCTCACCTGACGTGCTAAAACTATTGGGGGTTCAAATCCCATCTCTCACTCGCCCTCCCTCATTCATGAAGCGCTGACTGAAGCTCAGATTATTTGCTGTTTATTAATGGTGAGGCTCTGGAGCCCAGAAAATGGTACTGGGGACAGCTCTGGCTCTCTCTGAGCTGCAGGTTTTCTAGTGTGTGACAACCGCAATTGCCACCATACTCTGTTTTCAAACTTGTGATAATGGGGCCCCATGCAGGAAACGGTTTACAAACAAATTTTCTCTTATTTTTGATTTTATCCCTGATGGTTCTTATTTTGTTAGTATCCATTGATTTTTAGCATTCACCAATTATTTCTCATTTTTGCTCCTTTTTTAGGTAATAGAACATTTTACGAGTGGTTGAGAGCACTCTTACCAAGATAAATATCTTGTTTTCACAGGCCACGAGTTGTTGCCCAGTGCAAAAAAAACATTTTACATTTGAGGAACATTTAAAAAATACATGAATACTATTTAATTAATTTTAGATGTTTCTTGATGAATTATTATGACTGATTAATACTTTTCAGAGCTAAATAAATACCACTTTACATAGTGCATTGATCCCAATTTTAATTACTCTGCATCCCCCTGATGACCAGAGCTGGAATATAACTAAGCACATTTACTTCAGTGCTGTAGTTAAATACAGATCTGAGGAACTTTTATGGTGCTGATTTTGATTTAATGGCACTTTCCACTTCTACCTCTCTACACTTCAGAGGGAAATATTGTACTATTATTGGGTGACTACTTTAGAAATTAAGATGTGGCACAAACAAGTGCAGCTTAAACAGTTAGTCGATTCATTGGAGAATTAATTTTGCTCAACTATTTTTTATCATGTAAGTCATGTTTCATGCAAAAACATTTCATGGTTCAAGCTATGTATATATATATATATATAATTATATTTGATTTGTTTAAATTTATTCAAACCTTTTTGCAGTCGTACTTTTACTTTTAATTAATTTTCCCTGAAATTGCATTTACTTTGTTTAACTTTTGTTTAACTTTATTTAACATCAATATCACGACTGCAGAAGTTCTTCTTCTTCCAACTTTTCTTGGTTTCATGCCTCCAGTCTTGGCCATGTGACACAGTCTTTGCACACAGCACAAAACCTGCCCTTATATAGTTTTAGGGAGGCTTTGCCTATGCTAATAGATGATGTAAGGTAAAGTGGGATTCAGTTATGAGCACACCTGGGTAAGATCAAATTTGGGCAGCGTTCATAAATGCGATCTGACGCTCTTCACTAAAATGAGAGAGCTGTTGTACGGAGCGTCCTATCTCACCATGAATTAATGAACGGTGTAGTTAATCACATATTCACTCCGTTTGGTGCTCTGCTGCTCCATCTCCCTGTTCAGAGCGTCCAGAGTGCTCTCTGCCACTCTGAGTGCGCAGTGCTGTGGATAACTGAGCGGTGAACGGTGCTTCAAATTTACAAACAGCCCAGCTTGTGCCAGCGTGCGCTCCGTCACTCAGAGTAAGTTTTTCTGAACGCACCCTTTGATGGTTAGGAACATTTGGTGCATCTTGCGTTGACTTCTCTTGTACTTTCTGTGCTGCATGAGGCCCAGTGATCACTTGCACATGAAGTTTGTGAAATATACTTAAAATTCAATCCAGTTTGATGGCCATGGGCTGCAATTATTATTTCCCTCTATCCAACATTTATAAATAATCTATGATTATTTTAATACATATAATTCCATATACTATAATGTAATTATTAGCATATCTGAAGAAGGTTTTCAGTGTTATTCTTTATTAATCCATTTGTCAACAGCTATAACTCATCCTGTGAAGCATCCGCAGGTGTGGTTAAACAGAATCAATAATAGATGATATAGCACAGTTGTAGACACATGTAGATATGTCAAATAAATAAGAGAGTATTCAAGTATTCAATTATTCACCGTCAATGAAAACTGAGCAAAATGCTGCTGTGATTTATGACTACATGTATAAACATTTTAAACTATGAAAGATTTGTAAATGGGATGTTTTATGAGACACTGTTAAGGGTTTCTTTGTGTGTAAGTCTTTAAATGTAATCACATTCTTACTGTGACTGTCAAATAAATAAAAAATGTCAAATAGAGCAAAATATGAATAAAATATGATCACAGCTATTTTGTGCTGCGTTATTTATCATTTATTAACTGTGGATACACCAGTCTGGGTGCTTATGTTATGTTGGCAAACCATTAAAGACACTGTAATATGTCCAATGAAATCTAATGAAAAATATAACATAGCGTGTTATAAACAATTTAATAAATATGACTTTTTTAAGCACGATTGTTACACATAGAAACATAGAAGCTGTTCGAAACAGTCCTCGTTGCTAAAGCTATTGAATGACGGTACAGTTGTGTACTGTATTTTATAAAGTAACCATAACTAGATTCCCAGTAACTGCAAGGCATGCATTCTTGTATTTCTGCTGTGCTGCATGTTAATGGCGTTACATGTGCTTATACGCTCACTGTTTTGCAGCTGAGCCTGCTCATCTTCTGGCGGCAAATCCGGAGTTATACTGTCTGCTTCGGGCCTTGTTTATTGCAACGTAGCTGTTTGTTGAGGAAGGCTGGTGTATTTTATGTACATGCTTTAACAGGCTACTATTTGGCCTGGAGCTAAGCGTAACTCTTTTACGTAGTGTTTGTTCTGTTGTTGATAGTGCCGGCTCTCACCTTCCTGTTGTTGGGAAGCTGCGCCCCTGCCCTCTGGTATTTAAGTGCAAATCTGCATTACTTTTACTTAAAGAGTAACTCAGAAAATGATAATTATAGTGTTTCCGTGCACTTTGTGGGCACTCATGCCCCATTGTGCATGATGGTATGTGCAGCTTTGGATATAATGAAGATTTTCTTTGCCATCTGAGGTACTGTGTAATGATTATATTTATATTCATGTCAGTAAACAAAAAGGGAAACCGAAAAAGGAAAAGCAGGAGCAGATCAGTAGTGAGATATAGATTAGGTTCACCCTCGGCTTTGCAATTTTGCATAAACCAATAAACCCAATTCTCTACACATATTAGATATGGATTTGAATTTGTTTAAATATGCAAGTCACTTGTGTGGTTTGAATAGTGGGGCATTACAGTATCCAGGCACAGCTAGTCAACTATTTCTCATTTTGAAGATACTATAAACAGTTTATGTCGCTAATGATGTAACTGGATTCAATCTAAGCCCGTATATAAAATGACCAAATAGTGGATACCAAGTGTGCTCAGTCACACAGGCAGAAAACAGATGAAATACTCTGCACTGATAAAAAAGAATATGATTTTGTTTGACATGTTTGTCTCTCATGCATCTCAAGCACGACCCGTCTTTGTAGTCGGGCCATATAGAATCCATCGGCTCAGTGATGAAACTACTTCTACCCTGTATGGCAGTAATGTTAGTGGGTTGAGGGAGCAGCAGATACATCAAGTGGCCACTGCTTTAAAAATCCTCCATCCAGCACTTGAGGCTCAGAGCTGGCCTCTCATGGGAGGGTTTCTGCTGTTGTGGCTGATGTGTGAAGTTCTCCCACTTCAAGAGTAATCACATATGTGCCTACAGTCACTGCGACATCTACCAACAGAGAAGCAGCAGGTCATTTGATGAACTCTCGTGGTAATGGTGTCGAAAAATGTTTTCGCAACAAAAAGAATGTTAATTTAGATCAGAAAGGAATCCAGTTCTTATATAAATGAGAGCATATGAGAGATAACCTCCCCGTCTGCAGTACCGTCTGCTCTTATCAGTATGAAACTTTGATTTAGTGTTTTATTTTTTAAAGAGAAGAGTCCCCCAACATTGCTTTTTTATCCTACAAACAAGTGCATGCGGTGCATAAACATGAGGCTTCACAGTTGGCTCCGGGGACAGGCCTGCACACTGGTCATGTATGCTCTTGACAGCCTCGGAGTGAGAGCTGGTTACTCAGGTTCCATTACCACCCTGGCGTCTCTATTCTCACTCCCTCTGACAGGCAGGGATGAAAGTTGCGGCACTCAGCTCTGCAGGGCCAGGCGGGGTAGGAGAGTGCTGCTCTGTGGAGGGGGGAGAGTGACAGCGGGCCGCTCGGAGCACTGCAGGGGATATGGAGCTGGGACTAAGGTGTATGTGTGTTTGTGTGAGAGACGGAGAGAGAAAGGAAGGAAGGAAAACAGCAAGGTGGTAGGAAGGAGCGAGACAGTGCTTGTAGCCAGTAACATCAAAGTACAGAGTGTCTTTATGTGCCATCTTCACAGTACATCAGAGATGTTGTGTCATTAGTGGAACGGAGGGAACGCTGCAATCCTTCTATGTTTGAGAACGTTAGTGCTGGAGAAGACTTTATTTTGCAGAGTTATGTGATACATACAAGAGGGAATACATGTTTTTTTTTACTGGTCGTCGATGTCTCAGTGGAACACTTTAATTGGTTTACCATTTTGCAAACTCCCTAACATGAGCAGGCACATAAATATTTTGGAAAATTAGTTAACTGCTATTTTCTAATGTATCTAGGTTAAAATAACAGGACTTTATGATTTGTTTTTCAAAATGGGACCTTTAGTTTCCAAATTACAGTTTGTATTTCTTGAGTATGGGTCGACAGACTATTGGCCTGGTCGATTATCGAAGCAGATATTTGGCATTTTGCAGATTATCCGTATCCGCGTTTGTCATCATGGGAGGAACTTTTACCCTGTAAAACCTTAGGGAGTTATTTTTATTTATTCATTTTTTATTTAAATTTTCAAATTCTAAATTTCGACTAATATTTTCATTGTTATTGTAAATGCACATAGGTTCCAGAGATCGGTTCTCCTTTTTTTTTTTTTTAGCAATATCCTTAACACTGGGACAGAGAGTTATGGTGTGGGGGTTAGGATGGAGGATGGCATATCTGCTTTTCACACAGAGGAAAGAGGTTCACGTCGCATATGATAAAATAATGTGGTAGTTTAATACATCATTACCCGTATCCATTCCTTATTTTAACCATTAGGTAGCCATAGGACGAGCGCTCCAAGTTAGGGCTGGGTGATAAAATAGTAATGATAATTATCTCAATATAATTGTCCTTGATAGTGATTTAAAAAATGTTCGATAAATCCTTCATAGAATTAAACCACTCGTACGCCTGTAGAGAGGGTCAGCAGTGTAACTAAAATGCCAGTTACCACAAGCCATTAACCAGTAGAAGAAGAGAGAGAAGTAAAGTGCACGGCAACTCTATAGTGTTACAGCATTCAACACACATATTAAGTTATTTTCAGCATGATTGTTTTGAAAAGTTCTTGCATGAGTGACACTGTCTCTTCCATGACAGTAAACCATAGCAACCAGCACAGCACTGACTGAAAAAATGACCTGCTCCGGTGCACAGTACGTACACCTCTGAGCTGGTAACACAAATGGATTTGGGATTAAGGCAGAACATTTGTGATAGCAACTCTTAACATTTATCCTTTAATAATAAGTTGCCTCTAAGTTTGTGCTCTGACTAAAAAAAGATAATGCCATGCAAACTTCAAATATGTTTGAGTGTCAGACTGGAAACTGTCTTCCTCAATAAACACTCCTGGTATGGAGAAAACTAGATTGTATGAAAGTGTTACATACATTTATAAATTGGAGCTTAAGTGCCACTTCAATTTGAAAAAAATAATTAATATAAAAACTTTACAGCTATAGAAAAGAGGCCACTTTTCTCAGTAACTTGCCACTACAGAGAAAGTAGCCTTATGTCAATTATGCAGCATGTGGTCCCTGCGGGAGTGATGATGGTTCTCTTGAATACTAAAAATGGATTAAAAAGAACACAAACGAAAAATGTTTGTGCTTCAGAATAGAAAACTAGTGATGTTCAAGGTGCTAGAGTGGTGCTCTTGGTTTTAATACCAAGATAGGAATAATGGTAAAAGCCTCTTCTGTAGGTATTGAACTGGTGCAATTTCAATCATAAGATATTATTAAATTCAAGGCATAACTGTTTGGCCACCACACAAATGTATGTTTTTCTTCACGTGTATTTTGAGACATCTTTTCTGCCATTTTACTGGAAGTCAAAAATGTCAAACAACAACACGATGTTATTGCTTTCTCTTCAAATTTCCTCAAACTATTTACCAATGTATCAACTCCAGCATTGGATCTGAAGTACTTAACCAAAAAAATATTAACCGTTAAACCTGCTGTTCATTTAGCAGTAATAGATCTCTTTGGAAACTACCAAAAATGAATGATTTCTGAAGCCAGAAAACAGAACTCCCTTCTTATCTCTCCTAACAATGGAGAAGACAGCATGGCTGCACTGAATAATCTACTGGAGGGACACATGGTGTCTTAGGAGGGTGAATTAAAAACAGACTTTGCTTCACTGGAGGCAGAAATAGATAAAGTCAGGAACACTGTTGCTGACCCTGCAATCTCTTGAATCAAATACAGAGAGGAATAGCCACTCCAAGGAATCGACTTTAGCTGCATTAACTAATGACACCACAAAGCTTGAACCTGGAGACGTGTGGAATGAATTTAGGACCCACTTTTGTCTTCAAGTTGATGGTCAAGTCTTGGTGAGGTGATCTTCCCAAGTCCTTTAATATGTGATTGTGCTCAAAGAATTCTCACTTTTAAACCCAAAGCAGAGGTCCAACCCAGCTGCCAGTAAAGGTGTTGGGATTGTGCGTGTCTGCAAACCATGGATATCTTACATTTGTAGATTATTTGTAGCAGCAAGGGGCAACTACTGAGAGTACCAAAAACTGCAGTTCATTGTCTGATCACCTGAGGCCGGCTCCAAAACAGAGTAAATCCTTATAAACCCTCACGTTAAAATGACCAATTTTACAACAGAAATAAACATTTTTACAGCCTGATACAAAAAAAAAACAAACAAAAAAAAACAGTTTTCGTCTTTATAGCTAGTTTAGACATCCATGACATCTGTTGGGGGCTGAAATCTTTTATAACTCACCAGTTAACATTTTATTGAGGCCCAAAGTTACACATATTTTATGGCAGTGCCACTTGAGTGACAGGTCGTCTGTGAGTCGTCGTTACCTGTCGCTACAGTCTATGAGTCAGATTCACCCCTCGCTCCTCCACAGCTGCAACCTCTCACCTAATATGGTCTCTTCTGGCTTTACAAAACAAAGATGACGACGGCTGAAATGCCAAACTAAAGGCTTTAAATCAGAGTCTACAAACCAATGGGTGACGTCATGGTAGCCATGTCCTGTATTTGTACTGTCTATTTGTAGCAGATACATTGAAACTTTATGTTGAAACTGTGACATTTAAACAGGGCTGTGGTTAATGTTTAGGCACAAAAGAAAGAAAAAAACCTTGGATGTGGTTAAGAAAAGATCCTATTTTGGCTTTGTGCTGGTGTACAATCCCTGCTGGAAGAGCAGCAACATCTCAGTAAAGACACTAATTTTCTTCACAATATCGCAAAAGAAAATGCAGTGATGCCTCAAAAGAAAAAACGCTTTTTGTGGCAAAATCCCCACTGAAAAAAAAGCAACAGATCCATAAAACAACTCAAAGCTAAGGGCTAAGAAGCCACTGAAAGCACAACAATGACCAGCTAAAAAAATGATTCAGTTTGTTTGTTGGTTTTTAACAGTTGGCTGCAGTTTGACAATCATCTTGCCAAAAAGTCAAGCCGTCCACCATCCCTTTCACCACCTGATGACAAAGTCAGCTAATATACTTGGTCAATTTTGCAAAACACTTCCGAAACAATGGTTTATTTTTCTCCTCAGTCATAAGATCAAGGTCCAAACATTTGATATATTACCAAAAATTCTGTTTTATTTCATAAAAAAAGAAATTAAGAATAAAAGAAATTAATCATATTGCAAGAACAAACAGAAATGGCACTTCAGAATAAAAGCTCTGTGCTGGAAATTCACAGTAAGTGTGTTTGCTTGTGGCCCATTCAGAATGGTCCTGCAGTCCGCTTTTAGTACGCAACCCACCAGTTGGGTACCACTGTTTTAGAAGATATATATATACATATATATATATAATTTTTTAGGGGATTTTCCCTTTATTTTATAGGATACTTGTAGATTGACAATAAATGTGGAAGAGAGAGGGAATGACATGCAGTAAAGAGCCAAAGGCTGGAATCGAACCCGGGCTGCTGTAGAGGACTCAGCATATGGGGCGCACACTCAAGCAGGTGAGCTAGAGGCCGCCCCAGAAGATACATTTTACGGTGTTCATGATGATGGAAGCATAAAAGATGCTTTAGGTTGTTTAAAGAACGTCTTAAGGTCCGGTGTGTATTGTCAGAAATGGTATGAAATAAAAAAGTGTGTTTTCTTTCATACATAATTAACTGGAAAAAATAATTGTTGTGTTTGTTTCCTTAGAAGGAACTTTTTTTTATGTATATGACATGTAGTTTCTACAGTAGCCCAGAATAGACAAATTAAACACTGGCTCTCGGGCTTTTCCCATTTTACATGTCGGCAAACATCCTGGGCTACTGTAGAAACTACATGTCAACTACATGCTTGGTACAACAGGAGACGTTTCAGTTAGCTGCAGTGTTGCTACCTCAGCACTAGATGCCACAAATCCTACACACTATGCATATTTAATGAACTGGTAAAAGAGTTTTAGAAGAGGTTACAGAGCATCACTGTATGAACTACATGTTGGAAATCAATGTCACATTTTGAGAGAGGACAACTAGGCCTACCTAACATTCACTGCCAGCGTTTGTTTCCAGAGGGCTGAGTTGCCCGTAGCACCAGTCACCAGTGTCACGGTCACGTCCCACCCATGTTTTCAGCTCACATCAACCTCATCTGTTAGAGAAAGGTTATCTGTCTCCCAGTTGAGCAGAGAGTGACATGTGATAGACTGTGAGGCTTCTGTGAGCCTCGACTCAGGCATGTGGTCAAGTCAGTCAACCTGTTTCCATCAACACAATAATTAATAGCGTCAGAGATGTCTCTCGTATCCTCTACGTTCTCTGCTGTCACACAAAGTTGCCCCTGACAACCGTATTATGTGCCCAGCAGCAATATGTCGACTGGTGTTTCGCAATTTTGCCATTATCAGCTTGACGCAGCAACAAGGAAAAGGTCACAATATCGCACCTGCAAGACATGTCAGCAGTTACTTCTGCAACGTGTCGGTCAAGAGCACATTATCTCACGTAGGTTGATTCACAGCAGCTGTAATCCTTCAAGGTAATGGCTTTCAATAATCACTTTGGTGTTTGTGTGTGAACTTTCCTCTCTACCTGCATTCCAAATGCATTCCCTGTTTTCTGGATCTTGACCACGCTGACAGCTTGAATTTATTCTGACAAGATGAATGGTGTCTAACTTCAGAGCACCTGAAATGTCCCTTGGATACTGCTGCACTGATTTATGATGTTCTAGGAGTTTTTTTATGATGAAGTGCTGTAATTTACCTTTTGTTGTACCCATTTTCACTCAACCTGCCTAAATCTGCCTCTGCGTCAGTCAGTGATTTCCTGCTTGGAGCTGGAGTGATTGTCAGCGAGCACCCACAGAGTGGGTGTGTGTAAACTTGTTGCCTCGAGTTGTTTGTGACCACTTTAAAGTTAATATTTTCTTACCTCCTGGCAGCAGGTTTTGTGAATTGTTCTTTCTTCTTTTCAATAAACACAAATATTATCCAAATGAGGCTTTGCTTGTTTGGTTTGTGTTTTAGAGGACCAACTAAACTCCATTGCAGTTGTGCGGTCACATCAGTGTTTGGTTGGTTATTCACACTAGAATATAAATAAAGGCTAAATTCGGTTTCTTATATAATCTACGGACAATATCTGGAAAATCAGGTCCAGACATTGTTCAGAGTTTCCCTCTCTCTCAGGTAGCACACGACAGAAGATTGTCTTTGTCAGAGGCGTTCTTACCGACTAGAAATAATCCATTTGGTTAAGGCGAGGGCGGTGGCACCTGAGTAGAGTGTATAGAAGGCAGGACATGACGCAGATTACACTGCGTCATGTCGCCAGGTTGGAATTTGGTCATAAACAAGAGTCTCTCGCTGTTCCTTGAAATTGTCTGATGATTTCAGCTTCAGCCCTTGCCACTGGAAGTTTTTAAATCTCATTGTCTCTCCAGTTAGACTTTTTTATTTCTGTCTTTGTGTGAATGACCTTTCCTTTTCACCCCCAGATGTTTCTTTTCTTCCATTTTCACACAAGCCACATGATAGTAATCAACATGCCCACTTGCTCTTTGTAGATTATCCGGATATTGAAAACCTAATGATGCAGCCAGACAAAAAGTCACAGGATTACCAAAAAGATTACAATTCATCTAGAGAGAGACATAAATGTGTGTACTAAATTTCATGGTAATCCCTCAGGTTGTTGTTTCACTCAATTTCACTCAAAATCACAAATGCTATTCCTATGGTGGCACCAAAGGAAAAGTCATAGGATCACCAAAGTCATCCTCTGGGAACCATGAATGTACACATTTTTCTGTCTATCACACAATAAGTGAAAACTTTTATCTGGTGCCATAAAAAAATGGTGGATCAAAATCATAAGATTCACCCTCTTGGGACCATGGATATTTGTATTTGTATTATATTTGTAGTTTCTTGCCAATCCACCTGATACTTGCAAAGATCTGGTCTGTGACAGATTTCACGGCACTCCGTTTAGTAGTTGTTGATATATTTCAATTTGTGCAAAATGGCCCGACAAACCAACCAACAATGCCATCCCCAGAGCCACGCTGATAGCGCAGGCACTCGGCAATAAAAACAACAAAATGAACCCAGTAGACTGTCAGTATCTATCAGCAGATTTTCCTTTAAAAAATCCAGATAAAACTGTTAGTACCACAGAGAGACTCAAACTGACTAAACAGCTCCAGTATAATTGTGATATGCAGTGCAACAAAACGTAAACAGTCTCTGTGAGCTTTTCCATCTGTTATCCGTTAAAACACATGGGCTCATTATAGGAGAGAACTCTGTGTTTGTGTTCAAAGAGGGGAAATTAATATATCATAATATATATTATTTATAATATATATTTAATTAGAAAGCTGACTGAGAGCACCATATGTTCCTGGTTTGCTAACTGTGCTGCGGTGGATGTGGGTGATATGCACATCTGGCAGATGCTTGCACTGCAAATACGCGTTATGGAGTTTCTGACCTTTCTGCCTGTTCATACTGCTGTATGACACTTCCACGCATGCTTTTAATTTTGAAAGAACTGCTGATCGAAGTAAAAGGATCAATTCTTAAAGTCACTGTACTGATGTATTCATAC
Organism: Plectropomus leopardus; assembly: GCF_026936395.1. Taxonomy (NCBI): domain Eukaryota; kingdom Metazoa; phylum Chordata; class Actinopteri; order Perciformes; family Serranidae; genus Plectropomus; species Plectropomus leopardus. Next base: position 21,495,105 of record NC_142178.1, read on the forward strand.
CCGCTCAAGACACATTTGCTGTCGTCCTACTGTGTTGCGCTTTTAAAATCAATCATTTAAACAGAGAGGATTTGCTGGATTTTCTAGCAAACAGTAATTCAAGCTTGAGACATTTTAGAAAGCCTCATGTGTGGTGACAAGATGTGATAGCATTTTATAGAGGCATCTGTATCCAATACAGCGGGCACTGGACAAGTAATGATGTAACATCATGTCTGTAGAAATGTGTGTCGCCTGTTTGTATTGTCTGTTTGTTTTAGTGCGTAAAGACTTGACATCTCATTACAGTGAAATCCATGCTGTTGTTATCACAGAGGAACGTGTAGGTGTAAAGTCTGCAGCTTTTCAAATGTTCAAACTGCAGCAAAGATGACTGAACATCAAGTGTCATGTTTGGGAAGTTGTTTCACTTAGTTGGTTTTGTCAGTGAAAAAATGTCATTGATCGACAAATTATGTCAACAAATATATATTTTATTAAGCAAAGTGAAAAAAGGAGCACTGTCAACTGAACGGATGCAACATGAAAAACCTCAAACATTTCTCAGTAGCAGAGTATGAGGAGCAACTACACTTATTCAGTGACTTAACACTCTCTGCTATAAACATGGATATATTTAGACTTTCTTTATGCATATAACTTTCTTTATCTCATTTGTAAAAGAGAAAAAATATATAAAATTGTAGGGTAAACCTGCCACAGGTAAAGAGTCTTGTCTTGCCTCTTGTACCAACAGTCTCCAGACTGATTAATATTTCATAACTACTCTCCTGACGCTTAAAGCACAAGCACTGTCACAAGCACTTTTTTGTGTGATCTGACTGTCACAACTTGTGTTTGACAGTGATGGAGCATACTAATTAAAAAAGATGCTTCAGACCATTATTGGTCTTTCTTGCCAAATGTTTTTCCTTAAATTTACAATATGTTGGCACATTTTCTGCTGCTAAGGGTCTCTTAGTCAAATCTCCATCATTGCTGTCAGTTTCTCCCAGTTCGGGTTCCTTCAGTGTTCATTTTTCAGGAGGTTTTTAACAAGAGCCACATTATCTGCAGATTATCTCCAAAATAAACAGATCTGTTTTTTAAAACCCGTAAAAACACTGAATAAAGCATTTTCATGTTAAAATTCAGTCATTTCTTTGACGCTGTTCAGCACAGCAGAGCTGAAACTGAGCCGCTGCTGCCGTTTGTTCCGCTTGTTTCTGCAGTAACTTTAGCTCCAGACTGGTGTCGCAAACTCTTTTCCTCTGAAAGACGCTAGCATTTAGCTCCAAAAGTCGCCGGATGACTTCATTTGATGATTTGCATATTTGTTGCATCATTGGAATCATTAAAACTTGGCATGGCAAGTTTTAATAAAAATGGCATGAGAGCTATGGCGCCTTTACTATAATACACATTTTTTTTTACACTTCCATTCTGGAGAGCAAGAACTCCGACATAACCATAGAAAGTCTCATGGCGAGTGACGTCTCCACTCCTCCTGCCTGTCTCACACCTACACAGCACAAGAGGAGAGGGGGAGGGGGGGGGACTCCACACTGATGGTGAAAGAACCGTAAACTGCGATCACTATGAGCAGCATGCATGTAAATGAATAACAATATATTTCTCTCTTTTCCCCCGATGGTCTGAATATATCACTAAATTTGTTGCTAGCCACATTTTAGAAATAAAGTTATCACGTGTGTCTGAAAAGTTGGGAACACTGATCCAGGCGTCCCATGTCTGAAATCCATCATCCAGTTGAAATATTTAGTTAAAACATTGAGATTAAAAAAGTGTAATGTAAAAATATGGCCTAAAACTGGATAAAAATTCAATTTATAGCCTCCTCTGGCATACAACCACAACCCTGACGCATGCCCAAAGGGGATTTAACGTGTGTGATGATCACTTGTGTGATAACATTAATACACAAGTCAACCAAATATATAACATTGATTTAGTCAGTTCTAAAACATTTTAATGCAGAAAAGTTATATATTATATCTTTAAATCATCAATACCTCTCAAGGACAGACGACTCCTCACAATCTTCATGTGTCTGATGTCTTTCTGCAGCATCCCTGTCCTTGTACCAACTTGTAATTGTAAATATTTCTTTCAATTTTGTGCTGTTTGTTTGTGTATCACATTTTTTTAGGCCAGCCCCGTTTGGCATTCCTCACACGAATGCTGTTATCAACATTTTTCATGATGACTTCTCTCAGAGAAAGGAGAGATAAGGCTTCAATATTTCTCCTGTTCGTTAATCAGAGCGAGGCAGCATCGCTCCTCCCGCCTCTCTCCTCCCCCACAGAGGAGGAGAGGGGGGGAAGACAGAGTCAATAGCATCTGTAGGTTGCTTTACTGTGGTGTTGCTAATTAGTTGATCCTGATGGTTGTCATTAATCTGCTACTGGCATCATTTACAGTCAGCATGCTGCATCGCTCTATAACTGGGCAGTGGCTGTAGGCTGCACCACACACCCAACACTCTAAATGCAAATTTCCCAAAGGAAAGATTTGCTGGGAGCTGCTTTATAACTGATCGCATTTGTGTACAGGGCTCAGCTTTGCTGTTTTGCTGTGGGGGTCATCGTATTTTCCTTTTTTTTTTTCCTTTCCCGTCGTGTTGTACACTGCGATCAGAAAGTATTAGGACAGTGAGACATTTTTCATTGTTTGGCTCTGTACTCCAGCACTTTGGATTTCAAATTAAACAACGACCATGAGGTTAAAGTGCTGACTCTACACTTAATTTGAGGGTGTTTACATCCACGTAAGATGAACAGGGTAGGAATTGTGGTCGGGGTTTTTATGCACGGCAGCCTCATTTAAAAGGACAGAAAGTAATTGGAATTTAACATGAACTTAAAGGCATCATATTTCTTATTTGGTGTCAAAGTAGCTTATAGTGAGTGACTTTCTGACTTCTACTGTATGACACGTAGACACCAGGAGACACTAAATTTCATACCCCAGCAGATGGATTATTGAATGGTAGAGCTGCATGATTTTTCTAGGAAACAAAAAAAAAGCCCTAAAAGAAGTAAGAGTTAAGACTTAAAATTACCACAAAGAGATGAAAAGGAACTACGAAAGACGCAAGATAAATACAAAAAGGGATAAAACAATAAAGAGAAACAAATCAACAACAAAGAAATGCAAAACAACACAAAAGAGGCAGAATCACTGGAACGTCTGGATGTCTTGCTTCAGTGAGGAGAAGTGGTTGAGCCTTTTGCATCTGTGCCGAGGTGTCCGCTGTCTCATAATCTGCCCATGCAAACAATATAAAACTGTAAAAGGTAGTAAAGATATAGTAGTACTAGTAACAGGAAATCATACAGTATATACACTGTTAATCAAATTGCAGTCTTATTGCAACAGTTAAACAAAGTTTAAAAAAAACCCAGATTTTTTAAAAAAAATTACATTATCTTGCTGGATCTGTCTCACAAATTTATTTTGATGTTGAGAGTGAAAATTCATTCTTGACCTTTCAGACAGCAGTTAACACGCCACACAATATCATTTAGTAGCTGTTCTGAGGCTTTGACCCATACTGCTAATGGACAGGTGGGATAGATTCTAGCATGAAATCACTATAGACCGCTTTCACAACCTGCTCAGGATTTGTTTGCAGTATGAGACTGGGACGCTGCCGTGCTTGTCACAAGTACTGTCCTTCTGAGCAATTCAAACGTAGGTAAACATGGCAACACTCTGGAAAATTACCACATTATTAATGCTGAGATCTCAACAGAAAAAGAGGCTGTATCGACAAGCTCTAATCGCTGCTCCTCAAAACTCTCTGCTGTTGTTGTGTTTTGTCCAGAGTGTGCTGCTGACCTCACCTCACCTCACCTCCTGATACACTATAGTACCGCTCCTCCATTCATTTTCTAAATTACATCCTGTGGACAGCATTCATTTCCAAGGAAGCACACAAAAAGCACTATGTTGAACACGCTGGGTAGCCATACAGCACAAAGATTTATGAGTCCAACAGTTTTCACCCAATATGCAATGTGCTCCCCAAAAATTACTTTTAGTTGATGCCAAATTGTTTTCACAATATAGTTGTGGTGGAAAACGTAACTGTCGGCTGGATTATGTTCAGAGAGAACATTTCTCTTTTTTTTTACATTGAGTACTTGTCAAATACTGGTACCTGATCAGTGGGCCTTGGCGTCAGACGCTGAGACACCCTTTTGCAGAGGCATGAGACACATTGGGCGGTGGCATTTTTTGGTGCTCTAAGTAACTTTTGGGGTATGAAGAGAGAGAAAGTCTGCATACAGTGAGAGGGAGGGGGGTGAATACGTTAAACAAACTTTTTCCTTTGGAAACATGCACTTACATATGAAGACAAGCCATCTCTGAACATACAAAACCTAGCATGTCATTATTTGATTTGTTGGGCTGACGAGGCATCAGTGTTTGATGATTTGGGAGTGAGTGTGTTGTGCGGCGAGGTGGTCAGAGTTAATGGTAAGCAAAGAAAGTGGAGGACCAGGGTACGCATTTCAACCCCCCGATCTGGTTAGGCTGAGGCAACTTTGGAAAATAAGATTAGGAAAATATTTTGTTTTCAGACACAGAGCTTTAAATTCGTGAAGACTTTTTCTGTATTAACTGAGACTTTTATTTTTTTCTTACCTTGACACGTTTCTAATGCCTAAATGTCACTAACAATATTTCATTTTAAGATAGGATATTTTTGTGAGAAACAAGTCAAATATGCTCTCAGGTAACATTTTGCTGATATATAAAGTATCATCATTTCACGTTGATTAACAACATTTCGTCATTATGTTAATCCAGAATTTAATTCGGTCGGCATTAGTGTAAGTGCTTTTGCAATTTAGTTTTCCAAAAACGTACTTTGTCTGAGACAGGGTTGCAATATGAACGTTCAAACCCTCAAAGCTGAAAGTCACCACTTTTCCCTCACTTTCACAGATTCATTTCAGATGCAATGCGATGGAGTAGAGCCAAAGCCATAAAAAATATCATTGACGTAATACTTCCTGACTGCACAGTGTACACCATGTAAAACTTTGGGGACAGTCAATGTCAGACACCAAACAAAAAATGCAATGTGGGTTTCTCACTTCTACATCAAATTCCGATGCAATGATAGGACTGCAGGAAGCAATCCCTATGAAATATCTGCAGAAATTACAGGCAGACTTTGGCTCGGCATCGACAATTTGGTACCAGCTGGTGTAGACACAGTGTCTGTGTGACGCAGACCTTGTCAGCACTGATGACAGTTAGGGTTGACAAGTTCCCAGAATTGGCCTAAAAGTTTCACAGCATCTGTGACTTCCTCTGTCTGTAGAGAATTTGTCATGGGTGATTGCCTTAGTGGCAGCATTAACAGACATCACTGCCCTCCCCCCCAATGGCTCTATAAGCTTCCTTTGATGCAAATATTCACTGAGCACATGAAGGAAATCCATTTTCTCTCACACAGACCCCATACTGACACATCTCGAAAAACTAGAGAGACTTGCTCTTCCCAGGAGAGGCTCGGATCAGGAGGGAGAGAGGAACAGACAGACATGACCTTTTTCCTCGGCTCTGCTTTGCTGTAGCCTGGGGATCCTGTCAACATAAACTGTAACAAAGGCATTGCTAGCTTCAATCCAACTTTGTATTTTTGTCACCACACTGAAAAATACGCACATCAGTGGGAGGTTCAACGGAGACTATATTGAAAGTTGGTTTTGGATACTCCCTCAAAACTGTGTGATTCTAAATCCCTCTGAAAACTGATCTCTGAATGCTGACTGCAGCTGTCGTGTTGACAAATTACCTTGACAAGATATGTACAGGCTAATATTGTGAAGCATTTGAGATTTGACTCAGACACAAAAATCACAAAGCAAACACTTGCCGGATTGGCTTTTAGAGCAGGCTTATGGAAGAATAATAGTGATGACAGCTGCTTTTTGGCAAATGTTTTCTCTCCTTAATCACAAGAACAGCTCAAGGCCTAAACATGATTAGATTTTTGTTGTTAGCTGACTTCCACAATAAATCACTTTTAAAATCTCATCTAGAAATTGAAGGTACATTTACATGAAAAGAATATTTTCACATTTTGAGAGATACGCTTATGATTGGTGCCACTTTCATACCTTTATACACACACACACACACACATACACACACACACACATACACACACACACACACACAAATGCCTTCCTCAGTAACTGATGACACACATACCTGCAACCACTGAACATTTGCACTCTAGGACAGTCTCTGCCTCACTGGCTCACACTTTTCCAGCACTGCCAAACTATTGCAGGTTCACTTACTCACCGCACTATATGCACTGCACCATATTCATTTCATGTTTCCAGCGTTTTTTGGCCATTAAACATGGAGGAGTGTTTCAGTGAGCCGTCAGTATTTTTCCAGCAAGGATATAGTCCCATAACTAGAGGTATTTTTAAATTAGACTCAGTGTCTTTTAAGCCTAAACATATTTTTTTCCTAACCACCACGAAGTGACTTATCCTAACCACACGTTAACCACAGCGTTGTTAAAATGCTAAGTTTCAGTTTATCTGCTACATAACAGTGTGCCAATTTAACAAATCTGTGGTTTGTCAAAATGTAGAATGTCAATTTTTTTTTTCTGGCGACCGGGTTATATGTTTATACTGTCCATTTTGATGTCGTAGTTCATTCATTTACACTGTAGAGTGGCGACCTCCGAGGCTAAATAATGAATCCAATGCAGAAATGCCAGAAAGTGCAATTCATCCGCTGGTCACTTGAGGCTGGCTTAAAAAAAAAGAGTAGACCCCCATTAAAAACAAACAACTTTACCACAGAAATAAACGTGTTCACAGCCCGGTACAAAATATTCTTTTGGTTAAACGCCAAACTGCATTTCATTCTCTCTGCAATGAAAATTAACTTGAAGCTTTTTATGTTAAATGTGAAGGAACACCCAATAAACAGTAAACTTGCATTAGCATAAAGACTGGCTCTGGCTCTATCCAAAAGTTACAAAATCTAACTACCTGCCCCTCTAATGCTCAATAACTGGGATGGTTTATTTCTTTTTATTAAATATGTACAACAGAACAGTGTTTTTGCCAAGCTAAGCTAACCAGCTGCTAGCTGTGGCTTGATATTTAGCAGACAGATATTAGATAGTATTGATCTGCTCATCTAACCCTGGGCAAAAAAACAGAATAAACATATTTCCTAAAATGTCAAGCAGTCCTTCAGTGTCTCTCACGCTGATTGTACAAATATGCCAATTTAAAAGTTGTTATTGCTGTAACTCCTGCACAGTTGCATCGATCTCATCGAGCTCTTGATGACATTTATGTGGCATTTTTTCAGTAACAGCTTTTCTTTGTCTGGCAAAGGAAGGTGACATACCCATGCTTAATTCTACAACAAGACAATTAGTTGGAGAAGAATGTTATGACGTACGTGATAAACATACAGACAAAAGTTATTTTGAAAAGCAGTCACATTACAATATTATATAGTAACAAGTATTTAAGTCCTCCTGCTCTCTATAGATAACAAAGTCAACAGCATTTGGCAATTAATAAACTTTTCACATTGTTACAACTGGAAAAATACGTAGCATTTATATTCAGATACATTTGAGTTAATTCTTCCTGTGGGTGCCTCATTTATAACTTTAATCTCAGGCATTATGTAAACCGAACAATCTGATTGTGTGGGTGAGGATGAGAGCACCAGGCAGAGCTGCATTAATTATTAGCTCCCGAGGACATGTGAGGAGGATGTCCCTCTGTGGCCCCACTCCACCTGCTGTGGGGCCTCTGCAGTATCTAGGAGGGGTCAGGATGTTTGCACTGTGTGCACACAGTTTTTAAGCTTATACAGTTTGTGGATTTGTACCTGCAGTAAAACAGAATAAGAGCTAACAGAGAGTGTAGCAGCTGGTGTTTCCCAACCACAGGAACATTTGTTCTGTTTAGATTAACTCCATATTTGTAGTGTTTGCTGTGTGCTTTTTGAAACTAGTTAGCAGTCTTCCAACATCTGTAATGACTCTGACTTTCTGTACACTTAAGTATCTCATACCCGCTTCTTTACACACAGTGCTGATTTTATTGTAGGAAAACATTATTGTGATTTAAGCCTAGAAAAGCTGTGCAACCAAGATACAAACAGCTTTTTTCAGAGATGGTTGAGTTCAGTGAAAAACGTTTCCCTTGTGCTGGATTGTCATTTCACACTAACATTTTTGCTAATCCTGTGAGACCCACCATACACCCATTTTTGTATTTTTCGGTGGTTGCAGGAGATCATTATGCGGAGAAAGCAGGTCAACAGTGTATGCCACATAGAAGTGGTATACGTCATCCTAAAGCAATGATCCTGAAGATCAGTTTGAGATGCAGCAATATGTAATAAATATTGTGTTTTGGTTTGACAGCAAGATTTAAAGTTTAATATGGGGTTTAAACATCATCATTCAAGTATATAGTGGTTATTTCCATGCTCAGTCATGTTTCAAAAGTTGCTGTAGCAGTTTTGAGGTTGATACAATTTGTTACAAAGTTCTAGTGCTTGATTTAAGTATTCTTTTATCAGTTGAAAATTGATTAAAAACAGTCAAAGTGTCTCAAAAATACCACATTAAAACACCAAAGCCTTAAGGAACACCATAGAAAAGTCCACGCTGTGATTTGGTGTCACAAGATTTATTTTTAACTGTGATCAGATGGCGAGCACTTCAGCTGTAGAAACACCTTTACTGTCAGCACGACTATGAAAGCCACAAATTCTATGAATGCCTGAGGCCTCTACTTTGTGGAGGTAAAGTTTCATGAGGCTGCTAATCCTTGAGGCCACAATAGATTATTTTATACAACAATGCAGTTTTTAAAGATTGTCTCCCTGGTCTCAATTAAATGGCTGCTATAGGGGTTAACATCGTCACACATGAATAAAACTGGAATCACTGAATCCACAAGAGTCTCATCTTTCCAGTCATACTCAATTTATGCAACTCTCAGGAGCCCCAGTACAGAGATATTTTTTAAATACAATATGCAGAAATAACGGCATGCTTTTTGCCCAAAACTACATGGGGCTATCGTAAAGTGAGCATTTTTTTTAAAGGGTTGGTCATGGGTACCCATGCAAGCCATGTATGTTTATTTAGATATCTTGAGATGAGAAGTGAAAATGGCCATGGTGTTTGTCCTTGCGAAAATTTAGCTGAAATTATTATTTTGGCCCTTTCCCGAAAAACTAGCATGATATGTTGGATTCCTCTTCTAGTTTTACATGATACCAGTATTGTCATTAGCTTGAAAACACAGCCTGCTACAGTCTTCTAATTAAAGACAGTAATGTTGGCCGGGATTGCCCGCAGCCCAGTGGGTCTCATTAACCCAGGTTCAGTTAACGCATATATATATCTGAATATCATCTTCATTCATGTTAATGTAAGGTTTGCCAGAGTAAGTGCTTAATAACTTTCCTCTAATCTCCATCAAAGCATAATAAACATACAGCAAGCATCAGCTCCTCTCCTTGGGATCGAATAATAAACAAATCAATATAATACATAAAGAAGCAAACCTATGTGATTATTTTCAAAGATACATAAAGTTGGGATCACACGCTGGTAGCAGGAGGGGCTTTCTTTAATTGTTTTCCATGAGTTTGAAGTGATTTGTACACTGCTTTTGTGCTCCAGGGGCCAGATACATAAAACTATGTCTAGATTCGAGACCAAAAGAAGCCAGAAATGCACATTCCCATTATTTTCTTCAGATTTATAAAGCCGTGTGTAAAGTCTTGTTCCGTCTCCCATAGTTACACTCACTTCACTACTCATTAGGCCTGTCAGCAAAAAGAACAGCAAAGATGAAGTGCAATCTTACCTACTGAGACACATTGGCGAGTGAGCTTCTTGAACAATGCCAGAGAGAGCAGCTGTTATTACACACAGCCATTACACACTGCTGTGGCTATTTATAGCATTCATTCATTTCATGGAGGTGTAAACCATCATTGGTGGGGGTATCTCAGTCATCAGTAGGCCAGTAAACATCAGAAAGATATCAGTGATTGAGACTATGGTGCTCATATCAAACCAGGCTTCATGAAGTGCCTCACAAAAAAATGCAGGATGCAAAATGTGTTTACGCCCTTACAGAAGTAATCCTTCTCAATCATCACTTGTGACTCATTTTGCCCGGGCCACACTGACAGCTACCTCACTGAAATGCTGAAGCTCGCTTGCATGCAGTGTTCACACAGACAGCAATGCTCCTGCAAAGCTGCCTGCCCTTCCAACTATTGTAATTTCACAATGAAAAGCCGGTACTCCACGGTATTGTCAACAACACGGTCTGGCAAATATTTCACAATAAAAAGGAATGTGTTGACAAACCTGATGATTTTGTCCACATAAATGTTGTCAGAGGATTTTGTAATTTGAAACAGACACAGAAAGCATTGAGTTTGTCATGTCTGTGACAAATAAAGACATTGAACTTGTAGTGAACAGTGGTACAATGTATGTCCGATTATCAAAACATGATCTCCGCTATCTATTTTTGCTGAAACCTCTCAGGTCACATGAGTGCTGCTGGACATTAGAAGTGTGTGTGTATTTTTCCTCTGCCTGGATTTTCTTATTTTCTTCTTATTTTGCTGTGTTCGGGACATTTATGGGTGTGTAACCTAACAGCGCTCGGGTGAGGTCAGAGCTTCATAAAATAAGGTGCCGGACTGTAAGCAGCAGGCATCTAAGAGACACGGCACCGGAAAAATTTACAAATTTGAATGTATCTAGGTTTGACTTTTACTTTTGCTGGCAAGCATGTAACTGACAGTATAGTGTGCCTTTAAGAGAAATTGCGTATGCATGTTTTTGTGGGTACGCCTCATTGATACATCGTGCCCAAAGTGGCTTTTGTTTATTGTGGAGGGTGATGTCAGCAAACAAAAACAAAAAATGTCCAATTGAAAGAGGAAAAAATATCTCTACCACCTCATTTTGTTTTTGTTTTTTCTCTGTGCCGTCCTCCTGAATAAAAACAAAGGCAGGCCTGTTTCCTCCCAGCGTGTTTTATCAGCTGTTAAATTAAGTGGCTTTAAGTGTCGTAACTGAAATGGGTGGTGAGTTTCAGGTCAGCATTTAAAGCTAATGTCATCAGTTATGCTATCTAAATGACGGACAGCAGTTGATGTTGCAGTTGCTTGGTGACAGTAAAAAGATGCTGCCAGAGTTTGTCAGTCGGAGCAGGTTTCTCAAAATAAAGCAGTGTTGTTGACCTCTAATTATCAAAGTATGTCTTTTGTGATCCCACTCCAAGAGTCCTGCTAATGGATTTTAACATAAAAACAGGATATTAAAAAACCTCATTTGACAGCAGTTACATTTATCGATTGTCATGATACAATTCTGTTTGATCGTCAATATATTATAATTACTTGTCATAACAGTGAGGATGTAGTAGAGAGAGATTCTGAAACCATAAAAGCACATTGCATTTGTGGTTTTGTTTTTTTTGTTGTTGTTTTTTTTTAAATGAATATCTGTTCTTCAGAGAGAAATAGTAGGTTTTTCCATACTGAAAGCAATGCATCTGCATGTCATGGTATGTACTGTGTCTATGTACTATACCGTAATGAGTTGCATTGCAAGACGAAACAGCTGCTTCTCTGTGTATAGTTATAGATTTCATCTTTCTTGCCAGCATCAAAAACAACAAACATGTATTTTGGTGCTATTTTGCAACAATGCAACCAGATTATTATAATTAAGGACTATAGTCATCTGAATTTCCTTGTTTATACTTCAGTCTCAGTTTGTTGATTTTATTGTCACCTAAAATATGTGTAAGCTACTCACTGAAACGTTCAAGTCCTCTGTTTATTCAGATGGCAAGAATGCTTTTTCATTCTCAGTATAATCGCTCACAGTTCATAAAAGCCCTCTTGGATGCCCTTGAGCTTCATCAGCAGTACCTTTGATTGCTCCACTGGTTTGAGGACATGGGGATCACACAAATTAAATTCAGCCATGTGGTAAGACAAAGGCTGACACCATTTCATTCCAGTGGGCCGCTAATGCCACCTTTCAGGACCCATGTTCCATCTCAGAGCGCTGTCTGTGCTCGGGGGAGGCAAAGTCACCTCCTCTTCCAGGTTCCACTGAACAAACGTCTCCCCAGGTAGTAAGCAACACCTTGGAAATGTAATTAACCATCAAGACTGAATGTGAAATTGCTTGTGAGAACTCTGCTGTCAGCTCCACTGCAATAGTGCAAATCCTGAATGTGAAATGAATTTCACACTACAGTATCACCTATAGAAACCTGTAAATGTAGGAACTGTGGCTGCTGCGCTTAAATCCTGCTCTGATTCCCAAAGACAAAGGTTATATATGTAGTATTATTTATTGGCTTTGCCCAATATATTTTTGTGTAAAGTATAACATAGTGTAAAAAGCCTGTGGTTTGGGTGGATAGATCCTACATATTGTAACATTTAGACACCAGTGCTGCGTCCTGCCTGCAGTTATAGGATTAAGCTACTAAAACACTTTGGTTAAGGTTAGGCGAAGCTTGTGGCTTAAATATGTCAGTCTAGTGCTTAAAATGACCCCTCACTATGTGTCTAACCAAGAAACCTGTATTTCTATAACCTTAACCAAACATTTGCATACCCTAAACATAATAAATATGTGAAATCTGCTTAAGTTGCCACAAACGATACTGTAGAGAAACCCTGAGAGGCAAGTGAGGAAAAAAAATCCTGTGATTTATTTTCTATGTTTGATCTGAATTGTTTTCTATCCTTTTTTATGACTTAAGAGCGGCTGAAAATGATAATCCTTCTAAGTTATTAGTTAAATATTTAATCAAGACACATCAGTCATTATGTTTCTTTTGAAATAGTTCTATATGTGTTTAATACTATATCAACATACGTTTTTAGAAGAGTGCGTACTATCCATTGGCAGACTGAAACAGAGTACTATAATTCACCACAAATTTTAGGTACATGTACTCAATTTGAATTTTTAATTGGATGCTACTTTATACTTCTACTTCACTACATTTCAGTGGGAAACATTGTACTTTCTACTCCATTCCACTGAGTTGGCATCTTTATCTATAAATTACTTTACAGATTAGGATTTTACATACAAAGCTTTCGATCAATGTATTTATTGTTTAAAATATGATGTTTTTTTAAGATTAAACTACAAAATACTTTATAAAGTAGTTAACATTAGCTCCACCTCACCTCAACCAACTATAGTAAGATGCTGACAACACATAGGACACTGCACAAACATCATTCTGCATAATGCACATGACTTTGATACTTCTGAGCTGTGGTGTGCTGACAATATTTCTTATCTGCATATTCTTCAGTGACATTTTGATACTAGGATTTTACTTATAATGGAGTAATTTTATTTTGATCTAAGCACGTCTGAGCACTGCCTTCATGACTTAAAAATTCAAAAGCCAGTCAGTTTTCTTTGGAGGGTATTTTGCTCTCATATTCAAGACACACTGGGTCTGAACTACCACAATTATCTCCGGAAACTTGTGTTAGCTTTATGTTATGGCCGCACTATCTGACACATACATATTTCATTATGACTCATTATTATACAGTGTGATCATTCAGCTCCTCCCCGGCCTCTGGGTTTAGGTCCAGAGCTTTGCTCTACATCATTTTTAATGGTGGTTGTGGACTGCAGTCCTTTTTTTTCTACTGCTGCACAAACTATTGCTCTCTCCTGAGGTTTTAGTTTTCTCTCCACTGCTTCCACCCTCTGCCTTATCAATGGGACGCAGCTGAAGTAAACATTGCGTCTTGCATATAATTCTACGGCAATCCCCACCAGCAGCGATAAGCTTAGGGAGCAGATGTAGCTCATGAGCTAACTTTTTGATTCACTTCAGTGGAGGAGGCCTAACAGGATATGTCTTAGCAAAGCTTATGTCCAGTCGTTTCTACAGCATTTATAATTCATGAAGTAAACATTTTTTTCTACTCTTACTTATGCTGCATCACATGTGAATGAGCTGAAGCCAAGCTCACCAGATTGGCATTGCATATAATCAGAGTTTAACAGTAGTACTGACACATTGTTGAGCAGGTGGAACGTAAAGAGCTCCATGTTGTTGGCTACTACAGTTTAACACTAATGTACCGTGAAAACAGCAGCGGGCCGAGAGGAGAGCTAAATAAAAGATTTTCATTATGATTTAATGGCCCCATTCTGGTAAAACCATCCCTGCAGGTACAAGATGATGAGACTCTCAGATGTGGGCTCTTTCCTGGCTTTGTTTGAGTTAAAGTGACATATGAAACCAGAAAAAAGCTAACAATGTGAGCCATGCTTTCACTTAATGCACACTTTAGACAGCATGCTGTTAGAAAGCACTCTCATCAGGGGACAAAAAACCACAATGGCATTTAAGAAGCATTTGTACCACATTGATACATTAAATTAGGCATTATGAGGTAGTTTATTGTTGTTTATTTTGCCTTTGTCATTTTTTTATCCATTGCTTCACAAAGAGACAATTTGCTGTCCATTTCCTCTGCAGTCTCATGTAATCATGTTTGGATGCACTGTAGCAAATTAGCTGACATTGAAAATGGCCTTAAGTATGATCTAATTTGACACAGGACTTTGCGGTGCTTGTGATTATTCCTAAGTTTTATCTTTTAAAATAAACAGCAGCTCGAATTAGAAGCTGATATATTGCTTGCAGATGCATTTGACTGTGTTTTGTTCAGTATGAAAAGAGTTCATTAGAGCAAAAGTCAGGATCTATAATAAACACAAGTTGCAGATTGCTGGTAATGGTAGCAGATTGTGGGGTGTAAACATGATTATTTCCTCTTGAAAGTCATTATGCATTAAGCTTGTGGATGGACATTTTGGAAGGCAAAGTTACTGATGAATAGCTTTAATATTGAGCAACAGGAGTGACAGTGAGCATTCTGTTTATTTAGTACGAATAGACTGACTTACTGCAAAGTATGTATATATATACTGTGTCACAAAGACTTGTTTTTTAACACATTATTTGTGGCTCTCCCTATTTAGAAGTTTGCAGTCCACAATGACTGTTATTACTAGAACTCCTCAAAGTGAAGATTTCTTTCTTCTGTATTGATTTCAAGACTCAGGTATCGTTCAAAAGTAAATAAGTCTGCAACATTTTCAACAATTTCACAGTGTGTGATTATATAAATCCAGCTGATGGCCACTTGTGTTTGGCCCAAAGTATAAAATAATATTATATTATTGAGTTGGGATAAAGGTCAGGCAATCTGTTTCATATGTGCTTTATTTCTCTCTCACGCTCCGTCTGAATACTGATGTCCGCAGCAGAGTGAGTTCGATCATCAAGACAAAGTACATTTATTGAAAAGCGTAAAAGTGACAAAATGTGTTTTATGTGTGTTTGTTATAATAAGTATAGTATCTCACCTTTTTAGCTGGCACAAGGATAACAAAAGCTGGCAGCATGACTCTGGCAATGGGAATTTCGGGCAGCCAGGCAAAACTTTTTTATTTTGGGAAGAATTACTTTGGTTTATGGCCCAAAGTCTAAAAAAATACATGACATTTCCATTTCCTGTCTCCCAGAAATTCCATCTGTAAATCACAGAATTTTTTAAGTATTACTTTGTGGTGAGATAATGTTCAGTGACAACATTTCTTTGAGTTAATAAAACACTACATTTATGTACCACGCTGGGATGACAGGGAAGTGATAGATTTAGAAAAAGAAACATGGTAACAACATACCTTAAAATGGTAAAGTTCACCCAGAGTTCACATTCTTCCAAACAGTGGTCTGCTGGCTAAATTGGAAGGGGGAAATCCTGTGATTTGTGACCCATCCACTACCCCAACCTGCCCCCCTTAGTATATTGATCACATAATCGCAGCCTTCCCAATTACATAGGTTATACACAAATGACTGGCTCCAGATTACATGGGATATGTATAAATTCTTGCACTTTACCCTTGGTAGGAAAATGTACAAACAGGCATGGGAACAGTCCGATGACTGATATATAAATTGCAGGCCTATGTCATCAGATTTTTGGATTGCATCATGATCTTCATATGTTGTCAGTGAACATTTTGCCGATAAGTTCAATATCAACATTTCTGCAACTTGCCAAGTATGTTAATTATTTCATTGTTATGTTAAATGTATTTGCTCTGCATTACCTCAGATACATATTTGTCATTTCAAATAAGTTGGATACAAATGTAATTTTTAGAGATATGGCTGTCCTATCAGCCAAAGCTTTACTTTGTGTTTACAGCTAATTTGCAAATGTTAATGTGTTAAAATGCTAAACTAAGACAGTAAACATGATAAAGATTATACCTGATTGATAGCAACATGTTAACCTGCTGGCATTAACCTCAAAACACTGCTGTACATAAGCACAGCTTCACAGAACCGCTAAAATTGTTGTAGACTCTTAGACCTGTCATTTCCGAATAGGGTTGGGCGGTATGGCTTTAAAATAATATCAGGATATTTTTAAGCGATATCTCGATACACAATATATATCTAAATATTTTGAAATCTCCTCTAAACTACTGTAAGCTACTAAAATACAATAAATGAACTACAGTTAGGATTAAGTTAAAGTAGCTACTTCCATAAAATGAACTAGTTTCAATAAAATTTGATAAAATACAGTTAGACTGTTAAATAAAGTAAAGTATAAAGTAAATAATGTACTGTAATGAAGTTTAATTAAGTATTGCTGTAATTAAATAAATAAAAGCAGAGCCCATTGTGCATTAATTTTGAAGGACCCAGCTGGTCTTGGGCCAGAATTGTAAATGTTTTTGCTGTGGGTTTGAAGCTTCCAGTCAACAGCTGAATGTTAGCATTAGCTGACTGTTAAACTGTTACGGCAGCATGAGGATTGCCAAGTCGCACTGGTGGGCTTTGGTTGCAAAATATGACTAAATAGTTGTGATCGGAGCTCTCTAGTAAGAAAAACACAAAGCCTCACCTGCTCACACTGCCACCACTAACTCATTTAGATTGACTGTTACCGCACCATTAAACATGATGATTTATTCTTTGTAAGGTGGAAACAAATGAACCGCTCTTCAATCAATATATTAATAGTATTTGCAATTCACAGTAGTGCTCCATGGTCACAAAATGAGACTGAATAGTTTCAGTATGGAGCTCTGCAAAAGCCCTGCTTTTTGTTTGTGTGTCTGTGAGAGGCAGAAAGCCTTGCAAGAGAGAGGGAAAAAGAAACACCCACGCGATTCTCATGCTGGCAGCTAAAAAACAAGACAATTTATACTCTATGTTCGTGATAAAGTCTTTTTTACATCCCAAGGCGAAATACACTGTATTTCTACCCTTTGGAGGTAGAAGTCATTACCTGCCCTACTCTGCCGCTGACTGGCTAGTACTCTGTGCCTTCGTTGGTTAGACTGTGTTATATGAGTGGCATGGCTCCTTTAGAGACAGGCAGTGTGTGTATGTGTGAGCGTATGGTGTGAGTGGTCGAGCCAAAGCGTGCAAGTGGGTGATACGACTATCAGTGAATGCATCAGAGTATATGTGGCAGAGCAGAGAAATAGGTCTTCACCCGGTCTTTAAAAGTTGTCAGCTTAGCAGTAAATGTGCAGTGTAAGTCACAGTTTTCAGTTAAGAAATGCTGCTACTTCACAAAACCAAGTGGAGGTCCTGTGTGCTGCTTTCCAGCAGCTGGTTTAAGTGAAGGGAGTTAACCCTAAAGTCACTTTGGCCCTGGAGGTAAACAAATCTCCCCTGTGCTTGTTGACTACAGTTGCGGAGCTGAAGCTAGAATGGTTAACAGTTGGTTATGTTCAGGGTAAGAATACGAGGCAAGCCCATCAAACAGAGGAGGGTACGCCATGCCTTTGCCATCCTGAGATTGATTCACAGTTAGCGCTCTGCTAACTTAACCACTGATAAAATAATATAATCGTGTGGCCTCTCTCGACTTTTCAAAGTGCATGAATTAAGCTCTGATGGTGAATTGAGTCGTGTTGCATCAGTTGTGTGAAGCTTAAAACAATTTATCCACTGTTTCAATGCAGCAAACATAGACTTAAGCTGCAGCCATGGAGAGGCTCGTGGTGTCAAGCTGCAAAGTCAGTCATTCAGGAAGTCACAGACACAATGCAGCAAATCCGGTCAATTTTTATAATAAAACATCCCATGCAGATTGTTTTGCTTTAGGTAATCAACTGCGGCGAGTTGTTAGATATGGACATATGGACATATGCACATGTTGACAGTGTTGTTGTTTTTACTCACTGCCAGAATAGGGAATTGTAGGTTTAAATGATTGCAGCAGGGAAAAGGCAGAGAAGGTCAAAGGTTAGCTAAATGACCATCGTACCACCATCCAAAAAGAAAAAACTGTCTAAGCCCAGTATATTCACTTTTTTCTCATTTGAGCCGCAGAGCAAATGAGAGAACTGTGCTGTGGTGAAATTTTCTCAAAGCCAAGAATGATTAATTCCAGCAGTGAATTATGCGCACTGCTCATGATATACTACTATTTTGTAAATATATACAGCTTGACCAGACATCCTTTCCTTGTTGTGTTGACTTTAAGTTTTTAATATAAAGAGTGAACAGCAGATAATTCTTGATCCCCTGTGCCATCGGACTGAAGACACGTCTGTTAAGGGCTTTTTCGGTGTGTACCACCGGGCCTGAAAACAATTCTAGGAGAAACACTGACTGGATTTAGGCAACAAAACTTCTTGGTTATGATAAGGAAAATCTTGCTGATGTTGCTTAAAATGAAACACAGGACTTGGGTGGGCACAAACAAAGCTAGAAAGGCAGCAGTGTGATGCTAAAAATACACACGAGACTGACAATGGCACAAATATCTCAACCAATGTTGTTTTTTTGTTGGTCTCCACCTATAGAGTCTTGGGTGAAAGTTCTGTGCTTGTTGTTCCCATGCACCGCACTCCCGTCCTAAGCAGACGTCCACGCTTTCTAAACTGCGTCAATAGAGTTGAGCTTCTAATAATGAGTTGTATGGGTTTAGATTGGAGATTGTGGACAGCTCGGTGTGTCTTACAAAGACGCGTAAGTGTGCCCCCCCCGCGTCATTACAGTCATACTGGGTCACTACCCAAGAAGCGTTTTCTGAAGCCACGAGAGTGAGACCAGGTTTTTCAAAAAGGTTGAAAACAGAAAACAGTGTCCTTTTCAGAATAAATGTGCAGTAACTGATTCATATTAAAAGTGTCGTGGGTCATAATTGCATTGCACAGAGGTATGATTGTTATCCTTTAATAAAACACATTGCTACAAAAAACACAGAGAAAAGTGAGAGCAGCGTTCTTACATACAGAATGAGCTACACGTAGCTGTTCCCTTTACACCAGAGCCACTATAATTTCTAATAGATGAATGTCTGTATGTCTTTACATACTGATCTCGTCCTGTGTAGCGTACCTTGGGGCATTTGGTTGTAATGAAAAATCTGCACTTGCAGTCAAGGACTAGTCCCTGACAGAGGTTTGGTTTGTTTTTCATGATATTACCATTTTTATTATTATTCATGTGTTTTTGTTATCCTTGTGTCCATTATGCATTATTTAATTTCCCCCGGTGTATGAGCGCCATGTTATGAAGTGGATTTGATGTTGAAGCTTTATTGTCTCTGAACTCATGATTGAACGCGACGTGAGCACTTAGAGCAAATGGACGGCAGCATATAGAGGAGAAATGATTTGAAATTAAAAATTTAACATTCAGAAGGCGTAAAGATCCGTGCAACAAGTACGTGTGGCTACAGGCAGAGCGCCTACACGAAAATCACCCACCCCCACACAACCACACACTAATGTAAACGGGGAAGTATGTGCAGAGTTAAAGACTGAAGCAGCCCCAGAGTCTGCACTGAGGTCAAGACTATTTAAAGAGCAGACAGCCTGACTCCTGCAGGAACCAGGCAGAGGAAATGACAGACTTACACATCGAAGAAGAGAGGAGGACACACACTATAAGAGGAGGAGGAGAGAGCTCTTGGTTTGAACTGAACTCTCGTCACCCACACAACCAGACACGAGGAATCTCCTATTTGTATCCATCTGTGAGCACTGGTGTCTACACTAGTCTTCCTGAGTGTGCGCACATTTGGACGTGAGCACAGATGTGGTGAACAAGCATGTGTGAGGAGGAGGAGTGTGCGTGCGTATGTGTGGGTCTGTGTTTGTGTAACCGACTAAAGTGAGAGACAGGGGGTGGAAAACTGGAGTGAAAGCAAGGGAGTGTGAGTCAGAGTTTACACAGAGTTCAGACCAAAAGAAAGTAATGATTCCTTCTCCGACAGTGCCAGTCCCACTGTTTTACTTCCCTTATCTGTGTGCGTGTGTGTGTGTGTGTGTGTGTTTACAGCAAAATACAAGCATTAATTGTGTGGTTAGAGATCTTTACCAAAACAGCCTGAAAACACAAAGTGTTGAACAGTGTTTACAGATTTAGGTGGATTAGCATGGATGTAGCTAACAAGCTTGCCAGAGTCCGCTCAAAATAAATGCCAGAGAACTGTAGGCGACTTAACTGACTAGGCAGAGGGTTATCTGTCATCAGCGATGAGGTCTCATGAATAAGTGATGAAAACTAAAAGTGGAAATAATCATCCTGCTCGCCAGAAGAAATGTTGCCAATGTGTGTTTATGCACACCCAGAATATATTACATTCACACATTTCATATGTATCATATCAAAATGAGGTAGTATTTAGTCTTAGTTCACTTTGAACTTTATTTAGCAAGGTTATAATGACCATACATATTTATTTCTCAGTATTCTCTTTACTAAAATAAAACCAGTATGAAGTATTAAAAATGCAAATATTTCAGAATAAAACAACGTCATCACGCTTAAGTTGCAAATATTTACACTGACCTCTATTTCCACTTAGCATGTCTTGAACTCTCTTAGGCAGGCAATATGAGATTTACAATACTAATCTCTGGTGTATTTACAGTTACAGCTTTTCTAAAACAAACAAATCTATGGTGGCCTCAGATTTTTGCACAGTACTTTATATATGCTGATTACAGCTGCTGTAAGGTTAAGATTAGGGGTTTGGAAATGCAGCATGCACTGAGTTCCTCATTAGCATCAACGTACCATTAGTGTAAATATGTTACTGTATTTAAGTGTGTTCCCACATTAAACACTGCACATTTTCAAATGTTTCCATTGTGAGAGGCTCAGTGTTCTCTGTGTTTTCCCCAAAAACTTTAATATTTTGCAAAACTGCAAGCCTCACATATGGATTCTGTCCATAACCACAACATGCCAGATCCATCAGACAATCTGTCTTCCCTCTGTTGACTCTTCTCTGTTTTGATCCATTGGATTGATGATATTTGCACTGACAAATTATAAAGGACTAACAGTATGTGACAGCTAAAAGGCTGTAAATGGTTCGTTTAAAGAGGACCTGTATTGTGATTTACTGTCCGTCATAACAGGAGTCCATGTAAATAGTTTTCAGGCAATTTGTATCTGAGAAAAAAAGGTGTATTTACATGTCAGTTATCAGACAGCTGGACAGACTGCAGCTCTTTTTCTCCTTTGAGAAAGCACAAATATATAAACAAGGAGGCTGATGTGTTACATTTTTCAGTCTTCCGATTTGTGATATCACGTTACAGCTGTTTTCCCTTTTAAGGTGGTTTGAAGGTGGGAAAACACTTTCTAAGATGAAAATTTAGTATTCCTCTGACACTCTAGCTGTACTTCTGTGTACACGCTAACTTGACACCTCAGCATGCCGGGAAGAGAAGCGCTGATTAAAGTAGAGGTGAAACTCAGCTGGTGCGTCAATAACACTTCATTTACTCTGTTGTGATGTGTTTATTTCATTTCTGATGCGTCCAATAAGCAAGCTGTAGACAATTCACTTCTATAAAAATTAAGTATAAACTACTTTCTCTGTCACCTTATAACCTCACCAGCATCTCAATTGTAGTTCATTGCACCACGTGTTTTGTCATTGTTGTGACTCATCGACGCGAGAAGGAGGAGGTGCTGGGGGTGCTGCAGCACCCCCACATTTGACTCCAGCACCCCCCTGAGCACATGACCGCCTTCGGTGTGATACTGTCCTCTTAAGGTCGGCAAAGGTTTTTATTATCTCGCCTGCGCTGTGCATGCTCATTTGTTTGGTCTTGGTCGGTCAGTCACAATAATATGTGCTGCTGGCGGCTGGCGGGCCGGCTTCACCGTCTTAGTGCGGAAATCTTTCAGCACCACTGACAGAGGTTTTTCTTGTGTGTAGGGTTGTTGAAACAGAAGCCATGATGCAGTCCAACTTCAGCTGTAACCTTGCAGTGATTTTTTTCCATATTAAATACATTCTATACACGATAATGTATAGACAACAACAGGATCTTTTCTGACCATAACCAAATGATTTTTGTGATTAGCGTTGCTGAGAAACATAAAGCCGAAGTATCTGCTACAAGTAATGTACAAATGTAACATAATGTACCTGTGGTTTACAGAAATGCGCAAGATGATTAGGAGGTCTAGTGGCAGGGAACGTGTATTTTGGGAGGGAGACTTTTAGGGGGGATGATAGGCTTTTGGAGAAAGAGGCTTTCAGTCCCACAGGGCATCTAACCTCCAGGGCTGAAAAATTAAACCAACACGGAAGTCACAAAAACTGTATTTCTTTGAATAGCCACTTGATACTTTCACAACTTCAGTCAGATCTAAGCATTTAGTTACCTGCTCCATTTTTTCTGCCGTATACTAACTCTGGCTGCCATTCCACCCACTTAGTCTCCTGCTCCCAGTTTCTCTGGTTAGTCCACCAGTATAGTATATACCAGCCTATCTCCACTGTCTTTGCCAGGTTGTCTAAAGTGCCTCCGCCTTGCTTTCCAGCCTTCATTCTGCCTGACCATGTGCCTAAACCATGGTTTGATGAGTCCCTGCCTTGAGTGTTATTGGATTTGTTTGCTTGATCTGACTGTCTGTCTGGTTTTGATAAAAGTAAATTTGTGCTTTTATCTCATCCTGCCTGTCTGTGAGTCATGGTTTTAGGTCCTTTTTCCGGATGTGTAACTTATTTATGGTTGTACTGTATTATAGTCTTGGGCGCTGCTCAATTAAGAGAAATGGAGTCTCAACAATTTTCTTCTGCATGATGCAGATCTTTCAGCAAAAATACACAGTGAAAATGGTCTTTTGATGATTATATTGACTCTATACTACATTTTACAGCAGTTTTAATGTCTTATCTGTCACAGACATGACAAAATATATATACATCTATTTAACTAAACCTTTCCTGTTTCTGTTTAAAGTAAAAGCCCCGTGACAGCGTTTCTTTTGACAGAATCCCATCAGTTGTTGACACAAGGCATTTTACGGTAAAAAAATTGCAGGGCAATGTTGTTGACAATGCAGTAGTTTTTTTCTTTGTGTGGCCAATGTGGCCCGAGCGTAACCTCCACGGCACATGATGTGCACTGCATGCATCACATCCTCAAAACAGCCTCTCTAGTATTAAGTTAACAGAAAGATGAGGGTCCACATTTTTGACAGTATTTTAATTTAACACCGTTGGGATTTTTAAATATCCTGGTATACTGTAATACCATGATACTGTGATACCACCCATGCCTACTGTATTGTACACTCCTCTCTCCAGCAGCAGGATTTCAGATGATCAGGTTTTGTATTAATTGTATTTGCACTGTAAGTTATAGAACTGGCTTTCGTTAATAAGAGAGCTGCTGGTTTTTGGTTTGTTCTCTTTCACTCTCAGTCATTAGTGACACAATGACCCTTCAGCTACCAGCCCCTCTAACCATTAAAAGCTGTGCTGTTTCACTCCAGCTTCTCTGTGGATTACTGCACACGGCAGTGAATTATGCAGGAGCATGAAGCATCTGTGTTTGGCCATGACGAGAGCTCGCCCCCTTTCTGTGAAGTATTATAGATAGCTTTGGAAATGAATGCAGGGACATGAAGTTACACTGCGAGTCTTGTCGTCGGAGAAGCCTTTCTCACAAACGCAGTTGGAGGCCTGGACGAGAAAAGCTCTTATAATCTCAGCATTCATTCCTCTTCACCATAATAACACCATTTCCTCTTCCTCAGTCTCTACATCAATTTGCTTTCTTCTCTTTGAAGACTATTGTCGAGGATCATTGTGGCTCCTAATGGAGCTCTGTAATTAAGACAGAGGAATCACCGTGCCTGTTTACACACAGTGTGTTATCTTTGTTGTTCAGATAAGTGGCCAATATAACTGAAATAAAAGCCTATTTGTTTATCAGTGTTCTTGCCAGTGCAGCACAAATTTGCAAAAATCATGGGTTAAACAAACTATTTTTCAGCGTGATATGAGGGCAAAGCGGACAGGTCATTAAAGATTACTATTGAGTGAATAAATCTTTTTTCATCTACAAATACAAATAAAATAGCTTGCTTTTGATCACTGCTACACGCTGCTCAGAGGCGGCTACGGAGCAAAAGAGCTGCCTGCGTTGGGGAATTGCGACCATGTGGCAATCATACTGAAATCAAAATATGTAAATGCACTGAAACACACGCTGGCAGTGATTCCAGAGGTCAGGAAATGGTCAGGTTATTTTCCAGCCAACATTTATTTGTAGGGCCCATGCGGATAGTAACTTTACCCAAGTGGAGCCTAAATAAGATGCCCATTGTGGGACTGTACCCGACTCGAATTTGCCAGTCAAATCGGATTTAGCTGTTCAAAACAAATATTCAATGATTCGTTGTGTTTTCTTTAAAGTCTGAATGGGACTGAAAAACATCCCAGAAGTACACTGCACAGGAAAAAAATGACTGCTTGAAGCATTCTCAGTCGACTGAGTGTCTGACTGATGATTCAAGCCTCTGACTTTAAAGGGGCAGACCTAGCTCATACCCACTTGCTAACCAGGTAGTCCTAACATAACCCATGTGGGGCCTACTTGTGTGAACCCACCCATTTTGGCTCGTAATCATCGTGGAACCTGTGGATAATCCTATATAGCGCCCATTTTCAGCCCTTTCACTACCTACATTGGCCCCGCATACAAATGTTGTACTGCGTTAAAGGTAAAGGCTGTCCTACAGCCAGCATAGCCGTGTTCCAGGATACAACCACTGGCTTCACCCATGACTTTAATGAATTCACAAAGTCTTTGGTGGATTTAATTTGTAAAACATCAGAAGCCACTGTACCCAAAACTACAGTTAAATTATTCCTCAACCAGAAACCATGGATTACCAGAGCCATCCAGGATGTCGTAAACACACACTGCAGCTAGTCCGGAAATATGGATTATTATAAAGCTGCAGCCTACAATGTAATTAGAGGCAAAAAAAAAAAAAAACTTAATTGTAATGCACAAGTGGAAGCAGCTGACAGGATCACATTTGTTGTACCTTGGTATGATTTCATGTGAGAGATTAATTGATTGATTGAATGCATCAAATGACTTTTACCAAGTGTGCATCAGCCTCTGCCTGGAGTTCCCTCGCTGCTGCTGGAAACAAAACAAAACACCTGCAAACACACACACACACACACACACACACACACACACACACACACACACTCACACTCACAAATTGATGTAGAAACATGTCTACACGCTGAACCAAACATATTATTGAAATCTCAGCAACTGCATCCCACTTAATAACCTCCTCCAAGATTAGTAGCACTGATTCGTACAGTCAATTCTGAAAGCTCCTTCAGGTTTTACTGAAAAAAAATGTTGCAATAGTCAAATCTGTGCAGCCCATTCTCACAGAAACACATGAAATACTTACAGCCTCTTCAAACCAAATAAGGCAGTGTTGGCACGTGATATGTTAAAATTATGTGCCAGTACCACAGAAACAATGGCAACGGAAAAACAATCAGGATCCTTTGTTCTAGTGGAAACCCAAGTTCCCATGTTCAGCGACGTCATGCAGTGGGTTAATGCTACAATCCCTTGGGTATTATATAGAGTGAGAAAGTATTGGGATGAGGTTAGAGAGGCAGGCAGCTTAAACACTCTCAGGACTTTCACCCAGAACCCTGTTGTTTGTGTCCCGAACATGATAATCTTGGATCATTTTATGAAGTAGTTATGTCCTGTACATTACTGTAACACATGTAATTATTTTAAGCATCTTCTCTAAACCTGATCAAGTTTTTTTGTCCTTCAATATGACCAAGCAATTTTGATAACTACAACCTTTTCACAATGTGAAACTGCGTTTGGTAATGCGGTGTGAGAGGTCGAGGTCATTAAATGTATTTCTGTGACATCAGATCAAGCTTAAGTATCAAAAAAATTAGGCAAACAGCTCTAAAGCCTGAGGGCGTATAGCTTCATGTTGTCAAACATCTTGAGCATCAACATTAGCCAAGGATATTAAATCAGCATCATGAAGCTCATATTTTTATGTTTATGTATGGATTGTTTGTAGTCACCACAGCTGGATATTGACTTTTTTTTAGCATGTGAGAAGCCTGTGGGCAGGAAATGGTGGTTAGTCAGAAAATGGAGAGTCAGTCCTGTGTGCATGTTTTGAGGGAGTAACAGGTAAATGAAAGCAATGCAAAAAATAAGACTAAAAATAATGTCTTTACCCTGCAGTTATTTTGGCTCAGCTCTGGCCTCTGCTCCTCTTCACAGCCTCCAGCTGCTTTGTGCTCTGATGTGTCCAGTAAAAACTGATGTAAGTGGACTCAGCGCTGTCCCTGCAGGCAGAGACACAGATGTAGACATGTTAGTGCGGGCAGCTCTTCCTCAGATGCCTACTTAATATTTGACCTGGAGGTAAGGACTAATGGAGGAGGACTGCTGTTTAGTTAAGGATATTATGGAAAAGACATCAGAGAACACCAGTGCGTTACCATCTTTATTCTTTACAGAGAGGAAATAGATGTAGCACATTCAAATTAGACCACCCACACAGGGATAGCAGCTGCGAACTTGTATGCTCATGTTTGAGCGTGTGAGCAGTAAAGGCTTAGCCTTAAGGTGCTTTCAGACAGGGAGCTCCTGCTGCTGCATCTGCTGCCCAGCATTGTTGGTGCTCTGTGTTTTGAATGGTCAACAGCAGGGCACAACTCTGCTGCAACCTACACCAGAGTCTCCTGACCCCCAGGGCCCGGGGACGTGGCCACAGAGCATTTGCTACCAGGGCATGGAAAAACAACAAAATTCAGTACAAATAGCTAAAAGATACTCCTATAACTAAATATTGTATTATAGGTTATTTTAGCAGTTCTCAAATTGAACTTTGCACAGTTTGTCTTGCAGTTTTCCTCCCAACAACAATATATGGATTTTTAGCATCGTCAAAATGCAAGCTAACATGTCATCACTACCCTTCAGCAATTATCAGTGCATGAGAGGTCATTTTGTATTTTTATTAACAGTAACAAAGTAACCACTCAGACAAAATAAAGTTTACATTTTTTTGTAAGATCTGTTTGCATTCTCCCTGCAACCTCTGCTGATGCTAGCCCACCAAGTCTAATATAATGACAGGTGTATTGTAGCATCATGCACAAAAAATGTTTAGCAATCTGGCATAATTATTAAAAGCTACATAGGTAAACGAAAAAAGTATCTCAAACATTGCTTATTGTCTCAGACTTGTTAATCAACCTTTGAAGCTGATGCTGCTCCACAACATTTTTTATTTGTTTGTTCACTCGACTCAGAGCAGTAAATGAGCTCCTGCATATTCTTCCTTGCTTTGGTGTGGTTTCTGTGGTTGCCAAGGTCACACAGCACGCCAGAGAGGCAAGTTGAAGAAGTTCAACCATCATTAACCCAGTCAAAGTGTCCACTACTTATTAATGTACACCCTCTCTCAATGGAAACAATGGATGCAGCAAACAAGCTGTGTAAAAGTACTTTCGGTCTTATTTAAGTGTATGGGTGGGTGGGTAAAGAGCAATCCACATATAAAGTATTTATAGAACCATTTAGATGTCCGTCATTCGCCTGACTCACAGAAAACAGGCACCAGCACATCAGATCATCGCTCTCTAGCACCAGAGGTAAAAAAAATCAACACCGTACCAGGGCTGGACAATATGTCTATATTATTACTCTTGTGATGTGAGACTAGATTTCATCTAAGATTTTGCTTTTTCCTGGTTTTAAAGGCTACATTACAATTAAGTGATATAATTTTCCTAATATTTTCAGAAGGTTATAGCTTTTCTATAATTTGCCCTTCACTCACTTAAGGCTTGTTTCCACCAAGCAGTCCAGTTCAATTGTTATATTATTGTTACACATGAGAATATTTGAGCTTTTTTGCATTTCCATTGTCAAAAGTTGTGGATGGTATCAATACAACAGTTCCATTCAGTCCCATTTTCGCCTCACTCCTCAGCTGAGGCACCTGTCACACTGATCTGATCGTAAAAGGTGGAGCGAGGAACACTGCAGTCCATTCACCGCTCAAGAGAGAATCGTCGATCTTGCTAGACAAGAATTCAAAGCACAAACTCACTATTTTCAAATATCCCATCGAGTACAACAGACAACATTCCAGTCTGGTCTTTATTTGTTATGAAAATGTCCATTTGCAATCTGCTCTGTGGACAATCGATGAGGTAGAGACATTCTTTTGCATAGAAAAAGCGAGAGCTAGATGGAGCAATGAGTAAAAACAGCAGTGTACATTTAAGAGTGCTGTCTGCGATGCAAATGCTAAACAGATCTAGAGTTTAGGTACATGTTCAGGCTGTTCTCATACATTGTTCGCACGTCTGTCTACTAAAAGTAATGCACTACAATTTGTGTATGACCAACATCATCATGAGCCAGTAATAATCCACGTGGACAGAAAAGCTGCTACAACTCCATTGCAATATGGATATTGAGGTATTCGGTAAAAGATATTGTGGGATTTTGTTTTCTACATGTCGTCCAGCCGTACACTGTGCCTTAAGTGTTGAGATGTCACTTTGTGTGACAATGAACAGCAGCTGAAAACTTGTCTTTTGTTAAGCTTTATGCACAAAATGTCATTTAAATTCCCGACACTGAATGAAAATAGGTATTGAGTTTGACCTGGTTCAATTCAGTCAGTTCACTGCAAAAGAGGAGACAATTGTGAAGCTGCCTCATTTCATTGTAAACCTAGATATTTTTTTTTCCTTTCCCCCAATAGAGTCATAAAGCAATGTCTCACCTCTACATTTCACTCTGCTGGAACTTTGGCTGTCTGCCATCTGGTGTGAGCTTTATGACATCCCTTCCTCATTTTAACTAACAACCAAAAATGATTGCTGTCACATATTCAGCAAAACCATAAAGTCAGGAAAAAATACAACCTCCGCCTCGGTCTGACTGACAGTGTGGCTGGTCGTTTTGGTCCTGCTGTCTGAAGCGGTGCGTTAAATTATGCCAGAAGGGATTATAATCCAAGCCTGTGCTCATCATGAACACAACCAGTCATCACCGTGTCTGCTGCAGTGTAAACATGCTTAAGCAGAAATCGCACAAAGTATCTGGTTAAAATGAGCAGAGAAACTTTGCCAGGGCAAAATCCCAACAGAAAGCAGAAGAAAGAGAAATCCTACTGCCAAACATTTGTTGTGTCTGTGATCACTTGGACTGACTCCTCGCAGAAAGCTGTCCTCCTTTTTTCAAAACAGCAGCTTAAAAGCAAACTGCACTATTATTAACCTGTGATTACGCTGCTAATCTTTGGGCAGGCTGAACACGCCAAGTAGTTTATAGGTTAATAGACAGACAGCAGATGAATATGGGGTAGCTTTAAAGATTTGTCAAGCTCTGTCAGAGTATATTATAACTGTCAACATCGTCATCCTTAATCATCATCATCAGTGGTGACAAGGGTGAACTTCTTTTTTTGTGATTTTAGCTTTGGAAGTAGGAAACGGAGGACAGATATGGTGATAAAAAAATGTTTCATTAAGGCTCTCAGCCAGAATGCAAGATGAAGATTAGTGGTGAAACAATTAGGCAGTTTATCTTTTAGCAACTTAATCAACCAAAATGTTGATAACTGATAAAGTTTTAAAGTCATTTAATCAATCAGAAATGTCCAACCTGCTCAGATGAAAAGATTTGTGACTTTTCTTTATATTGTACATGGAAGGAATAGTGCAATACTTTGTGCAAATGCATTTATTCTGAGAAGATTCATAATAAGGTAAATCTAAACGGTACTGTCAGCAGCTGGTTATCTTAGTCGAGCATAAAGAGTGAAAAAAAGGGGGAAACAGCTAGTCCAGCTCTGTCCAAAAGTAACAAATCTGCTTAGCAGCACGTCTAAACCTCACACATTAACATGCTACAGTACGTCATGTTTTTACGGATTTAAGAGGGGTATCAGTCTTCTCAAACTATTCCTTTAAAGGAGATGCGACGTGCTACAGAGCTGACAGAGCTAACAGTGGATGAGGGGGCATTATGCTTAGCTGTTATCGACAGTAACCGAACTCACATGCACGCGCACCTTAGCTATCTACCACAACAAAGAGGAGCTTTTTATTATTTTTGGGCAGCTTTCAAACTTTAATGGATAGGACAGGTCAAGCGTAAAAGGGGGAGAGGTGCAGCAAAGACCCGAGGCTGAAATCGAACCCGCGGCGGCTGCAAGGAGGACACAACCTCTGCATTGCCTCTGTGCATCGGTTTCTGACGCCAGTGGCCACTGACAGCCCCTGACCAAGAGTCAGTATTTGAAGAGTCAGGGGTCAGATCAGGCTAAACGTTGCATACAGTGACTTTAAATATCTTCAGATTTTTGACAGGTGAAATAAAACAAGCACTTAGAAGATGTAATATTGGTCTCTGGACGATGGTGAAAGACATTATCTACATTTTTCTGACTGAATTAAACATTGATTTAAAAATGAATAAAAGGAAAACTGACTGATGAAGAGAATCATCAGTTGTAGATACACTGTGGACAGCACATTTACAGTGTGTGTACAGAACATGTTCACAGAGGAGGTGCCCAGTTACAACATCTTTATCTGCACTTTTTTCTATTAGAGAGAAAATCTGAGGAAGT
This sequence comes from Plectropomus leopardus, assembly GCF_026936395.1. Classification (NCBI taxonomy): domain Eukaryota; kingdom Metazoa; phylum Chordata; class Actinopteri; order Perciformes; family Serranidae; genus Plectropomus; species Plectropomus leopardus. The sequence continues at coordinate 21,526,211 of NC_142178.1, forward strand.
TCCCTTCATGCTCGGAGGGCGAAAATGCTTCTGAGCAAGCCAATTAGCAGTCATGGACTGGCACACACGGCTGAGGGCAAAGAGTGGGCACAGATTGGGGCCTTTGCAGGGCACAACCTTTGTCTTGTTAATTCATCTAAGAGCGCTGACACAGCATACTCCAGTAAGTCCAGTGTGACTGATTGGGTCACTATGACCTTTTAGTACACAATAATAGACAACAATATTGCTCTTTAAACTTCCCGTCGTAAGCTGAAATTAGTTGTGTTCATTTTTTTTTATTAATTATACACTTCAGTCTGTGTTTGGCCTGATTATTTGTTGTTGTCCTAAGCACTTGGGGTCTGAAATACATAAAGGGCAATAAGGTTGAAAGTGCAGACTCTGCTCTATTTTATGACACTTTACGTCCACACTAGGTTAAAAACGAGGACTATTTTGACACTATAATAAGCGTTTTGGGAAGAAAAAAAACACCCTCAAAGGTTAAAGTCAGCACTTAAATTCATTGTTATTGTTTCAAAGCCAATGTGTTCCAGCAGAAGAACCAAAACAACAGAAACTGTGCCTCCGTCCAAACAGCCACAGACCGCGCTGTAGGTGATAATAATATATAAAGTTTGATTTTTGAGTTTAATTGATTTCCCACAATTGCTAAAATAGCTCGCTCCACCACAAGTGTGGACAAGGACATCTTCTAATCTTTTTTTCTTTCGCTCTGTTTGTGGAACCACTGTGCTAAATTCAACCAATTTTCCCTCAATAAACAGCATAAGACAGATGGAGTGCTTTCATCCAGTCAGCAAATCATGTTGGGCAAGATTGATGTTCTCTCGCTTTCTTTCTCGCACACACATTCCCTCTCTCATCTCTCTCAGATTGTGTGTGTGTGTGTGTGTGTGTGTGTGTGTGTGTGTGTGTGTGTGTGTGTGTTCATGTGGTCAACAGCAGGTACTCTAAATTGGCAATCCTGTGAGAACTCTACCACTCCAGTCTGCAGCCTCCCTGTAATCATCACACTGTTAAGACACAAAAAGCGAATATTGACAAAATAAAACACACTGTGAGAGATAAACCATCATTGCCCTGCTTATTGTAATAAGCCATGCTGCCATTACTGAGGGACATTTAATGAATTTCAAGAAAATGGACCAGGCCATTGAGGTTGGAAAAAGTGAGTCAAACTAGTGCTTGACATAAAATATCGCAGCACTGCAATTACAATCAGGGCGCCGATGACACTGTGCCGTTGGCTGAGGGAGCAAACACTTCTTTTCTCTCTTTAAAATTAGAGCAGTCATATTTGGATTTCATAGCTGATTCCCAAAGATGCTGCACCATGTATCCGGTTCACAGTTATAGCAGGTACTCTAAGTAATTGGTGTAAAATCTTTCTTGTTCCATTGTATTTGGTGACAGCTTGTCGATGATACCCGAGGCTCCCTCCTTTAGCTGCAGGCATTCATGATCCGCACTACTCTTCCACATCGTGGGTTTGGCAGTGAATTCAGTTGAGGTCAAATAAATCTTCTGCTGTCAGTGTTGAACTGGCAGTATTTTTCTGGTGTGGACTTAACAGTCTACAGAGAGTTTTAGACAAAACACGAGAACATCGCTGGAAAAAGGCAGCCGCAGAAAAGGAGCAGTTTTACAGTGAGACAAGCGTCTATATAAAACATGGCTGCCATTTCTTCCCTTTCATCTAAACTCAGAATGTGGGTTATTAAAGAGGAGGATTTGTTGTCAGTTTCAACGTTCAGCCCTGGAAGACCATAAAAAAACTTAGTGTTGTATTGTCTCCTACAGCTCAATCCAAATAATTAAGCCAGCTATTTTCTGACCAACTGTCTCACGCAATAAAGATTATATCACAGGGTCACCAGATGGCAGAGAGACGGTCATAACGTGGTTAAACAGGACAAGGCTGTGGCTTAAAGGAAATGTTTGTAAATATTTGCTGTGGTATGATTAATACCAATAGAGTGGTGCAGGGATGATGTTTATTTAGAGGTCAACACAGACGTTTACATCAACATAAAGCAAATGGGACTTTTTCATTGGATTTTGGATCATTGCAGAAAATAAGCTCTGTGGCAAACAAACGTTTATGATATTTACATGTTTTGTTTTGCAAAATAGTGGCATAACGTAGTTACGACTGGTCCCAGTGAATGCTTTATGATGCAGCGTCAACATGCATATTCCCCAGCAATCATCTTTGCATATTTGTATATAACAAAAATAACAAAGAAAAAAAAGAAGTAATTTGTTTAATTAAATGTTTTTAATAGTTTTTTTGCAGTTTTTATAATGTATGTAGAATTAGCATATATATTTACCAAAAGACTATTTTACCAAAAGAAAATAAAAATTTCAAAAAGAAAAAAAAGGCAAACTCATAAAGAACATGAAAATGTAAATTGCACTACTTAATTTAACGTGAGTCATTTGATCACAGACAAATTTTCAAGGAGGCAACCTGAATCAGTCGAGAAGGCCCATTCTTCTACCAACTTTCTATGGCACCCCCCCCCCTTTTTTTTTAAGACACGTGAAAACTTCCAAATTCACGAGTGAGGTACATTTTGTGTTATAGCACAAAACAATAAAGTCGCTTAAACTTGTGTTCACCACAGACCTTATTTCAAGCATCTAACCGACAAAACTCAAAAACCCAAATGACTTCAAGACGAGGGAACCGGGAGTGCTGAAATGCTAACTCATCTCCAGGTTTTAGGACTCATTTCTGCAGCTTTCTTTATGGGTTAATTAGGAAACTGCAATGTATTGCTCAAAATACAACAAGAGCTTCTCACACATATTTTTTCTATAGAGTTTCTGTGGTGCGACTGACCTTAAAGGTCACTGAAACTACAGTTTGAATAGCAAAGTCTAGCTATTTGTTAGTCATCATCACCCACTTCCAAATGTAAACAGAGAAAGTCACAAGAATTCTACAATTTAAAACAAGAAATAAAAGCTGACTCTTTCCCTGAGGGAGACAATTAGCAGAAGCACAATCCTCCGTTTCATCTCAGAAGAATCTCCACTTAATCTCTGCAGTATTTTCCACTACTTCCTCTGCCGAGGCTTAATTCACATTCTGAGCTGTGCAGATCTATCGCTGGCTGGCTTTCTTGTGAAAACTTCAATATGGATCTGGGTTTTTGACTGACTTTGTACTTTGGAAGGTCACCTGCAGGTTGAGACCAAGAGTGTTTAGAAAAGAAAACCCCAGTTAACTTACATTCATTATTACACTGCTTTATTCTGAAGAGAAATCCCTGTGGGAGTTACAACACAAGGGCATTTTTAAGTCAAAACTCAAAAGCACTGTGAGACAAGGATTTGGTTGTGTAATGTTTTGACTTGTAACTGCATTGTTACAATAGACTTTTTTCTTTTTTTTTTTACCAAAACTTAAATAAGGTACATTTTCATGTCTTCCTCAGGTCACTGAGGACGTGATGGAGAACACAAGGCAAGATATGCCTCCAGATTTTACTAAAGACAACAATAGCTCCCAGAATTCCCATGTTCCCAGTTTACTGTTTATATGTTTGAACTTTGCCAAATTTCAAATCCTCGAGACTAAACTTGGAAGAAATGTTGTCATTTGGGGCTGCTACAACAAAAACAGGAAGTAAACAAGTGGATTATGAGGTCAGCCCTGATAACCTCCCATAATCCAATGCAGCATCACTTCTGACAAATGTATCTGTCGGTCTTTTACAAATACAGTTGACCCACAGGGGCTTTGCATAGAATTGGGGCTTGATTCAGGCTAATCTTCGGGCAGATGAGCCAATACTTCTATGATCTGAATCTTGGAGGACATCGCCAATCGTCCGTGGTGATGCTTGCCAAATCAGCATAAAACCCAAACTTTTTAGTAAAAAGTACTGTACTGTGAGACAGCGCAAATGATACTGGTGTCACGCTGGGAAAAGCACCAGTGCTCAATTCCCCCGAGCTTAGGAGAAATGGATAAAGCCGGTGAAAAGGCTTTGTGTCAAGCTCTATTAATCCATGGCTGTGCTTAAGAGCTGGCTGTTAAATCATCTGTGAGTGTGCAGTAAGGTAGCTTAGTGCTGATGTTGCACCTTATTCCACAGATGGGAAAACACAGAACCACAACTGAGGCTTCACTTTCCAAACTGAGACTCAAGAAACTCTCGCTGCTGTTTTATGCTCCAACTGCAGCAACAGTCTCATTTGCACATTTACTCGAATTTCCTGAATGACAACAGATATGTGTGTGATTCACTGCAGCAGGTAACTGCTCGCTGATGTTTCAATGTTATGTTCAATTAGTGTGCCATCAAAGTGTAAATAGGGACTGATGATGGACGTACCTTCGCTCTACTTGTCTTGGCTTTGATGTTGACATGTGAACGTTGCTCAGTTTGTTATACAAATAGATTAAACACAGTCAAAGAGACAGGATTTATTTGTCAAGATTTTTGTCTTAGTAGCTTCATTCCTGTGTTCCATAGACCTCCAGTGTTCAAAAACTATGAAAACAAAAAAACTTAAAAACAGAATTAGTGAGCCACGCTGTTGGTCTGCGGACATTTTTCTAGTGGTGGAATGCAGCTAAGTACATTAACTTAAGTACTGTACTTAAGTTCATTTTTTAGGTATTTGTAGAACAAATTCTCACTACAAACTAATCAAACTGAGTGGCCCAGAAAAGAGTCCTGAAACCAAGAAATCAGTTACTATTTCAGCACTCACAGTTCCTTTGTCTTGAAGTCGATGGGTTTTCTGAATGGGTTTTCACTTAAATACCTGAAATAAGGTCTGTGGTTAACACAAGTTTAAGAGACTTTCATGGTTTGTTCTGCTACTTAAAATATGCCAGTAAATACCCACACGCAAGTTTGGAAGCTTTTAACAAGTGGCTAAATGAGAATACATAATGTCATTAGCCGAACGCAGCTCTACAGCTCAATGTCATTGTGGTGACATTCAAATCATAAGAGTGGTGGTCATTTATGAAGATTATCTTGCTTATCATTAACGTTTTTTGGGGGGTTTTTTTGTCACAGAGCTTATTTTCTGCAGTAGTCCAAAATCCAATGGAAAAATCTCACAGGCTTTTTGATGAAGTAACCAGTGTGACGCTAACTTCCATGTCAGCTTACAGAAAAACTCTATTTTAACACTTGGTCAGTGGCCCTTTATGTCTAATTATGAGGCTTTAGTTATTCAATGAGTTTTGGACGCTCTGGGATAGTATCAATTTATGATCCTTACATGCATTGTGTCCTTTTGTGAAAGTATAGTTTCCACTCATTTCCTGCATGCAGTCTTTTTTAAAATAAGCTAAAACAGTTTTTAGGTTTACTAAGTTTAGGCAGCAAAAGTACGTGGTTAGGTTTAGAAAAAATCATCTGGGTCTGGTATGCCGCACATAGTAGCACACTACTATAAATTATTATTAAAATGCTATTCAAATAACTTGACTGACATTTGGTTTTGCACAAGACACGAACAGCGAGCTCCCAGATGAAAAGTCTGTCCGCCTCCCCTCCTGACCAGCCATACAGACTCACTCACTCTTAATACCACAGCAGTTGCTCAGAGTGTCCAAAAATGCCAGTAATTCATGTATCACCGAGAATCAAGCAGGCTACATTCATTTGACTGATTGTTATTTTAAGGTTTGTCGTCACCATGTCTCTTTCCTTAAACTGAATTTACATAACTTATGTAACATCATTTATTGGGCATAATTTATAAATACAAATGCATGTTCATAAGAAATCATATAAACCTTTGTACATTGTCCACTACAATAACAAAAATATAGAATATTGCCAGCCGTACTTTTAAAGGTTTATTACATCTATTTATAAACTGATTGCACCGGTTTATGTTATATTTGAATTTAAATGCAAGATGTATGTGTCAAAGAACAGAGGATCAAACCTGCAGGTTGAGTATCCTGTCAGGATTTGGCCCTCGCTGCCATTCTGGATGTCAGAAGTGAATAGCTTTTGTGAGGAGCCTTCAGGAGAGATCAATTACCGCAGTCAGAGTTTTACTTCCTTAATGGCTGGTGCAGAATGTGGTTATTAAGAGACTATAGTGCCTCCAGGCGCAACAGAGAGGCTCCATGCAAATAAGAGGGCAGAATTAGAATTCATAACCAGCTGTCCTTCAACAGAGGATTCACGTTTCTCTCATTTGAAAGAAAATTAATGTATTTAAAAATCAATACAAAATTCTCTCAGGTTCCTATGCTGCCCTTTGACTCTATGAATATGTAATTGGGAGGAAACTTGCTCACAAATTAAGAGATAAATGGTTATATTACAGTGCATTTGTGTGGTTTGAGAGAAGGATCTGTCCATGTTTATCTGTCAGTAGAAAGACAATTTATATCTCTATCTAAAACTCGGTGAGCTGCTATAAATAATTCATGGCTTTAACAATAAAATATTGGCCTAAGTGACAATATGCTAAATTTTCTTTGGCAGTTATCATCTCACAGGTCCTTATAGCAGGCACAGCTCAGTAAATGAAAATGTAATCTGATACATATAATACATGAATTCATTTTAGAAGAATAGGCAATGTGTCATACTTATCAAAATAAATGTCAATGCAATGCCATGATATGCACATACAGTATAGCATAGTATGTACAATGGAAAATATACATTGATAACAGAGTCACAGCATATTCAGCTTTTCTTACATTACAGGGTGCATTGAGGAATATTTCCCTTCAGTGGGGGGTAATAAGTGTTAGTGATAAATGTGAGTCACTCTTTTTGCCTCAGTGCTGACACTTCAAGCCCTTTAAATGGGGCGGGTTGAGCCAGATCTGTGTATTTGCTGGGAATTATCCAAACTCCCAGGTTTCCTGAACTACACCTACGGCTCCTCTTTGAGAGTCTTTTAGGGCACTCACACCGTGTCGACATAATGGGAAAAACAGGATTACCTCCAGCTATTCCCCACATTTCTCCAAGATGTTTGCCACCTTTACTCGCCTAGTCACACCAGATAAATGGAAATGAAGCATAGATTATATTTTTTGTGATAGCTATTTAAAGTGGTTACATTAAAGCAAGGGTGCAAACGGTTTTGATGACTGGGTGCCAGTTTAGCGAGCCAGCATATGATTGAGGGCTGCACAAAAGAAGTGCAGTTGTGAGTTGGCTACTGAAATCGCCAACTTAAGCTTAACACTGGCATTGACAGCATAACATAATTCCCATGAAACTAGTGAGGTGCCATTAGATGCAACCAGTAGCAGGGATGCACAATAATATTGACACATCATGATTTGTTTATTCTTTGTTTATTCTATTTATTGCAGTATCGGGTACATTTATGTGCATGCATGTCTGTTCTCCCTACAGTTATACATTCACTGCATCACTGCACAACCTTTTTACATTACAGGTAATGCATTTCACTGTTGCTATACACCTGTCTACCACAGCATTTTATTCCATTGCTTTTTAGATTATATTATATTGTATTTTATATTTTAGATGCTGCACTGTTTTAAGTCTTAATTAGATTTTCCTCACATGCCTTTCTTTGTAAATATTTCTATGAGTATTTTGGAAGGAGCCTGAAATCTAAGAATTTCATCGCCAACGACTGCTTCACGGTAATTATTGTGCATTCCACATTAAAGAACTTCAACTTGAACTTGACCTGACTGCGAGCTGGAGATGGTGTAACCTTGACTACGCAGTAATTATCTGGTGATTTGTTGCTGTTGGAAGAGTGATGAAATGCGGAGATGTAGCATGCACTGATGCTGCAGCAAGAGACCAAATTAAGAGCGAATGCAACAAAGGGCAAAGTGTATCGGGGGCATCATGTCAACATATCAATGCCAACATAGTGATAGCATGGAATTGTAAGTGGCTTTGAGTTAGATCACACTTGAAAATAGCATCATGTGAAAGAGACAAAGAAAAAACAACTGTGTGAGGGCATTCTGGCATCCTGAGGCATTGCCATGGTAGCTGCATATATCATCCCTCAAGCTTGTTCTGGGGTTCGCCCCTGGGTTTCCTAAAAATGAAATCCTCCCAGACACCCCCAGACGCCAAAACCACCTCAACAAGACACTACAGCTTCTTACATTATCCTTCAAACTGAGACATTCTGAAACTTATTTTGGCCACTGGTTGACTGTATGTCCACCATGTCTTCTGTTCACTACTTCAACGCGCGAACAAAGTCGAAGGGTGAAATGACCTCCTTTGCCTTTCAAGTCCATTCAAGTGATGAGCACTTGATTCTAAAACCTTTTAGATGAAGTCTCAATTGAGCTCCTTTGTAGTCCAAGGTTAATAAAACCACAAAAAAAAGAACTCAAGTTTGTTCGTTCAAATGAAATGAAATAAAATTGATAATGGCTCCAGTAAAATTTAGGGATGCCGCGAGCCAGCGTATCTGTTGTGCATGAAATGCTGCCAGTTGTTAATGTTTTTACATATGTCTGTGTTTTACAAGGTAAAATGTCTTGACACTGTTCTTCTTTGTCAAGAAGTGAGGAACTCACATTTTAAAAGGTTAAGAAATATTTTTTGTAAATTGGACAATATCTGAAAGTCAGAAAAGCTCAGAATCCAAAAGGTTATTTGTCATTTATATTCAGAAATAGATTTAAAGTGTATTTTAGGGCAACTGTTGAGCTCACTTGGGTTTTGAGGACAGATTTATCCTTATCATTACTGTTGTGATGGAAGGAGGCATGCTGTCAGATGATGTGACCAAGCAATAGCCTGAAGGATGAGAAAAGAGCATATTGTTACCATTAGTATTTTGTGCTTTTGAGCTGCCCTCTACATCTGTGACCTTCAAATAAACACCACTAATAGTCTCCAGTCATGCCATTAGCTTTTGTGAGGGTTTACTTTGGAACAGTAGTACCTTGAACTAATGGTAAAATCAGCATGCTAACCTGTTCACTGTGACAACCGTCTGATGTTTAGCAGGAATAATGTGTACGATGTTTATCATCTTATTTTAGAGTGTCATCTTAAATGCCAAAAAATACCAATGAGGCTGATGTTATTAGTTTATTTATTAGGTATTTAGGCATTAACAAAAGTTAAAACACATTAAGTTTGACCAAGTTATGGTGCGTAATGGACGGTGAGAGGAGCAAGGTTATTAAAATTCATCCTCTGGGGAACATGAGTGTCTAAGCCAAATATTGCACAAACTGTCCAATAGTTGTTAGTTTGTTTTTCAATAAAACTCTAAAATGACCTCATGATGGAGCCACTGCAAAAATTAGGGTAATAAAGAAAAATCAGAAATAGAATTCATTTTGTGGGAACCATGAATGTCTTTTACAAAAGTCTGAGCTAGTTGCAAATTAGAAATTTCACTGAATAACTGAAAACTTGCAGGTGGCACTGGAGGAAAAGTCAGAGAAAGCCTTTAGAATTGATCCAAGATTGAGATTCTGGACGAGTCAGAGCCAAAGTGGTTAATCAACCAAGTCTGTCAACAAAGAGTCGAAGGATAGTGAGTGTTGTAGTAAAGAAAATTTTACAACACTCTATCCTTAGACTCCTGATTCAGTTAAGGAAAAAATGCCCCAAACTTTTATAAGAATACTCCACCGACAAAATGACATCAGTTAATCACCTCGTGTTACGATGAATTCAGAAAGAAAACTTTTTTCTTTCATGCCTCCATGGTGGAGGAAGAGAAGAGAAAATTCTTGATGACAACAAAACTAATCCAAACATCCATTGACAAATTCTCACACATCTTTTCACTGAGAAATGAGGATTTAAAACACTGCTGCATAAAGAGTGCAGGCGTGCTACTTTTCCATACAGGAGACAGTTTGTACAGTGTGTTTTAAATAGTAACATTCTGGTTAAATGCATATATTTGGGAAGTACTTACACATACAACTGGATAAATGAGGCTTAAATTATATTGTACAGGCTGCGTGAAAGTTTGTTAAGAATAGTATAGAATATGTCTTTACTGTCATTGCACAAGTACAACAAAATTGAAAATGTTATCCTTACAGTGCAAGAAGAGATATAAAAACTATCTAACAAAACTACTCAAAAGGTTAAAAAAAACAACTACTAATGGATGTTTTTATATAGTTTTGCCGCTATTTAACATGCTCCAATTCATCAAGAATCAGTTTCTGGATTCTTTATTCACCATTGAGGCATGCAATTAAAACAGTTTTCCTCCTGAATTCAGCATAACACGTGGTGAGTAATTGATATACAAATGGTTGTTTTGGGGCTTGAATTTTTTTTAAAAGAGAAAAATAGAAGAGACTTCAGGAAGAGTAACAAAGGAGAGATCCCTCACCCAAGATGGACAGACATGCAATAGATGTGTGTGCAGAAACAGACAGCAGACATTCCCAATTATAGAGTCGCATTACTACCGTGGATAAAACAGATTTTGCATCACAACTCTAACTTTAATTATGTCCATGCACGGGCAGCTCTGCATGCATATTGAAACTGCACCACATCGATACACTTCAAATGTGTTTTTACATGTTAAGTGGTGTAATTTGCCATCGGGAAAGTGGCCTGAAGTAGTTTTGTTCTATTTCACTGGATTTAAGTGCAGCTGTGCGGTGATTGTACACTTTTGATTCAAACATGTCTTCAGTCAAATAAATCCCCTCAGAAACAGGTGTTTGAATGCAGATGAAGAAAGCTTGTGTGTGTGTGTGTGTGTGTGTGTGTGTGTGTGTGTGTACACTGAAAGTATAATATTTTACTGTACACTCAAACACGTGAAATAGAGGAGATACAACTGTATCTGAATTTGATTTGACACTGTATCTTTGGAACAAAGGATTTTTTCCCATCATTTACCATATATAATGTTTTGCACAGGGAGACAATAGTTTTTTCTGAGATAAAAAGGCGTGAGAAATTGATAGGATAACAGAGAGTATATTTAAGAAATGGCATTCACACATGTCAAATTGTCAAAGAAGAACCTGCCTTTGTTCTTGGTCTTTCAGTGAGTCCCTTAAGACTGATCACCATCATAATACTGGCCCTTTTTTGTAAGAGTATCAGCAATGACCTGTGTTTATTTCAGTTCAAGACAAAGCCCAGCATAACCTGTTCTGGTTTTTTATTATCAAGCAACAGTGAATGTCTGACTTCTTCTGCTCAGACACAGACTTCCTGCTGTTAGCATCCTGGTCTCAGTCCTCTGGGAGACTCTGAACAGCGAAGGGTAGATCACCTCTGCACTCAAAACTCATCAAATATTCACAGGAGGCTGGATACATAGTGATACTAACATGTCTTATGTACCATTAGGAAAAACCGCCGCTGGTGGAAATAACAGAGATGCTATTTGAAGAGCATCTTTAATGAAACATGACGCTTGTGGTGATTTCTGTGAATGGCTCACAGGTAACCGCAAGGCAAACATGTAAAACACATGCTCCTCATTCACTCTGATGACTGAATATTTATTTGGCTGTGTAGAAACCACATGACTCCCAATGCATGTCATTCGTGTATTATTCAAGGTGTGACTGGTCAACTACAAATAGGTTTTTTAATTTCCACTATTGATTTCTCGCCCTCTGTCACTCATCACAGACATCCACCTGTGGTCTGCAGCCATGTATTAAGAAGCTGAGGCTTAGAGGGAAACATGACTGTCAGGCAAGGTCAGATTTCATTTAATATACATGTTGGCTCTACTGAGAGCACAATTTAACTCAGAAAAACAGAAGAAAAAGAAACACTGCGGAAACACTGCAGGCTTGTTTCCATGGTGGGCTAAAATGCAGCACGCTTGTCAGGATTGTTTTAAATTTATAAACTTTACAGACTTTAACAACTGCACGATACATTCATGAAAACCGAATCCCCGATGTCAAATCTCATAAGCTATTTATATGATGTTATGTCAGCTGTGAAATACAGTAGAATGAGGTGCCAATCATCCAGGCAAGGATGTTAAATTATAACCATTGATGCTTCAGTCGAAAGCCCCAGTGAGCAGCGTAAAAGCTTCCTGACAGACAATTTCTCCAAGACTCCAACTCCTAAACACGTTCAGACCTTTTCAGTTAGGTGTTTGTAGTTTTCATGATGATGCCTCAAAAGTTAAAAGCAACACTGTTGTTTTTGCTTCCATTTTTCACAACTTTAAGTTAAAGATCTAAGGCTTTCTTATGTACTCAATAGATATTTTTCTTTAAAGTTTTGGTAGCAAATTTGTTCCAATCTGTGTTAATGAGCACTTTTCCTTTATAATCATAATCTACCTGACAGGTGTAGCATATCAAAATTGCTTCTTAAGCATTATTATTACAAAAGTGTGCCTCAGGATGGTCACAATAAAAGTTCACTCTAAAATGTGCAGTTTGGTCACACAACACAATGCCACAGATGCCACAAGGTTGTAGAGATGGCATCATTGGCACGACACACCAGAGCTGTTGTCCGTGAAGTGAATGTTGATTTCACTACCATAAGCCATCTCCCATATCATTTTCGGGAATTTGGCAGTACATCCAACCAACCTCAGACCTCATGTAACCACACCAGCTAAGGATCTCCCAATTCATTGTCTTCTACTAAAAGATCGTCTGAGACCAGCCACCCGCCACCTGATGCAACAACTGGTTTGCAAAAAGACGAAAAATTCTGCACAAACTGTCTATAGCCGTCTCAGAGAAGTGTGCGCATGCTTGTGTGCATGCTCATTGGTTGGTAGATACTGTGTATGTTGTTTGTTCAGCCAAGCAATTTTCTAATGCCAGCGTAGTAATTGGAGTGATGGAGTTAGTTAGTTATGAAATGGGCTGGCATGAACTATGGACAACAAGCACACGCGTGTTTTATTGAATACAGTTGGAATGTACAGAGATACTGTGGTGAGAGCCGGAGATCCATTGCGACGCCATACATCCGCCGCCATGACCATGTTGCAACATGATAACACACAACCTCATGTTGAAAAGATTTGTACACACTTTCTGGAAGCTGAGAACATCCCAGTTCTTGCATAGCCTTCATACTCATCAGACATGTTGCCCATCCAGCATGTTAAGGATGCTCTGGATAAGCTTGTACAACAGCACGTTCCAGTTCCTGCCAATATCCAGCAGCTTCACTCAGCCATTGAAGACGAGGGAGCCTGATCAGCTCGATGTGAACTCATTCAGTGTCACACTGCATGAGGCAAATGGTTACATCAGATACTAACTCATTCTTTGGGGTATCTGAGACCGAGAAATGTAATTCTGCAGCGCTTGTAAGTGAAATCCCATTAAATGTCTTTTTCAAGGTAAAACTGCACCTTTTTATTGTGACCATCCAGGCACACGTGCGATAATCATGTTTGTGACCAAAATATGAGAAAATAAGTCTTTTGTGAGCATCTTTTGCTTAAACCGGTAAATGGAAACAAGTGCTGTGTTCAAATGTGTGTTCGGTGTTTATATACAGAATGAATTGCTGCCCCCATCTCCAATTTTATTTTATTTTTTTCAGATATTAGGAAAAGGTGCCATGTGTTGTCATTGACAACCCAAAAGAAAAAAACAACCAAAGTGAACCAGAGCTCTGTAGGTGGGATTAAGAACAGGGATTTTATCTTTAAAGCTGAAGCTAGTATTGAGGACCTCTGTATTTGAGGGAGGGTAGCAAGGGAGAAGGGAAGGGGAGAGAGTATTTTTAGACTCCAGTTAAATTTTAACTACTTTCATTTCATCAAATAACAAATAAAGGCTTTAGCTTCCCCCTCTAGAATTGTATTCCTGCTAGTGTAGATACGGCTTAGAAACGGCACTGAGATGTTACCTCATGTTGAGGAATTAAATTAGTGGTAATTGAAGAGTTACCTCAGTAAATAAGATATGTAAAATCCTAATGATTTTCTATATGGTTGCATTTAAGGACTCATGAACTCTGTTCAGAAAATTCCAGCTTTAGTCCTCTATATTTTCCTGTGCCAAATCCAATAAAAGAGAGAGAAAAAGTCGTTTGCCAGTGACTCCCAAAACGACAAACATGACTGTATTACAGTCGCAATTTTAAATATGTGGTTAACGTAAAAACAGACACAGCTACGCACTGAAACTACTTGGTGAGGTTTAGGGAAAAAATCGTGGTTTGGCTTAAAATAAGTACATTTGTTACGTTCACAGGAAATAAACTTTGGTCTTCTGAGTGAAAGTCCTGAGTTTGTTTGACCCATCCATTTACCCTGACCACGTCACTATGTGGGCTTTGTCATTCTTTATACTTCGTCACCTGACTTCTCAACACCTTCTCATCCTAAGTCATCACACAGATCGCAGCTTTGTCAATGGAGGACTGTGTCTTCATATTATGCTCTAGATGTCCGCCTGCGTATGCTGGTGAAGTTCCGAGATGCTGCATCCAACAAAATGTCAAAAAAAGCACATGGTTTGAATTAGGCTATAAAGGTACGGGTGGTTAGGTTTACGAAAAAAAACATCATGGTTTGTTTTACATTTATACGGGAAGAGATAACCAGACTCCCAGAGTTTGTTGGACTCATTCACCGCCACTCCCGCCCTCCCTATAAGGATCCTCACACCTCTTATATTATGTAAATGTCAACGTTTCAACCTGACACTATCTAGCAACATATCATATGGCTGTGACAGGTTCCGTCCAGCCACGTTATCAACTGACACTGCCCGTCTGCTTATCATACAGCTATGCCAGGTGCCAAACACCAGACCGGCAGTGTGTCATAACACTATGGAAGGGTCAGTCCGGCCAAGTTACAAAATGATGCCGCCCAGCAGCATATCACACTGCCACTAAAGATGGCTTCTGATGTTGGTATCTTACGCTTTAATCAGTGACAACGCGACAGTATTTAACGACTTCAGAATGAGAACAGGCTGGACTTCCTCCTCTGCTCTCGTCACCATTACTGCAGCTACTAGAGATATATTTGGCAGATATATTTATTTATTTATTTATTGGGTGAGAGCAGACTAAATGAATTAGATGATAAGTGACTGTTTAAGTCATTTGAGAATCTAAATACACCAGGTTCAGCAACATGTTCTTTGCTATAGTGTAATAATTTGAATTTGGGTTTCAGACTGTCAGTCCAACAAACAATTAGTGAAAATAATTATTCTTTTACTTTAACAAACATAATTTCCGACTGATGATTAAGTGAAACAAAAAGGCAATTTCGTCTAATCAGTGTGTCAAAAGCAAGGTATGAATCACGGTCAAATTAATTTGCCACATAAGACTGTATTCATTATTTACAACTTAATACAGTCTAAGTTTTATCAGAGCAAATAAAGCAACACAAAAGTGTGGCTGAAAGCATTACCTCAAAAAATAAATCCATATGCACAACAAATCTTGAAACCCAGAACAAAGGCAAGCAGAAAAAATATATCACTCACTTAGAGGAGCATGTCATCATAATTATACACCAGAGTGATGCTGCTGTCATGGCCCAGAAGAGATGATGATTTTCTCATCATGCACAGTTGAGAAAAAACACTTTATATGAATATCAATGAATGGCATAGCAACACCTACTTGCAAGGAATCTAAAAAATATCAATTTTAGGTTGGAAGAATTGTAATGAATAATCATAACAACAATTTAAACATATTTTTAAGGCCCGGACAACAAAACTACTGTTATTGACATTTGAGACATTTGGCTTGTTGCATTTTGCAAAGTGAAAATGTCTTGTAGACAGCATAGACATCTCATCTCCTCCCTTACAAATAGTATCACATTGTATTCAGTCCTCACTGTTGAGGCTCAGATTACTGTGGATATGGACACAGTCACAAGGGTCGAACTATAATTGAATGAATAAGCAGAATAGCACAATAGCTGACATCCAATGTTTGTATAGTGACGTGTTTTTGTGTCCTGGGGGACACGGTGGACTGCTGCAGTTCCTTCTCTACAGAATAAAACAGCAATAACAACCAAGAGATGAACCCCAGTGACTGAGGAGGAAGTAGCAGGCAGTCCGACACTGATAATTCAAGTTTAATCTGAGGTCTGCAGGCACGCACACAAAGAGTGGGCCCTGCACTGCCACAGACTCACTCCCAGTGGTCTAATGTTATCAAACCACAGCAAACAAACATACACACACTCTGAAAGAACTCTGGATAAAACCTGAATTACACTGATTGCCAAAGAAGTTATCCTTGATAAGGCCGAAATTGCTACAAAATTGTGTTTACATGCTGGGAGCTGATACAAGACCATCTCCTGCAATAGAGAGCATGATATGAATCACATTCAGCTTTCAGCGTGTTTGAAAAAGGGGTTTCTGAATCCCAAAATGTGGAGCGTGGTGCCATTCAGCACAAAATGATGAGGTAAATGTCACCATGGAAACGTTGATTAAACTGACAGGCAACCGAGCAAAAAGTCCAGCCTAAATTAGATAATGTGAATATTTAACATAACTAAAAAGAAGTGTGATCCATTCCCTTGAGAGAGAAAAATCAGCTCTATTTTTCTGAATGAATCCCACAACTACTGAACTTTGTTTTTGAAGATGTTTAAAAGGGAATTTGCTTGTTGCTAATTAGCAAATAAACATTATAATTTTTGGTTTGGACTGATTGTTCACATACGTTTCTTAATTATAGAGTAAAGATTTTGTCCTCATCAGACAGCATCAGCAGTGGTTTCTTGAAGTGACCCATGTTTACATTTAGCTAAAAAGCAATCTCTTCTGGTCAAGCAATGAGGAATTCATGCTTACTCTATTATTTACATTTTCTCTCTATCTTTCTTCAAGGGCGTTCACTGTTTCAATGCAAATGCTTAATCAGACCTGTTTGGGTGTGAACAAATCATCTTGTTGCTGTCAGACTTTACAACTGCCCCCTTTCTCTGCTGCCATCCGCTGTCATTTCAGTGTCAGATAGATAAGATCTGATCCATTTACTTCCAGTTTTCATCTGAACAGGCGTCTCTGGGTCCTCATCCAAAGCTGAGCACACACAGGAAAGGGAAAGATATTCTTGTACAACTCATGGAGTAACTACTTCCTATGTAGGAGAAAAATTTAGGGACTTAATTAAGCTGTTATGACAGTGAGAAAGCTGTGTAGAATAAATTGCTTAGTGCGCGATACAAAGGGTATTGAAAGTTCAATCCAGTGCAACATGAAAAAAATGTTTTACTGTCTCAGTTAACTAACTAGAAATGTGAACAATAATGGAAGTGTACAGTGGCGCTGGCAGAATTCTATTTCAGATACACAAAAACCGCCCACCCATAACATCTACACTCTCACGCACACATACACAGTCCACTCAGCGAGCTAGGGCACGAGCAAGAGGAAGAGAGATTGCTTCATGTTTTTATACATTGACATTACCTAATCTAGTTTAGTCTGTGGGCACATGGGATTTCTGTTTTTTCTATACATTTGATTTTATTTCAGAAAAAACAGTCCCATGTGATAATAAAGTGACTGTACCTCAACGTTTATGAGCACAATCAAGTATTCGGTAGCTATGAACTCATAACAAATTGCATAGCAAAGATATGCAGAGTGAAAAATATTTTTTAAACATAATGCCAGCGTTTCTCTTAATATTTCATAAATTCTGACTTCTGATAAAAGTGTGATTTTTCATTTGTTGCATGAAGTCATATCAGTTACAACTCCAGTGAAATGTAATTCTGTCACATCATTCAACTTGTGCGTGCAAATAAGTCCCCTTTTTGCCTCTTTTGACATTGTAGGCTGCTGCTTTATAGCTGTCCATGTTTCCAGACTGGCTGCTGTGTGTGTGTGTGTGTGTGTGTGTGTGTGTGTGTGTGTGTGTGTGTGTGTGTGTGTGTGTGTGTGTGTGTGTGTGTGTGTGTGTGTGTGTGTGTGTTTATAACAGAGCATGGGAGCAGAGCAGAGTGGGGCGGGAGGATTTTGGCAGGGGCATGGAGCGCCTTTCATAAAAAGCTGGAGCATCACCTTGATTTTTGCTCCATTCCGTTCCAATTTCGCTCCAGTGCTCCTCACACCATGCGTCTGAAACATGTCTGACCCAGAAAGTGTACTATTGCTGTAAAAGTATCAGATATGGTGAAAGAAAAAGGATGTGGCGGCATCATTTCGGTCGGTAAAGATTCACATTTACCAAAAGTATGAAAGTGTACTGAAAAATTGGAATGTGCAGTCACGTGTGATTCAGGTTGTGACTGACAGTGCCAGCAACATGATAAAAACATGGCACTGAAGAAGAGGATAGTGAGGTGCCTGCAGCAGCAACGCTGAACATAAGGAAGAGGATGAGGGACCACCTGTCCTCTCACAAGTCAAACAAGCTTAAAATACAAGGCTGATGTTGTTATTTTCTTTTTCTGGAGCAAACACTGAGCGATTTGAGTGGAGCTGGGTGAAATCTGAAATGAGGGTGGAGCAATAATTAGCAAAGCAGCCTGCATCGCCTCTGAGCGGGCGAGCGGGCAGAACGTACAGCTCCGTGCACGAGCAGTGGGAATTCTCGTCGCTCCACTTTACTCACATGCTCTGGTTTATTACATCCCCGATGGTTCTGGCTATCCATAGTTTCCGGTTGTGGAATGATTTAATTGTAGTTTTGGTTACCTCTGTTGTTGCACCGATTAAATCCACCAAAGATTCAGTGAGTCCATTGATGTCTGTGATGTTGACTGTGCTGTCCTGGAGCGTGCTCCAGACTCTGATTGGCTCCATCTCTTGTATCACTGGGTGGATGTGTTGTAGATGGTTTACATGTCTTGACCTCATTAAGATGGTCGCATATGTGATCTAAAAAGTTCAAAGTTGCAGTCTTAGATACTTGTCCAAAGTTTGTCAACTCCAGATATCAAGACTTCAAACCAATGAGAAGAAATATCATGATGTTTTTCCTTATTATACTAAATTTAGTCTTTGGGCACAAGTGGGACGTAGGCTTCACTTTAACCTTTCTGACCCTACAGGTGGTGGTGATATTGGTCAATTTATAAACTGCTGAAAAATAACCAACAGCATCCTGTCATTTAAGAGGACTTGTTGATTGAAAATTTGTGTTTTATGTTGTGATATGATACTTAATAATAAGGTCAAAAATATGGAAAAGGTTAAAATGTATTATTCATTAGGGCTGAAATAAATGTCATGGTTTCTTACAGTTTGTATAGTACTGGAAACATTGCCTATTAAAGGTATAGATTTAAGCATTTAAGACGTGATTGCAATAGGCTTGGGCAGTATGCAATATTTCATACTTGCATACCTTTCTGAAATTTCACTGGAGTATACAGTATATGATTATTTAAGTGTACGGCGCTAACCCCACCTCCACTGTCAACACCCCACATGACAAGTGCACTACTTATTTTCAGCTTTTCAGAATAATAAATGCACAATAGAAAATCCCACAAAATGTTATTTTAAGTTTAATAAAAGTAATATTCTGACTTATTTTCATTACTAAACAGAAAAACACAGCTGTACACTGCTGTTATGAGTTCAACTCTCTCTCGATCACAGAAGACTGACGAAGTGTAATCACCTCGTCACCTCGAAACAAAATAAACTCACCAAAACCATCTTGGTTACTCCTGCTGGTAATCCAGTTAGTATGTCCACTATTCCAACAATCGCCAGCCCCAGTTTGGTCAAAATAAATCCTTAAATCACCAAGTTAGATGTAAAAAACATGCCTGTTGCTGGCTGCCGGCTGTTTACAGTCCTGTAACATATCCCTCCCCTACTAGGTGTCACAGTGTCTTTCAGGTCAGTTGCCCGTTCCACCAGTAGAGACCGGAGACTGAGCTCTGGTGGTGCGTGCTGTGTACTACATACAATGAGTTTAATAGAAAGAGGAGCACTTTATGACGATATTGAATAACATACCTTTGGGATTTCTAATAACGTGGTATCCCGTAATACCATGATACTGCCCAAGCCTAGCTTGCAACAACCAATAAATGTCACCCCAAACAGTCAGAATGAAGATGCTGAACAACACTGTCTTCAGGTTGCTCTTATGTCTTAATTGGTGGATGTTATAAGAGCTGATGTAAGTCTGTTTGCCCTTGGGTAATGTCAAGTCTTTTGTCAGCAGCAGGTGATGTATCTTGAGTTATACCCTGTTGTACTGATGTGTCACAGTGGGCAAGATGAATGATCACAGCAATATATTCATCCTCACTGTAGCAATCCATCAGACGTCAACGTTGTCAGGAGAGCAAAGCCTGCTGCAGAGGTTGCTTCTTGCAGAAAATTTGAAAAAGAAAATAGCATATGGATCAGGCATCAGCCCGAGTTAGGTGAGTGTATTCAAAACATTGCAGATAAGACATAAATGACACATGACGGCTGCATGACAATGTGGTTCAACGTCCAGTGAATTTAAACGAGCTGAATTTCAGCTCCACATCCTCCAATGTGTCGAATTCAATGCAAAGAAAACACTGCTTTAATGGTAAATGATTATCACACTCATCACGCAGCTAATGAGTAGATTTATCACTGCTCCTTCAAAACACCCGTGAACATTTTTTTAATCATGTCTCTCTATGTCTCCACAAAATTGAATCAGCCATGTTGTGTGGAAATCCCCATCAAGCCACTCCAGCCTTTCTGCCGGTGCTACCTGAGAGTGTTTCACTTTTATTACTGTTTATTCCTGAAAATTGGCTGCAGGCAGCATAAAGTGCTGGGGAGAGTGCTGAAACAAACAGCAAAGGCCATATTTTCTCTGTTAAGAGAACACAGTGGGAGGCAGCACGGCCTTTTACTGGAATCAAACACACGGCTTCAGGGTCAAGAATCATGGCAGAGCCGCTATTCACAGCCTTTGATAGCAAGTTGGAAGCTGACCATTTCAGTGGAAGGAAACTCTTGTGTTTATAGAAAACACCACACCAATATAACGAGATTTATTAGGTGAATTAAGGGGGG